>NC_058091.1:30920000-31227500 GCF_020171115.1 Neogale vison
CAGACACAAGCTTAGCATTTTCAAAAGACCTGGGCATTCTTTATATCCTACAGGCAAATCGGAGGTGGTACATTGGGATGCAAAGCATATGTAAATCATTAAAACAAAGCAAAACAAAGCCGAGTGACCATTAGTTGCTTTAAGATACTTCCATTCAGCGGCAAATGTCAGGGGAACAATCGTCTGGGGAACAATCACAGTCTTTTTTTCCCCCTTCTCCCCTCTACCGCCCTCTCCCAGAGGCTTCCCTAACGTGGGTACATTTGCCAGCGCTGCCTTGGCAAGGTGGAGATTTGGGGTCAGAGGGAGGCCAGCCGGCACTGCCAGGTGACGTCCAATGGGGGAAAACAGTGAGTAAAGTGCAGCAGACATAGTGGGCCTAAGGGTAGATGCGGCTGGACGCACCGCTGGAGTTTTCTCTGGTCCATAGGACTGAAGTCCTTAAAATGTAGATGTCTCCTTCAGAGTTTGGGGATTGCAAATGGCTTAAAAAGAACGATCATTCAATGTGTTCTTTTGCCTATGTTACATGTAAAGGAATTCAAAAAGATTTTTCCATTAAGTGATGATTATGTGTTTTATTCCAAGCTTATCATAACAGGTAAGATCCAGATTTAGTAAATTGATAAGTAAATGAAACATGTTCTTTTTGACTTTATGGCTAGGTATTTTTATATGAAATAGAAACGGGCCAAAACAGAATTTTTAAAACCGTATTTCATTTTCACTACCTGTGGCTTCACTGTCTTGTCTTAAAAAAAACCTCAGTAACTGGAAAGACTTGCACCTGTGGATATTTCAAGGGGGTGCTTTGCCTGCAAATGGTATTTATTTGGTCTATCAGTAGCTTTTAAGTTTGAGTGCTCCTGTTTAACAGTCTTTAAAAAAAAAGGTAAACTACTTGTCTGTATTTCCGACAGATCACAAATTGCCTAGATGGAAAAATAGTATTGTAATGAATTAACGGCTGATGACCATTCAGTATCAGATCTGAAGATTCTGCTTTTTCACTGTGTGCCCCTAGTGAAAATGCTATTTTATGAAAATGATACCTCAGCACGCAAACTCATAGTCCATTATGACTTTCATGTCACAGTCACACAGTTTACTGGTTCAAAAAAAAAAAAAAACTTATTGGAATTGAATTAAATTATTACACACAACCTGCTAAAGAACTAATAGTGCTACTGAATATTTTTGTGGATTTGTTGGTGAGCCTGTGTGTTTTTAGAGGTTAGTTGCAATTACAGGGATTCTCTGCAAGGGATGAGTATTATTTAAATGGCTGCCTCCAAGAATAGAGAAGATGTTGTGTAGCGAGTGGAATGAATCAGATGTATTTGACTTTCTTTTCTAAAATAGATATACATGTCATTTTGTGTGTCTATTTAAAAATATCAGGGATGCCTGGGTGGCTCAGTCGGTTAAGCATCTTCCTTCGACTCAGGTCATGATCCCGGGGTGCCAGGATCGAGTCCTGCATTGGACTCCTTGCTAAGCGGGAAATCTACTCTCTCTGCCTGCTGTGCACCCCCCCCATGTGTGCCCCCCCTCCAACAAATAAATAAAATCTTTTTAAAAAAGAAATTATTCCTTTAATTTCTAGGATTCTGAGAGTATAAGTATTTTTGGTGGCCATATGAAATAAACTACAGCGGCAGAGTTGTTTGACCTGGTGGTATATTGGCCGGAAGTGATCACTAGTTTGTCAGTTACAGTTATCTTCCCAGGGGTTTCTTACATCTGACAAATTCTAAGTATGAATCATCCACGTGAGAGTAGACCAGCACACTGTAGCTCTTCTCCCTAATTTCCCTTTTTTATGTATGCCTTACAAATAAGCCAAGATATTTAATACATTGATTCAAAGGCATACAGAATTGTGTTGAGATCATGGACAAATAGAAGGGTGAAGTGAGAGTCTCTACCCCCCCCACCCACTATTGTTCTGAACTTGAAATACTTTGTCCAAAGCAGGCTGTGGAGAGCCCTGAGGGACCAACCCAGGATACAAATTTAACATGCACTTTAAATTTTGGTTGTTCTATCTTTCAAGCTGAATTTAAATCTCATTAATTTTTAGTGAGAGCACAATAGTTAAATATCTTGCAGATGTAGCTTGTGTATTTAAAATTCCTTAGAAGTTTTCCATTTAGGGTTTTTACTACATTAGTTTGATCTACTGTGCATGACAATATGGCATGTGCATTTCTCTCAGGATGTGCAATTTGATTTCATACTGTGGAAAAATCCAGAGCGTAAAATATTAGCATGAACAGTGTCAAGTATCGATGCTAATTCTTTTATTACTGTGACATTGTTTAAGGACAGCAATCATTCAACTATTTTAAGTGATAGATACTAGAGATTGAAAAACGGCTGTGTGATCAGCAAAGATATGTCCTTGGAGAGGTGAAAGTTCTAGAAAGTTCTAGAAAGATGATAGATACACATCAATCATAGACTTCTGCTTGTGCAAGTTTACAGAGAATGCAGCTGCTGAATAAAATCGGAATACAACATTTAAAATTGTTGCATGTGAGTTACAAAACAAGTTTGTTCACTTTCAGGATCATAGGCTAAAGGCATTTATTTCCAAAGAAGCATAGGTACCTTCATTTCTTAGCAGACATATATATTTAGTACAAATGATGTTGCCTTGTAAGATGACAAAAAAAGAAATCCAATATACACTTTGGAGACTCCTAAGGAATTAGGAGTTAAAATGAAAATTATTTAAAAATTATTTTAAAAAAAGATATTCTGATTTACATTGCCCATTTTTAGAAGCTGTATTAAATATAAACTTTTGAGAGAAAATTTAGTTTGAATAGAAGAAAATTCCATACAATTGGTTTTCTCCTGGATTCAAATTTCTTACCCTGATTTTAGGAATAGGACCACAGGTCTTTTCCCCAAGTACTTTGTGGAATAGCTAGAATATATTCAGCAGAGGGATGCAGTAATAATACTTTATTATTCTACTTTTGCAGTTGACAGAGTACTATGACCTATATTATTTTTATTCCCCAGGACAGAAAGATTAATCACAATTTAAAATCCTAGAAATGTCAATTTATTTATTAAGCAAAAGCTTTTTGAGAAGAACAACTAAGCACATAAAGGGGTTAGTGGGTTAGATGTTGAAGATGAAAGATATCATGTTGATGAAGACAGGAAAATGACGATATACTATTATAGGTCTACAAGGGGATCACTTACAAAGGGCAGTAGGACAACTAATCTGCTTGGTAAAAGTTGATCCATGCAGGGAGACTTCAGGAAGGAGGCTGCTAGTGAAGGACTAGGGAACACTGGTTAGTACACCAATGAGGATAGGGCAGACTAGACAGGGAAGCTGAAGGGCAGGGCTCTGAGCTAAGGCGGCATGCTGGGGACTACACAAAGTTCATTCTGGTCAGGAACACAGAGTCTGATGTAAGGAGGGACTGGCTCAAGCTGGGATCAAATCATGCAAAATCTTGTACACTCTGCAATGAGATTAGACTAAATCCAGTAGGTGAAGAGAGAGCTTTGAATTTTGAGCAAAGGAGTAACATCCTGACATCTGAAATGTACCTTTCTGTCACTTGTTTGGAGAATGGAGGGGAAGAAAACATCTTGAATAACTCTGGGTTCTGGCTCAAGTTGATTCTGCTATCATTCCCTTATCTTGGGAGTTCAGGAGGGGTTGGTTTAGAAGGGTGGAGGGGGGTACAGAAAGGGAGACGGTGAGGAATATTTGAATTTGCTGAGGGGCACCTGGACGGCTCAGACAGTTAAACTTCCGACTCTTGACTTCTTGATTTCCGCTCAGGTCATGATTTCAGGGTCTTGAGATCAAGACCCACTCAGGCTTCCCACTCATTAGGGAGTCTTTTTGAGATTCTTTCCTTCTTCCCCTCCCCCACTTGTGTGTGTGCTCTCTCTCTCAAATAAATAAATAAATCTTAAAAAAAAAAAGAATTGCTAAGATGGCAGGAGTAGGAAGGATCATCTTCTAGTAGGCAATTCTATATACTGGTCAGGATTCAGTATGGAGCTAGACTGAAATGCTAATATAAGTGGGAAGGTCACGAAAACGACCATAACTGGAGAACATGTAAGCCAGTATGATATCTCAGCCATTTTGAGCAGGGAATCCCAACCGTGAGGAAAGAAGCAGTGCAGTGTGGGTGTTGAGAAAGGAGTCAATGGCCTGGGGTTAGATCCTGGCTTTCCTGCTTATGACCCAAGGCAGTTCTATGACCCTGGGCAGATTATTTTCTGTGCCTCAGTATCTTTCACTGTGAAATGTGGATTAGAAAAGTATTGACCTCAAAGGGTTGTTGTGAGGACTAACTGAGTTTCAATAATGTTTATCTTTTATTCACATGTAAAGTATTTGGGACTTATAAGTTGCTATTATTATCATTAATAATTATCTTTGTTATTCTTCTAAGTCCTCACACTGGAATCTCCACAGTTCATTGGGTTGCAATGTGACGGTTTAATTTTGTTCCAGTTGCACCTGAGCGATCTGTTAAGAATCAGCCATGGTGACAGAGGTCCCAGTAGAAAGTGGAATATTCTCGGGGTCCCTGGGTGGCTCAGTGGGTTAAGCCACTGCCTTTGGCTCAGGTTGTGATCTCAGGGTCCTGGGATCGAGCCCCGTATCAGGCTCTCTGCTCAGCAGGGAGCCTGCTTCCCTCTCTCTCTGCCTGCCTCTCTGCCTACTTGTGATCTGTCTGTCTCTGTCAAATAAATAAACAAAATCTTAAAAAAAAAAAAAAAGAAAGAAAGTGGAATATTCTCATCTTCACTCAAAACTGCGTTATCTACTTTTAAGAACGGGCGCTAGCAGCCAGCTTGGCTTGAGGGAAGCTTGTAGGTGGCCTCAGGAATGTAGAATCAGCTTGGTGGAGCCCTCCTGCTTTGAAGGACTGGAATTGCCTGGTGGAAGAGAAAAATGGGGGACATGAGGGTGACTTGTAGACTCATGACCAGCTGTTCCAACTGGCAGCTGGATGAATGGTCACACAGCTGGTGATTTGAACTCTTCTGAATCCTGGTGACAAATGGCCAGACCACTGAGTGTCCCCAAGTGCTCCACCTTGATGGCCCACCATTCTAGGTACACTTTGTGGGAATCTGAATTAAAGTCATAATTTAATATTTTGCTTATTTGGATTGTATCTACCCTTAAACATTCAGTTCAAAAATCAGCTTCCTCAAAAAAAAAAAAAAATTCCTGCTTCCTCTATAAATGCTTGCTTGGGCATCCCAAACTGAAATAATTATTTCCCTTCTAGTAAATGTTACCATTGTGCACAATATTGCAAAAATAAATAGGCCAAAATCACATTTACTAAAAGTTTGGTATGTACTGAGCACAATTTAAACACTTTGCATGTATAATTTTATTTAATTTAGACCATAGTATAGTTTTAACAAATTATTGCTGTGATTTTTCAATTGATGTTGTCAGTTATTTCTTTTATAGTTCGTATCTTGTTTACATAATATTTTTTGCATTTCTTAATTTATATACTTTCCATGAGTTTATTTCTAGAGCAGAATGAGCAGAGATCAGGGAGATTATGCTGTCCCTCTCAGAACTTGATAGAATGTGATGCTTGTTGATTTGATCTAATAGGATCAGGGCTGTCATGTTGCACAACTTCAGAGGGTATCAGTCCAACTGGTGGCCTATGTGTATGGTGCCCCCTGAAGTTGTGTTGTGCACAGATGGGGTGGTCATACACATTGGCCCTGGATAGGAGGCAGACAGATCCATCATTGAACTGGAAAGCAGTCTTACACAAGGACTGCTGACTTCTTTGTCTATTGGTCTGTTTTCCTCTGAGAGGCTTTGAATTCTTGACAAGCAGGGTCCACGTGGTGCTGGCCCTGCCCTATCATGCACAGCACTAAAAACACAGGATTTTGGAGCAAAAATATTTGCAAATGATATTTGTTTGAGACTAGGGCAAGGGGGCTGAGGCAGCATTGTTTGATCATCCCATCTGTACTCTTGCTTTCTCGTGCTCCTAATAGTAGAATAAATGGCTTTCTTGACCTACAGAGTGAAAGAAATAGCACTAAGCACATTTAAGAGAAGATGGATAGAAAATGAACTTCATGCACGTTACAACTCATTTGTCCTTCAGGTATTACAGATAAGGCAACGCAGGCCAGAGAGGTTAAATGATTTGCCCAAGGTTACACAGCTCCCTGGCAATGGAGCTTGGTCTCGCTCATAGGTCTCTGACTCCCAGTTCAATGCTTTTTCCATTAGACACTGTCAGAAAGAACGTCATGTAATGATTTCTCTTCAAGAAAGGGAAATCGTGCATTAGAATTTACAGTTTGCTTCCAAATAAATAGATTTTAAATTTCTGAAATTAACCTATTGTGTATTTAACAAAAGCCTTCCTAACGCCTGCTACGTCCTAGCACCTACTGAAATTGTGTGTCTCTGTCTATGTATCTACAAATAGATATGTATTTCTAAGCCTTTGTGTTTCGGATCATAAGTTACCCCTGCACAGAACGCTGAACTAATTTAGAACATTTGCCTTTGTTGAAACAAAAGCAATTCGCTTCATTCACATCAATAATATGTAATTGTATGTACAGTGAGCCGTGCTCACCCAGGCTAATGAATATTCAACCAGGAGTGAGAGAAGGGCGCCCCTGGAATGATCACGACGGTCCCTTTCTGATTTAGCATCACACCCAAGAGTCAGGCAGGACCACACAGCTTTCCCTTCCCAGTTCGATAGCCAGGCCCCGTGGCTCCGCCCACCCTGACGCAGAGGCCCGCCTGTCTGATTTGGGGGCTCTGGCAAAAAGCCTGAGCCCATTGATTACAGATCGCTGTTAATAAAGAGCATTTGTAATGCAGCAGTGGCGAGGCGGTCTCCGCACGCTGGTTCATGATGGCCCTTCAGGCTCCACAATTAAGTCGTCCAGCAGGCATGCCCCCTGTTGCAGCTGCTCTGTCAATCTCATTTTGAAGCACAAATGATCTTAGACCCAGTGTTTGACATGGGGTTTTAACACCAAAGAAGGCAATTCTGCAACTTCAAATGAGCCTAATTGGCTGAGCGCTCGGCCGTTCACTCAAGCTGCTTCAGTCCATCAGAGAGAGATTTCCCGCTAATTGAACTGCTCAGAAGGAAAAGGACCACGAGGAATCACAAGGTGCGGAACCACTGGAGAGGGTGGCATGCATATATATATATATATATATATATATATATATATATATATATATATATTTTTTTTTTTTCCATGATGGCAAACATAAAGATACATTCCTCCTTCTTAATCAGCCACCTGTCAACATAAAAAAGGTAGCTATCGCCGCAGAGGCTCACGGAGTTATGATCTAAAATTGAGTTGTTGCTGTCAGGGGTGTAAATGTACATGTGTTGTTGATAAAAGACATTTCAAAACATTTGGTTTGTGCAGCATTTTTCTGCATCAATCCCAAGGCTGCCCTTAATAAAAACATGTAAATCCAGACTGCGTAGACAGGACGGAGAAAACTAATTAGAGGTGCCTCTGCTGGAGTCTGTATTCAACCAACACCTTCCTGTGCCTGTTCTTCTGTTAAATGACAATCATATGAGAAGAAATGTGATTATCTGAATCTGCGTCTATAGCGATATTTCTGTCCTTATCTATGTGCCTGATATATATGTGTCCATAGCCTCACCGACATCTGTGTATCTGGCATTTCTCATGCGACCCAGACTGAATAATATTCTGTGGATAATAAGAGCCTCTATAGCAATATCGAAGGTGTGTTTAATTATGAAATTGTGAAATTGATACAGTAATGTATCAGGCAGGACCTTGGAACTAAGGGAATTGATCTGATGTGAGGTTTTCTAAGCCAAAACATTGCTTTAAAAGTATCACTTAATAACTCTGTTTTTGGTGTCAGATTCTCCACATATGTATCTAATTTACACAAATGTGGTTTTACATGACATGGTGGTTGAAAAATAATTAGGGGAGGGATAAAGAAATGAGAAGATATATAAAAAGATTTAGGACTGGCTTAATTTTTGTTCAGGTATTTTATTTCAAATTTGGGGAGGATCTAGAAAACATTCCACTACATATTTTAAGATATACAGGGTTTGGAGAGTGCAATGCACTTGGTTTCAGTTACTTTTCAGTCTGGGAGCCCATGGTGTGCATTTTATGGTGCCCAACCCTAGGGGCTCATAGTGGTAGCTATGCTCCTGTGGCAATATTTTAAGTCTTTGAGTTGTTACATCTGAGTTCTTCCTCTGTCTGACTTTGTGAGTTTAGATAAACCCTTCACCTTTCCTCAACCTCACTGTCCTCATCTTAAAAAGGAGTAAGATTGAGTATGATCCACGGGAACATCATCCTGAGGATGCCTGATGAAAAGGACAAACCACTTTGTTCACAAGTTTAATCTCTTTTTGGGGGGAGGGCATATATAATTTTGTGGCTTGTGTCATGGTCAATTTCTATTCAAAACCCCAAAGAAATCAGATCCTCTGAAATTCTGCCCTCAAGGCAGATCTAGCAAATAATCCTAGTCAGAATTGCCCTACTAAAAGGAGTCAGTTTTGGAATCAGGTACCAGGAAGCAGCTTGCTGAGTGTCTTGGGCTAATGTAGAGAGAGGTGGCTGCTTTTTTCCAGGCAAGAGCTGGAGGCAGGGTGACTTTTTACAGGAGAAGCTGGCAGTAAAAAATGAACTTGTCTTATATTTAATGTTTATTTTTAGTAAGGTAATAAATGCACTGGGTTAACAGAGCAGAAGATAGCACTAAGAAGCTCCTATTAATAGTTGTAGCTCCTACCACACCCTACCCTGCCCTAATTCCCGTTTTCCAAAGGAAACCATTTGCTATTTTTAGAGCTTCTTTGGCACAGTTACCTTTAATTTGTAAGTAACAGGCTTATTTCTCTAATATTTCTTGATTTGTCAATCTTGGGCACAACCTATTACTAATTTCTTGTTAAATGTGATATGAGGAACTATCCTATACCTCTCCTAACTTCCCCGTCCCAATCCTCCATACTACTAGTGTATAGACATTTTTGGTTAAATCAATAATGCACATGGTAATACTATGGACGTTCACCCATATCATGTGATACAATTATTTTTGTTTTCTTGGACATTTTTTTAAAACTTGGAATCAAGATTTTCCTGATTCTTCCATTTATTTATTTGTTTGTAGTAGACTTATTTAGATATCACACAAAGTTCATCCAAAATGTGTGGTTTAATGTTTTTTTTTCTTTTTAAAAATTTTTTTTAATAAACATATAATGTATTTTTAGCCCCAGGGGTACAGGTCTGTGAATCGCCAGGTTTACACACTTCACAGCACTCACCATAGCACATGCCCCCTCCAATGTCCATAACTCTACCATCCTCTCCTGACCCCCCTCCCCCCAGCAACCCTCAGTTTGTTTAGTGAGATTAAGGGTCTCTGATGGTTTGTCTCCATCCCGATCCCATCTTGTTTCATTTATTCTTTTCCTACCCCCCAAACTCCTTATGTTGCATCTCCACTTCCTCATATCAGGAAGATCATACGATAGTTATCTTTCTCCACTGACTTATTTCTCTAAGCATAATACCCTCTAGTTCCATCCATGTCGTCGTGAATGGCAAGATTTCATTTCTTTTGATGGCTGCATAGTATTCCACAGATGTCCATTAACAGATGAATGGATAAAGAAGATGTGGTTTAATGGTTTTTAACAGATTTTGTTAACAGGTTTTGTAACACTTTCATCACCCCCAAAAGAAAGCTAAAACTCGGGTACCTGGGTGGCTCATTTGGTTAAACGAGTGCCTTTGGGTCAAGTCGTGATCCTGGAGTCCTGGGGTTGAGTCCCGCATCAGGCTGCCTGCTCAGCAGGGAGTCTGCTTCTGCCTCTGACCCCATCCCTTCTCATGTTTTCTCTCTATACCTCTCTCAAACAAACAAATAAATAAATAAATAAAACCTTAAAAAAACAAAAAAGAAAGTTAAAACTCAATTGACAGACACTGTCCATTCTTGTCTCTCACACTGTCCAGCTGTAGGCACACACTGTATCTTATCCCTATAAATTTACCTATTCTTGACATTTCATGTAGATGGGATCATATGATATGTGGCCTTTTGAGTCTCGCTACTTTCACTTTTCAAAGCGTCCATGTTGTGGCATGTATTAGTACTTCATTTCTTTCTATGGCCAAATAACATACTACTGTGTGGGTAGACATAGGTATTCATGCATCAGCTGAAAGACATTTGGGTTGTTTCCACTTTGGGGCTATTTTGAATAATGCTGCTATGAATATTCATGTATTATTTGTTTTTACTTGTATAGTTTTCTTTTTTTTCATCCTTTTTTTTTTCTATATCTTCCTTTAGATCTGATATTCAACAATTAGTGATTTTTTTCTCTCTAATGCTCAAATATATCAGACAAAAATTTTTTCCCCTTCTGGAAATCTTTCTTACGGGTCTTCTTTCCTTCTGCTCTAATCTGGTTGGTTACCCTCAAACCTATTATGTGGCTTTCTTACTGGAGCATTCTTTCAGTGTACCTCTGTTTCAGAGCCCCTATATCCTGGATTGCATGCCATTCGGTTTCTCAGTTGATTCCCCTTTGAGGCTGAAGATGTGTGGGGCACTAGAGGGCACTTGGGGTCCAACTACTCTGTGTACAGGCAGGCTTTCAATTGACATCTCTCATCCTACCTCCAAACCCTGAGCCTCCTGGGGTCCCTAGGTGAATTGATTGATTTCCCATTGATAGGCCCTCTGCTCTGCTTTTCATCCCCCGAATGTGCATTAAAATCCCTCGTATACAGAAGACTCCTCTTTAGTTCGCTTGACCTTATGAGTTTATTCTGTCCTTGTCCCTTTACTTCACTGGGAAAGGTCTCTGAAGAGAGAGAAACTGAATGAGGACTTGTTTTCAGGACTTGATTTCAGTAATTTAGTATGGTTCCTCAAAACCATTTTTTTCTACTTACAGGCTTTCTCCTTTCTTTGGGATTGGAATTTTATATGCCCTGTAAAATAATATAATTGCCAATGTTTATTTTATTTAACCTGTTCAGACGCGCAAAACATAGATGTCACTAAAAAAATTATGAAAGCAAAAGTGAAATACCAATGGCTCATAAAGGATAGGTGTGCACCAAGCCTAACAGGTGCTGGAATTAATTAGACGTGGAAGGGAGATGAAGGACAAAGGGCCGAACTCAGTCTTGTAGGAATGAGGAAATAGGTTCAGTGAGGCCACCTGACATGCTCTGGATCCCACAGTTAATAGGTGAGAGGGAGTCACAAGGAGGACCCAGGAGCACTGGACTTGACTCAGTCCAGTGAACCTTTTATCCTACCCACCACTCCCACACTACCCTTTGACCTTTGCTAGCCTGTCTAAAAAGACCTGAAGGAAGCATCCTGCAACCTCTGTAGAAGCATATTCCAGGACTTAGGGATTCTGATGGAAAATCTGTTAGACGTACAGTGTAACCAACTCTCTTGGGTCACGATTAAAGCCTGCTTCTTGTTGTTTCTTTGCTTGTTTTAGTGTATTTCCTTCATAAAGACTTAGAGTCTCTGGTATGATTAGTTTTGATGACTGACAAGTCATTCCTCATTTTCTATTTCTTTAGGACTACAAACGAGGTAAATAGTAGCCACCTCTCGAGGCTATAAAGCTGAAGTAAAAGAAAATGCGAGAGTGCCTGTTGTAAAGCATAGCATCCTATAAATGCCAGGAACCAGGCTTTATTTTCTTTTAAGGCAAAGCTGTCATATGAAAGACTGCATTGATATAAAGCAGGTATGCGATGCATCTAGGGTCGTTCTTTGCTTTCTTTTAGAATTGTCATGGAACTTCGAATCAACTTTGACTTATAGACATTTTGTCAGTAAGCTTTTGAATGAAGTCCACCTATAAGAAGCTGGTTTGTGTTGGATCTGAGCGGTGAATCTCAACAAGGCTCCTCTAGGGGTGTGTTCAATTCCACTTCAACCCCCTGCACGGACTCAGGCCCCACTATGCCACGTTTATCATGGTGTTTCCCATAAACATGTACTTATTTATCCACAAATTGCCTCCGCAAAACACTTCACCCTTCCAAGGAAACTCGTGTTAGGAAAATTGTGTTGAAAATTTTTCTCTCTTCTTTATTCTTAAATTCCTCATTCTTGAATTTTTTTGCAACTCTTTTTGTAGTCTTATCCCTTTCGTGGCATATGCTTAAGCAAATTGGGCTACATCACCTTGGCGATCCATAAAACTAAAACAACTGTAGACATCAATTAGTTTTTATTTTAAAGACAAGGAAACTGAGGGAAAAAGAGGAAAGAAAAGAGGAAAAAGTTGCTCAAATTCCCACAGCCGGTTTATGTCCCTGTGTTCCTGACCACCTATGTTGCCACTCCGTCTTAATTGCCTTCTACTGAACTACATTTATTTGTTCCAAACTATTATTCTTATATACACAGGACATTTAGAATTCTGTACCCAAGATTCATTTAGGGGATGCCTGGGTGGCTAAGTGGGTTAAGGGTCTGCTTTTGGATCAGGTCATGATCCTGGGGTCCTGGGATCGAGCCCCACATTGGGGAAGCAGGGAGCCTGCTTCTCCCTCTACCTGCTGTTCCCCCTGTGTGCTCTCTCTGGCAAATAAATAAATAAAATCTTTAAAACATTTATTTAAAAGTACAAATGTCACCATTAATCTTTAAGTCATTTATTTTCACTTCCTCAGATTTTTATTTTGAAAAATATCAAACCTACATAAAACTTGAATCACCAGTGCAATAAACCTGGAGAGTCCTTTGCCTAGGTGAATCAGTTGTTGTTTTTGCCACATATATAAAACACACAGTTATGTATGTATGGGTACAGAGGGAAAGAGACACTAGAATGATTTTCTTTCTGAACCATTTGAAAGTTGCAAATATCGTGACACTCCTCCTCCAAGTATTTAGCAAGCATGTCCTAAAAATAAGCACGTTGTCTTACATACCCCAATACCATTACTATATCTAAAGAATTTCACATTAAAAAAAATGTTGAATTTTTTTCTTAAGAGGGGGAGAGAGAGAGAGAGAGAGGCATGGGGGAGGGGCAGAGGGAAAGAGAATCTTCAGCAGACTCCACACCCAGTGTGGAGCCTGGAGCGGGGCTGGATCTCACGATCCTGAGATCATGAGATGAGGCAAAATCAGAGTAGGACACTTAACCACCCCAGGAAATTTAACATGGATACATTATTATCTAATATACAGCCCCCCTTTCAAAGGCCCCTAATTGTCCCAAGCATGGCCTTTATAGGTGTTGCATGTAGCTTTGTGTTGGTTGCCTACTAACGTGTAACGAATCAACCTGAAAATTGGTGGCTTACAACTATACCTATTTTTTAACTTATTTACTTGTTTATTTACTTACTTATTTGATTTCTGTGAGCTGATAAGACAGTTCTTCCTCACATGGTACCAACAGGGGTCATTCATTTAACTACATCCTGCTGGCAGCTGGGTTGGATGGGCTGGAGGGTCCAAGAAGCCCTCCTTACACGTCTGGGATTTGGGTGCTATCAGCTGAGAGCCTCAATTCTTTCCCCTGTATTCTTCCTCTCTATGTGGCATCTCATCTATATGTTCTCCAACCATGAACTCTTGCTCCAGTAGGTTACCCTGGCCCCTCTTATAACATGGCAGCTGGGTTCAGAGTGAAAGCCCATTCTCCCAGGCCTCTTAAGGGCTAGTACTGGAACTTACACAGCATCTGTTGCTACTTACGGATCACAGGTCCAAAAGCCAGTGCAGGTTCAAGGAGAAGAAATAGACTTTACCTTTTGGGAAATAGCGTATATGTACAGGGAGCATCAATTGTTGGTGACCATCCTTGGAGAATATACTCTGTAATTCTTTTCCTTTCTTTTTCTTTTTTAGAGACGGGGAGAAAGAGAGAGAAGTGGGGGAGGGGTGGAAGGAGAGGGAGAGGGAGCATCTTAAGCAGGCTCCACGCCCAAGGCAGTGCCCAAGTAGGCTGGGTCTCAGGACCCTAAGACCATGACCTGAGGCGAAATTGGAAGTCAGATGCTTCATTCACTGAGCCACCCAGGTGCCCCTTTTACTTTTCTTTTAAAAATGTCTTTCAGGACATTGCTATTTTTGAAGAGTCCAGACCAACTGTCTCGTAGAATTTTCACAATCTGGATTTATCTATTTTCTCATGACTAGATTCAGATTAAACACCTTCAGTGAGAACACTATGTAAATGTTTATGCACTTCCATAGGAGGCACAAAGTGTTAGTTTGTGCACTTGTTAGTTGTGCTAAGTTTGATCACTTGGTTAAGGTGATGACTGTGTATTGTGATGATCTTTTCCCTCTGTAATTATTAGTAAGTAATACATGGTGTGATACTAGGCTTTATAAAGTGACTTTCCCAGAAAATTTGCACCTAATTATTTTAGCACTCAGTAGTAATACTTGCCCGAATCAATTATTGCATGAGTGGTTATAAATTAGTAATTTCAGAAATTCTGTCATTCCTTCCAATTTCTTAGCTGGCTGGCATTCTTCAGCTTGTCCTCACATAACTTCTCCATTATGTTTTGTTATTATCCTATACAGCATGATTACAAAAGCGATGTGTTATAATCCATTAATAGCATTATTATATGTGATGTTCAAATTGTCCTAAATCCAGCCAGTGAAAGACCAATGGGGCTGACTCCCCTACATTTCTGACATGGCCCCATCAGTCTTTGCATGCTTTCTTTCTCTATGACACAAAGCAATGTTCCAAGAAATAAGCATTTTTAATCCTATTATATGTGTCATTCACAGTTTTCAACAGACTGGATTCTTCCTAAATCTTCGAGAGAAATTGTTTGTATTTGTCTCCAAAATGCCATGAGATTTTCTTCATAATTTGTCCATCTTGGGTAACCAACCATTCCAGTTTCCCCAGGACCAGTGAGCTTCCTGAGATGAGGGACTTTCAGGTTGAAAAGCAGGAATGTCCTAGGTGAGCCAGCATGAGTTAGTCACACTTTGTGCATCACATCCTTTCATTTTAAAATGGGGCTGCCTGGGGGCGTCTGGGTGGCTCAGTCTCAAGTCATGATCTCAGGGTTCTGAGATAATTTGAGCCCCCTGTTGGCTCCATGCTCAGTGGGGGGGGGGAGGGGTCTGCTTTCCCTCTCCCTCTCCTTCCCCTCCCACCACTTGTGTACTTGCTCTCTCTCTCAAATAAATAAATATATCTTAAAAAGTAAAATAAAATAAAATAAAATAAAATAAAATGGATCTGCCTGTAGCTTCATCACACTTTTCAAGATTTTGTTGCATATACTTAAATTTATAAAAACTTCAGGTAAACAGGTTACACAATAATGTACAATGTACTTTTACTTAAGGTCTTATGACAAACCCATATTGAGATGAAACATAGAAGACCAAATAAAAGGAAAATCAAGAGAATTTTTTAAAAAGATTTATTTATTTATTTTAGAGAGAGAGAGAGAGCATAAGTGTGCAAGCATGAGTGGGAGGGGCAGAGGGAGAGGAAGGCTCTGAGCTGAGGGGTAACCCGATACAGGGCTTGATCGCATGACCCTGAGATCACAGCCTGAGCCGGCGGAACCAGGAGTTGGTGCTCAGCCAACTGTGCCATGCAGGTGCCACTAAAAGAATTTTTTAAAAATTAAAAGGAAAATAAGATAGATCAGCTACTGGCTTTAAATAGACCATTTATGTGGAAAACATTTATAATGTGTTATGGAATAATGAAAGTAATGGTTAGCATTTTCTAGGTCTATGTGGTAGATTTTAGAGAGCTTTTCCAGTTACCTTCTTTATTCTTACACCAAGACTACAGTGTAGGCAGGACACTGGCCTGTTATTATTGCTGAGAAACTGAGATTCAGAGTTATGATATCAGATATTAGAAGCAAGAGCTAGGAGCAGCACACAGTTCTCTGATTTTCTTTTTTTATTATAGTACAATTGATCAATCAATAAACAAACAACACACATGTATCAGAGCCTAAATAAAGGTGGGGAGGACTTTAAAAACTAAGAATATGCTTTAAAAGATACCGTACTGTATATTTGAATGTTGAAGAGAGTAGATCTTAAAAATTTCATCATGAGGAAAAAAAATCATTACACCTTAAACTCATGCAATATTACATGTCAATGATTTTTTAAATTTATTTTTTATTTTTTATTTTATAGTAAAACTGGAGGAAAAAAAAAACTTTTTACAGAAAGAAAAACATTCTGCAAACTTGACCAGAATAAACAATTTCTTCAGGAGCCCCAAATCTCCCTTGCTTAAGAACTAACATTCATGTCTGGTAACTGCTGAAGGAGCGGGTTCATCTGTCTCTCTTTATTTGGTCCCCTCACCTGGCAAGGACCTGGGGCTGTTGTCTTAAAAGCTCCTTTCAAGTTCATTCTATTGGCATTACACAAGTTTGCATGTCAGGGTGACTGGGAGGAGGCCTGTCGATAATTATCTCCTTTCTTGGTTCTGAGAAGACACCATACCCGGTGGCAGACTTTGTCTTTGCAGTGGGTCATGTGTAAGATACCTAAGAGTTTTCTTGCAAATAGTCCAAGTTCTGATACTTTAATCTCTCAAAGAAGACTATTAAATGTGGAAATAAATGTTCAGAAAACATAAAGAAATTTTTACAGGAAAGGAAATTTTCAAATTACACAGATCCTTCCAATACTACACTTTTGGGGAGATAGGTAGGGATAATATTGTTGGCGAATTATTGTTTTAAGTGCTAATCAAGAAGACAGATCAAAAGTCTCTATTGAGATTTGCTCTTAGGAATATATCAGGTCTTTTATCAAGTCTTAAGAGTGATGTCTATGTTTCTGTCTGACCCAGCCCCCACCACAACCTCTTATCTGTTGACCCCATCTGTTCCTTATCTCCTCCTGGCTCTCATCTTTGCCCCCCTATGGTTCCTCCAAAGGGCATGAGGAACACATTTACCATGGGCCTTTGTCCTCTCCTCTTGTCCACCTGGCATCGTCTTCTCCCAGATATCCACAAGGCCAACGCCCTCAACTTCTTCAAGTCTTTGCCCAGACATTTCCTCAGTGAGCCTACGCTGACCATCCCATTTCAAACCCCCATCAAAACCCCATCCGCCATGTCCTACACAGTGCATCTCGTTGCCTCACTCTATTTTTTTTCCCATAGTACTTAATCCTTTCTTACATAGTTATAATTTCCTTGTCTTACTGTGTTTTTCATTTTTGCTTTTTTTTAATAAGAGCTTAGAGTCCACGAAGGCAAGGATTTGTGTCCACTTTGCTTCCCAGCGCCCCCCAAATGCTTCAATACAGTTTGATGATTGGATGAATGTCTGTGAGAATGCATCTTTATGCCTGATTAAAATAGTACCTTAACATTAAAAATGTTAAAAAAAAATCCCCATTTGTATTTCTTATTATAAAAGTAATATCAACTACAGCAGCAAAATCAAACAAAGCAGAGATGTATAAAATAAGGAGAGAACATCTGCCTGTCATCCTCACGATGTCCCTGGAGATCATCCCTGGAAATAGTTTGATACGCTTTCTTCCCCATGTTTCTCTTCAATTCCTCAAATATACATATTTGAATGTCTATATTTGATGTCACTTAATAGAGCTTGTTCATCTTTCCAAGTCAGTGCTTTGGTTTTTCTTGGGAATAAATGTAGATTTTTGATTCTGTGTGCTGTAGTTTGTGGATGGGCATTTACGCTACATCAAATACTTTTCTCTTAGAAAAAATGATGTGAGGAATACTTGGCATGTGAGGATGTAGGTGTTTGTCCTAGTACTTCCACAGACAGTTCTTCGAAAGTCTGTACAATTAAGATTTTAAAAAGTCTCTGAGCATGTGCTCGAAGAGCTTATCCCCGTTTTCACCCCTTCAGACATCACCAGAGCCTGCTTGTTTCTCCACCCTTGTAGGCCCTTGTTTCACTCCTTGCCAATGTTACGGGAAAAGTAGTTTTCCCCTTTGCTTAGTGTTTCCTGGTTGTTAGTTAAATTGAGTGTTTTATATATGAGTACAGTTATGTCCATCTATTTGATAAACTGTTTGAGTGGTTTCCTATTTTTTCTAATAGATTATTTGCTTTTTCTTGAGTTTTTATGTATTAGATTGTATCCCTTTGCTGAGTAAGTAGGTTACAAAATATTTCAGTCTGTTCCTTATATTTGTACCTTTCCGTATATAGCAACTTAAAAAATTTACATGATTAAATCTTTGATCTTTTTCTTTATGAATTCTAAGATTTGGGTCTTTCCTTACGAGAAACAGTCTAAAAAAAAATCTAGGGTTTTATCTAGAACACCCTTGGATTTATTTTGGTTTGGCAGTTTCATCTGGGTAGAATTTATTTTGTGTATCTTTGAGGTAGGGAATTTACATTTATTTGTTCTTACTAAACAACCATACTTTCAACTCAAATAATTGAGTCAATCAATACTATGTCCACATTTTAAAATGCAACTTTTATGTTTATATGTTCACATATATTCATGGGTCTTTTTCTGGACTCTCAATACCACTGATATATTCGTCTTTTCTGTGACTGCATCACACTATTTTAATTAGTGTGAATTTAGAGTATATTTTGGTATCAAGTGGAGCAAGCCCAGAAGAAAAAAAAAGTTTGAGTATTTTTGTTTTTCTTTCTTTCTACATTGCCCTTTCCCAACCTAATTGCAGTCTCCAGTTTGCTATGGCTGCACTGATTTCTGTGTTTATCTTGGCTCTTCAAGATCTCATACTTGAGATTCTTATGCACTATAGCCACTTTCATCCTCCTTTGAGGCTAAACCCCATTTGGTAAGAGCAGTGTTGTTACTCAGATTCTGAAGAATTTAAACAGGATCTTTACATGCCAACTGATGTAGACTTTGAATAATTAATTGACGGATGGCAAATTTGGGTAATTTGATCATTTCCAGCTCCTCGGGCTAAAAGGTAAAAACAACTCCCAGGACATCTTCCTGCCTCATTCTCCCAAGTTCTCCCATTTCTGTTTACTCATTTGGACATGACCAAATTCTCATCCTGTGCTGAAAAAAAAGAAAAGAAAAGCTATAGACTACAGAGCATCTCCATTCATTTTAGCTGTTTGAGTGAACTGCTTAGTATAGCTATGCAGTCATTTGGCCAGGTAAGAACAGTAATACATCATGTAGAATAAGAATTAAATTTTAGGGGTGCCTGGATGGCTTGGTGGGTTAAGCTTCTGCCTTCAGCTCAGGTCAGGATCTCAGGGTCCTGGGATGGAGGCCCACATCAGGATCGTGCTCAGCAGGGAGCCTGCTTCCCCCTCTTTCTCTGCCTGCCTCTCTGCCTACTTGTGATCTCTCTCTCTCTCTGTGTCAAATAAATAAAATCTTTAAAAAAAAGAATTAAATTTCGTACTGTAATTTTTAATAATAATAACAAAATAATAGTAAAAGTTAAATGTGTATTTATAATGTACTTTAAATTTTTCCAAGTAGTTCCATTCACAATATAATTCCAACTAACTCTTCAAAATAGGGTTTCATGTGATATAGGGGAGCTATGGGTCTGTTTACAGGTATTTCAAGTGAATTATATCTTGGGAACTCTGAATACTAATTAAAGCTAAATTTAATAACGAACGTTAGAAGGAAATAATTTTTTAAATTGTATTTCCAAAGTAAAAGTGTAGTTTTGATTTCTGAACTTCACTGAAATAACACGATGACTTTGGCTGTAATTTTTCCTCTTTTTATACAATGCTTTTGATCTAACATGGGATGTCTCCCCTCCTCCAGTCCTGCATTGAACAGTGATTTTGACTGCTAGGTCCTTTGACTGTGGGGTTGGATATGGACTCTAGACTCCCCTGCTGTTGAACATAACAAACAAGCTGACCATGAGATTCCAGATGTTTCTACTTCTTTTTGTTTAAGACTATTGGACCTCCCAGGAGCAAATGTCAGCATGGTTGAGTGGTAGACCCTGTCCCCTTCATGTTGGGAATAAAATTTTAACCATGTGGCATTGCCAAAAATTTCAGCGTGGGTCTCTTGGAACAGAAGGGTCTCCCAGATGCAGAGAATCACCTTGCATAGCCAGTGCTAGCGGTCAGAAATAAAAGTACACTTAGAACACATAGCCTAAGTTGAAAGACAGCTAGCTATACTGATCTGAAGCTGAGCTGTAAATGGAACACATGAATTTTTGCACTGAGCTCTGACGATGAACACACCGGGTGTGTTCTCATTGTGATTTTTAAAACAGGATGGGGATGAGAAGGAGGTTATGGGGAGATTGAAGTAGAAAACTGATGGCACCTAATTGGGTTAAAGAGGACGCCTAATAGAGATTCTGCCTGGAGAGAAAAGAGAAAGCTGGTGGAGAGAGTCATCAGGTGTTTGGTTTGATGAAGCTCATTGTTTATCTCATTTACTCCGCTCAACATCCCAAATGTGCATTTGGAGCTCAGTCAGCAAGAGCTGGTTTTAAAATGAGAAAGCCTACTTAAAAGCCCATTGACAGAAACAGAACTTTTGAAAAACAATCCTTTCACAGACTCATCACATTTTAGTGGTATGTGGGCTTTGAGGTCAATGCCATGGAATGAATTAATCTCCTCAAGTACACACTGGCTTACATCTGAGCTTAATACAGTTGTTTTAGACTGATGGCTTATTAATCCGTGGCTGTTTTCATAGTTTTTATTTATTTATTTATTTATTTAGGTCTTGAAACAAACCGTCCTTTCTAACAAGCCCTCCAAACTTCTACTTAAGATTCCATAAAACCACACTAAGGCAATTAGCAAGAGGAATTGAGAATTATAAATGGGCCTCACGGTGGTAGTTTGCTATTTGAGCTTTTGTGGGAAGGAAGGTGTGCTGCTTGGGTTATTTTTTGGTTGTCACTGAAAAGACACGCAGAACCATTTACAATGCTAATTTTAAAAGCCAATCAGCAAGATGAATTAAACTGAGCAGGGGAATTAAGCTCAAGAGTGCTTTGCACGGAGAGACGAGTATGTATACTAAACCATGGGAAAAGACAAAAAGAAGAAAGTAAAATACGCCTTCATTTTGAGACTATTTTCAGGCCAAGGGCAAATGTTTCCTAGTGTGAAACCGGTGCTTTTGATTTTCTGGACTGAAGAACTGATATCCTGTATCTCCACCCCTGCATCCCCCTGGTCTGGCGGCTCACTATTAAAGTTGAGTTTTCGCTGGGCTGAAAACTGCTTGTACATTGGCCGTTTGACTTGCCAGCATCCTGCTCTCCTGTGGAAAATGTGGATCTTCAGCCACATAATGTCCTTCCATTAGCGATGGCGGCTCTCCAAAGTAGGGCTGTGGTTTAAACACAAATGGGCAGTGCGGGCCAAAATGAATGCAATTTTGAGTCTACTATCTTTAAAAGGTGGATCTGGAGGCAATTTAGTGAGTGTAAATTACAATTGACTTTGGAAGAAATAACTCATACACTTGAACCTCCTCAGATGTGTAGCCAATAGGGGTAGCCAGGCTAACATGAAATTTTACACATCCATCAGCTAAAGAAGAGATCCAAATGTAAAAATCTAGCTATCATATGGATTCGTAACACCCCCTGGAGGACTTGCGGCCCACAAATCAATGAATGGTTTATGCTGAGCCAAAAATGTACTTTCACGGCGCTTCTCATTTTCCTTAACTGTTTCAGAGCACCATATGTGAGAGGCTCAGCGGCCTGGGAATTGCTCCCGCGGAAGGCACTCCTCCAGCAAGAGGGGTACCTTGTACGGCAGCCAAAGGCGTGCTGTTGGTGAGCTCCTTAGCCTGACAATAAACTGCATTTGGTTACTTCAAATGTTGAGCTGGGGGGACTTTTTCAGCTGTACAGGTGCTTTGGTCTGTGGTACTCGAGAAGGCATCTGATATGCTGCATACTACCTCTGATTGTCTTCCCTGTTATGTTACTAATCAGTGGTGGCCGAAAACAATCTGATTTTGGTTATTGTCTTGTTCTCTTCTGTGTGTGCGTGAGATCTTTCATCTTTGCTTGAATCAGAAGCCAGAAATGCTTAAGCATTCACAGGATTTGTTCTCTCTCTGTGTGTTCCCTATTTAAGATTGTTCCATAGAAATGTATTTAATGTTAGCTCTGCTTGTGAGTAAAAAGGACATTTTTTGGTAGCCGGATTTTTAAATCATCAATAATTAAATTGTGAACGGCGAGAACTGTTTATTAACAACTAAGTGGATAAAATGGGGGTCATTTCTTTTTGGATAATGCTGCTGTCTAAGGTGATATAATGATAAATACTGTGCCTGTTTTGAGAAAGGGGTCTGAGGCTTATGTGCTTTGATTACTGACATTTTTCTATTCAGCAGACTTTAATGAAGACATCTTCACTGCTTGCATTAAAAAAATATCCAACTAAGGGTTCAAAACAGAAGCTTATGTGGATTCTGTGTGGACTATTCTCAACAAGCAGGTTTTGAAGAAAATGGTTTTTCATTTATGGTGGTGTGGGATCACAAGTTTGCATTGCATTTTACATGTGTTTTCCTATAAATATATAAAACCTTAATATTTATATGTGCCTATAATATATATAACCTTTTTGTTGATGTTGTTTGTAATCTTAGCATTTCAGTCAGAAATTGCATCTAGCCACTTGTAACTTGGATCTGAACAGAAGAGTGAATTAAACACCTCGGGGGATATGTTTTTCTGAAAGAAATCCTGACATTTAAAGTTCAGGCTAGCACAGTGGCTTCACAGTGTCACCAAAGATGCAGGATCTTTCTAGCTTTTGGCTCTGCCGTACTTATGATGGGTATAACCCTTGTCTCATATGCTCAGGGGGGCTGCCTGTGCTCCAGCCTCACACCTCAGTTTCTGGCGAGAATATGGAGGCCAAGAGAAGAATTCCAGTTGAGTCAACCCCTCCAAGGGCTTCCCCAGTGGCCCCACCCATGGCCTTCCATTTAGATCTCATTGACAAGAACTTTCTCATATGACCTGCTGCAAAGGAGGCTGGGAAGAATAGATTTTTAGCTAGGCACGTTGAAGCCCCAAATATCAGTGTTATGTAAGTACAAACCCTTGAATAAGCAAGGAGTGCTGTTTGCCACAGCTGTGGTTTGCCAGACACAAATGACGTGTGCAATGCCAAGTCCATAGGGTAAAGTATTACGCAAATAGGGGTCTTTTTAAAGGTAATTTAAACTTCTACTCTCATAGGACATGCATGCCCAACATGCTTCCTTGTAAAAACCTTTGCCCTTTCTATTCCCTTTGCCTGAAAAACACTTCTCTCAGAGTTGCAGAACTTTATACTTTATTCAAGTTTCTGCTTAAATTTTACCTCATCGCTGAGATCTTCCCTGACATCTGGGAATGGATCCCGGTTTTGCAGGATCTGAAGCTTACACCATTTGGGAGACAGAAAGAAAATCGTAAATATCTAATTAGATACTTGCATTTGAAAGTGAGTGTTGATTTAGAATGAGAAATGTCCTGTTACACGATTAAGAAGCTTATAACCACTACTCATATCACAAAGTGCAAAAGAAGAGCACAGTAAGTTTTATTAATTAATGATTAAACACACCCCCTTAAGGCTCATTTCCCCCATATTTTGACTGTATATCCTTTGATCCCTTCTATACATAACAATAATTTTATATTTTCTATAAAGAAGACAGATATTCTAGCCTTTTCTGTACCATTGTTATCATTGATAGATTATAAAAATTCCTTTCAGCCTCTAAATGATTTGTGACTGGTAATAATGTGTAAATTTTTAGAACTGTCAATTTGGGGAAACCCCTATCAAGGTTTTTTGATATATGAACTTTAAGATTTTAGGAAATACCAAATTTTCTAATGCATTGATTGATCTTAAATAGTCTTTGACTGAGACTCATTAACTTGTTTCTTGTTGATGTTCTTATTTCAGTGGTGAGTTACTTAGTAGTCTCCCTTATCTGTGGTTTCAGTTTCCATGGTTTCAATTACCCATGGCCAACTGCCATCAAGAAGCAGGTGAGGGGCGCCTAGGTGGCTCAGTCTGTTAGGCATCTGACTCTTGATTTTGGCTCAGGTCATGATCTCAGGAACATGAGATCATCTGCCTAGTCAGCCTCCATGCTGGGTGTGAAGCCTCCTTGGGATTCTCTCTCTCCCTCTGTCCCTCTCCCTTCTTAAAAAAATTTTAAAAAGAAGAAAAGAAAAGAAACAGGAAATTTTCCTATTGGTGTATGGTCAGAAGTTCTGTAGTAGCCTAACGCCATGTCACAATGCCTACCTCATTTATTTCACCTTATTTCATCCCCTAGGCATTTTATTATCTCAGTTCATTACAACAAGAAAGGTGAGTACAGTACAATAAGATATCTTGAGAGAGACAGCACATTTGCATAACTTTTATTACAGTTTATTGTTATAATTGTTCTATTTTATAATTAGTTATTATTATTATTGTTATTTTTGTTGTTAGTTTCTTTTTGTTTCCAATTTATAAATTCAACTTTATTATAGGAATGTATGTCTAGGAGAAAGCAGAGTATATACAGGGTTTCATGCCTTCTGCAGTGTCAGGTGTCCACTGGGTGGGGGAGGTCTTGGAACATATCTCCTGTGGGTAAGGAGAACTACTGTAGACAACTTTATGTTGTCTTTGCTGACATCAGCTTTTTGTGTCCGATTTGCCAGGTGATTAGTAACACCAAGACTATTTCAGACTGAGAGAAGGTCATGGGCAGATGTGGGGTCTAGTGAAGCCAAGGAGCCCAATTTGGGAGCTGCAGTGCACAGGTGGAGCGCTGCAGGAAATGACTATGAAGATATGTTGGAACCAGATGGGATGATTGTCAAATGCTGGCATCGCTGAGGAATATTTTGAGTTGTGACTCTTTTAAGTTAAGGGATGGAAAACTTCTTAATGGAAAATTAAGCACATGAAAAGTGATAAGCATTGTGTGGTAATTGGTATCAGAGTTGGATCAAATGTTTGATTTAAATCCTAGTTCTAATGCTTACTGGTCTATGAAACCTTCCTAGCAGTATTATAAGCAGTAATGACAGTGAGTTACATAGCTATATCTCACCAAGCCCAGACTAAAAGGATTTCTAGTTCAAACCTCTCTTAGCTGTTCCCTAAATATGCCCAAGACCTACCAACACCATTCCACATGAGACAAAGTGATGGAAGGGACATGAGAGGAAGAAGATGGCAATGTAACCAGTTTCGGTTAAAACTTCATATATTTGCAAATTTTTAAAAATAAGATTATTTATTTATTTGACAGATAGAGATCACAAGTAGGCAGAGAGGCAGGCAGAGAGAGAGGAGGAAGCAGGCTCCCCGCTGAGCAGAGAGCCCAATGCAGGTCTCGATCCCAAGACCCTGGGATCATGACCGAGCTGAAAGCAGAGGCTTTAACCCACTGAGGCACCCAGGCGCCCCTATATTTGCAAACTTTACAAAAGTGTATTGGGAAGGATGCATATCACTGAGGGCATCAGTTCCATTAGCTTCACAGTAAATCCAGCTCTGTGATCACTCCCTTTCAAAATTACAGACCTCTCCCCAGTACCCTACTTCTCTCAATTCCTTTGGTTCTTAAGTTTCTCCACAGCACTTATGATATTATATACTGTAAAATTTCAGTATTATCTATTTATTTGTCTACTGTTTGTCATTTAACTCAACTGACTAGTATGTAAACCTCCAGGGTGAGAGGGACTTCTTTGCTGCCAGGGTATTCCCAAGTGTGAGAAAAGTATGTGACATGTTGATCCTTATTGAGTGAATGAAAACAATCAATGGCTTGTCTGTTTTGTTGTGTTGTATTTTTTATTTCTAAGTCATATATGTTTTATTCTGTGAATGCAAACAAACTGGTCAAATGATTGTATCCATGTTACATTTTGGCTTTCAGAAAGCAAAATGGGAAAATTGCTTGCAGGGAAGATGATGGGGATAAAGGTTAGGAGAAAGCCAAGGAAAAGGAGAAAACTTAGTCATAATCAAAGAGTGAGGAAATGAAGTCTCATTAAAAATTAGGCCATCTAAAGTAGCCCATGAGTAAGCAAGGCTCCATTTCCAGCTTTCCAGGTCACTTAAAAGACTGTTTCTGATACATGTGTCCTTTGAACCTACAATAAATTTATTTATGTTGCACTTGACTATTTCAGACTTCTTGCTGCTGCTGGGTTCTCCTATCCAACATCTATCTGCAACTCTCCACCCCCACAGCCCTGGAGAGAGGCATAGCTTGATCTATGAGTCCCATAAAGTCTTAGCAAAGACTGAAATCCTGTGCTAATATGGATGTACTCTTGGAACAAGAAGCCCGACTCTCTTGATAGGCACTAATCATAACTTTGGTCTTCTACCATAAAGAATTATTAAATAAAAAGTTGAAAAGAACTTAAAATTTGCTTTTCTATAATACTTTGTCAAGTGAGGTAGAGTGGTCTGTCCCAACCAGAATGAGAACTTATCTGTTCTATTTCTTAGCCCATGTTCTTTTGCTATAATTCAGGGATAAAACTTGAGAAAGAAGAACTAAAAGAAAATGATCATGCATTTGTGTTTATTTCAGATTTTTACTTCCATGAAAATAAGGTGCAGGTGGGGTATGGAGGGGGACTCTGAACAGCAAGCTTACTTCTTTTGCAACAAGGGTGCTATTGGGGTGATTTGTGGATCTAGTGACGTGATGACTCCAAGAAATTTTCCAAGTAATTTTGATCTTTCTTCAAAGCTTATGATAAGAAAAATTCAGATATGCTTTTGTGGGAAGCAGTCTAATTTCCACAACTCATAATCTACTCTTCAAATGTTCCTCCTGAGATGTGGATTCTTATGTTCAGAGCATCAGGTGTAAAGGACCGCATATATATCACTAAGAGATAGAAAGGGGTAATGAGAAAATTGCATTTTCATAGAAAGCAGCCTGCATTCTGTATTTTGTGTGGGGGAGAATTCATTTGTGGTTTTTTGTTGGTTTGTTTGTTTGTTTATTTTTGAAGTGGTCAACTTTAAAAAAGGTGGGTCTAAAACTATGTTTTAAGTAACCCTGCCTTTCTCCCCAGTGCCAAAAACAGATGTATTGTTAAATAACCGATGGTTTATGAGCTATCCTCACACTTTCCTTATAGGCCTTCTACATTTACATTTTTTATATAATACGCCGTGTACTACAAAGGAAATAATTTGTGTAGAGTAGACCCAAGTTGTGCTGGCTGATTGGCTCACAGGGATTCTGCAATGAGTTTATCTGGGCCCCAATCTTTAAGAATCCACTCATTTTTCCCTCTATTTCAGTGTTTTCCTCTGATACTCTTTATTAAATCACTCTCATTCTTTGACCACTGTGATTTGTCATAGCAAATGTCCCCAACTCAACCCAGTCCAGTTATAACATTTTATCTGCGTGATTGGTTACTTAGGCCAAAGTTCTTCCCTGAGATTTTTTTTTTAAATCAGCAATTGAAGAAAGAGAGCTGCTCTCTTTGTCCACGGAGCTTTAAGAATGCAAACTTGGGAGCAGCCCTAAGCCTGCTTCCCACCCTGTGGAGAAGCAGGCCTGCAGAGGGAGAGGGAAGCCCAGATGATGCTAACCAGTTGCTGAGGAGTGGATGTCTTGAGCTCAGGGCTACCATTGTCTTTTCTTTCTGGTTATGTCAGTTGATTTCTTTTCTCTCTTCCTTTTCCCTGTTCCTCCTTTCCTTCCTTTCCTCCCTTCCTCTTCAGCCTAGGATTTATCAATTTCCAGCCTCAGCAACCCAAGTCCTGATGGATACGATAAATCAAGCCATTTCTTCCTACATGGTAGTCTAAAACTCAACACACATAAGCAGGCGTTTTATAACTCTAATATATATATTTTTCTGAATAGAATTTTGCCACATAAAATTTTTGCTGCTTTTTCAATGTAAGAGTATTTGAAGGTAAAATATATAATGGTGTTTCTACCATTGGTCAAATTTCCTCAGCGCAGATTAAGATTGTTAAATGGTCAGGAGGAGGAGGAAGGCGGAAAAGGAGTCCTCCGCAGCATCCATGCCCTGGTCCTCCTGGAGTCACCTGATCATAGTATGGACATTGTCCCAAATAGACTGGTAGGTTAAGGCTGGCTGTGGAACTCAGCTCTGGAGTGTGGCCAATTAAAGTTTGGTACTTCGAGTGGGGATGAGAAGGGAACTGTAATGTTCTGGCCCAGGGCTGATGAAAACCGGACTTCGTCGGGTTAGGGAGATAATTCTCTCCCTCTTCCTAGACTGCGGCTCTAGGAATCTGCGTGTAGATGCTCCTGCGGTTTTCTTGCTGCTCCTCTTCCTTCCTTTTCCTCTACAAGGTTGGGCTTGTAGGTGCTACGTTCTCTTTGGCCACTCCTGCCCAGGGAGGAGAATTTCACTCCTTTTAAAAGCTCTATGTGGGGCACCTGGGTGGCTCAGTGGGTTAAGCCGCTGCCTTCGTCTCAGGTCATGATCTCAGGGTCCTGGGATCGAGTCCCGCATCGGGCTCACCGCTCAGTGGGGAGCCTGCTTCCCTCTCTCTCTCTCTGCCTACTTGTGATCTTTCTCTGTCAAATAAATAAATAAAATCTTTAAAAAAAAAAAAAACTCTATGTTTTTTTTTAGGACCTTAAAAATAGCTTTCAGGTGGGAAGGTAACGTGGTGCAGCTGCTATGGAAAAGAGTAAAGAGCGTTTTCAAAAAAATTAAAAATAAAACTACCATGTGATCCAACAATCCCAGTTCTGGGTAGCTAATCAAAGGAAATGAAAACAGGGTATTAAAAAGATATCCGCACTTCCATATTCATTTTGGTATCATTCCCAATAGCTAAGAGGTGCAAGCAACCCAAATACATATTGATGGATGGATGAATAAGGAAAATGTGGTATATACATACAATGTAATACTGCTCAGCCTTAAGAAAAAAGAGGGAAACCCTGTTTATTGCTACAACCTGGATGAAACTTGAGGACAAATGCTAAGCAAAATAAGCCAGTCACAAAAAGAAATGTAAGGCATGATTTCACTTACAGGAGGTATCTCAAGCAGTCAGACTCATAGAAACAGAAAGTAGAATGGTCATTTCCAGGGGCCATGGAGAGGAGGGAAAGAGTAGTTGTTGTTTAATTGGTACAGAGTTTCAGTTTGGCAAAATGAAGAAGTTCTAGATATCTGTGGCCCAACAGTGTGCATATCATTAACATTTGTGTTGCACATTCAAAGTGGTTAAGACGGTAAATTTTAGGTTATGTGTTTTTTAATCACAGTTTTAAAAAGTAGATTCAGGACTACCATTCCTTACCTTAAGGAGGGATGGGGCTCGATTTATTACATTCAAGAGTATGGATTTATTACATTCCTTTCCTTTGTCCTGCATCCACTCTGTTTCTATCTTGTCCTCCACAGACGAACCACTCTTGGATCTTGGAATTTCCCTCTGCAGAATCAGAGGGAAGTAAGGAGGTAAGCCAACAGGGGGCATAAGGAGGGAGCGGGATGGTGTTGCTGCTCAAGGGTTTCTGAAGAGAGAAGGGAGAGAGAGAATCTAGGGTGGAAAGATCACATATGTTTGTATACATATATAATTTATAGTATCTTTGGGCATCTTTGAGAATTTCTATCTATCTATCAAGAGAATCCTTTTGGGACTTGCTTTTTCAATTCAATAATGTACTTTTGAGATATTTTCATCTTTTATACAAATCTTGCTCTATCATTTTAACTCCTCTATAGTATTCCTATATGACTACCATAATTTATATATCTATTTCCCTACTGGAGAACAGTTGGGTTGTTCACATCTGAAAGCAATCCAGACCCAAAGTGCATGTTCTTATAAGCTTACATAAGCACATGCCCATCCTACTACTTCCTTCATGCAGAGAGAATTTCTAATGGCCCTGACCCCCAGAATTCTTGGGGTAGACATTCCTATCCTATCCCTGTTGTCAAATTTGATGCACTTAGGCAACTTTCTGCCACAATGTCTGGCTTTTCCTTCTTCTTGCGGCTCTCCCCGAGTGCTCTCTCCATCATCAAGACCATGAAATGCTTTGATTCTTCCATCTTACAGAAATGTTGTACAAAGGGAATAAGATACCTGAGTTTGAGTCTGGATTGAAATTTAGCCCTTACACCTTTGAAATCTTGGTGACAAGTTTAGAAGTAGGACAAAACATTATTCAAAAGCTGCAATTTTCCCTCTTCCCAGAAGTGGGATGGAGAGTTGGCCACAGGCTGGAGTAGATAGATGGTCTTTGTCTGGGACAAGCTTTCGAATGACACACATAATTTGGCAAACTTAAAATAATAACTACAATTAAACAAGATGGTTGTGGTCAGTGGCTCCAAGGAACTCTAGATAAAAATATTCCATACCCTCTTAATGGTAAATAGAGTCACATGTTTGCAAATTCTGCTTCCTTGTGTCTTTTAAAAATTTTTTCTAAGCATTTTTGAGAATGTTCTATGCCTGAATAATGATATTACGACTTGTGGACATGGATTACTTTTTTTTTTTTTTTTTTTAACAGATACTATCTAGTTGGAGCTTAGACCAAAAAAAAAAAAAAAAGAAGCTAAAAGAGTTGTTGCCAGAAAGCACTTTGTGCAACACTGCCCACTAACAGGGCAACTTTGGGGCAGAGCTGTCAAAAGATAATATTTGAATAAATGAATTCTTCATTTATTACTGAATAAATGAAAGGAGGGTTTGTTGGGTTGCAGGACATTCTTTTCACTTCTTCATGGATTATGGGGTCCTATGAAGAGGAGATCCATTAACAGAAGCTGTAGTAAGGATTCCTTATGGCTTGTGAGCAAGAGAGCAGGGATCCCAGAGAAAGAGAAATAAGAGGACGAGGCAGCCCTCTGGTTGTGACAGGGGAGAACCTTTGGTTAGCACACACAATCACCTCTTTGGGGACTTCCAGGAATAATTGGGAGACATTTTCTAGGGGCACAGAAATCAATCAGGTGAAGAGACATTGTAATTTGAACATTGAACATTAATTCAACCTTAGTGATAGTCACAGACCGTTGACAAACCTGTGCTGGTAAGGAAGGGAAGCTGTATAGCTGTGTTCTTTTTTCTTCTGAAGAGCAGTGTTTTAAAGAGATGGCTAGGTTTCCTCCTATCCTTATGCACAGAAATCCTTTGGAAAGTGGTGAATTTTGCAGGGATGGTTTTAGGCTTGTAAAGGAGGCAATTATAGAATAGAAATGGGAAAAGATTTTGAGCTGGCAACCCCAAAGGAGTTGAGATATAAATGTACTTCATATATATTTTGGATTTAATTCCCTACCCTTTTGTCTAACCTGAATGTTAAGAGTTTGGAGAAGGGGGTAGGAAAGGTCAGATTCAAACCCCTTTACACTATCTGTGGTTGAGGTTTCACATAGATTTTTATAACATTTTAATCTAAATATATACTTTAAAAATATCTTTGAATAATTTTCTTTTTTGATAACCTAATTATTATTTGAACCGAGATGATGTATTTTATGTTTGACTGCATTGACAGATTTCTCAAATACATTTGGCACACATAGGTGATGAATATGTAGGATTTCTCTCCTTGAGATACCTCATTACTTGTCTGGATCACTTTGGACTTTAAAGTCCTAATTTTTAAAGGTATTGGTTTATTGTTGCTTTTAATTTCATTTTGAATTATCAAGCTCTCTGAGACCTTATTGAAGAAGGCTGTGTGAATTTATTATATGGTTCCTATTACTGGCCATACATTATCCATGCAGTATTAAGGGGAAAACCAGGAGAGATAAGTAAGGTTTTAAAGCAGGAGACTCATTTACAAGAACCAAACATTGGAGCTTTTTCTTTTTCCTCTTTTTTTTCCCCTCCAGTTTCATCATTTTTCTGCCTCTGCCTTGTTCCATTAGCTTGTTAACAGTATAGTTTCTATAGCAACACCTATTGGTTGTTGTAATAATGAAAGCCACAGCAAGATCTCCTGCAGAGAAATCCTTGATGCTGACAGGATCAACTCATATTTTCTTTGTCCAGTGTTTTCTATCTTCTCTTGGAATGACCCTTTTAGCAGAATATAAAAGATCTGTGCTAATTACCTGTAAAATAAACAGCTGAAGTCAGGCAGCCTTGCCAGCACATTTGATGTTAGCTTTATTCCAGCGATGGTGAGATGCTGCCCGAAGGAACAAGCCAATTTCTATTACTATAAATTTTACTAGCTAGCATGGTTAACATGAAATAAAATGAAGGTCAGTCCATGTCTTCCAATTTGAGTTAAAAGGTTTTATTTAGAGACAATTTTCCATGTACTCAGTTTTAGCACTTCATCAAAATAGCAAAAAAAAAAAAAAAAAAAAAAAAGTCTGATGTTATTTTGATGTACGATTTGAAATAATAGATTAAAAATAAAAACAAAACGTTGAATGTTAATTCTGATATGACAAGTTTGGATAACCATTTAGACAACCACTTTGACAAAAGCCCTCTTTTGTCTCTGTTTTTTGGAGCTATTTGGTTCAAATTTTTCTATCTAATTTTCCTTTCCTGAATTATTCAGATAACTGCACTGTTTATCCATTTTCTTTATGGGACATATTCATTCTTGTCAACTTAAAATGGGAGGAATTGAGAAGTAATGGGTTTTCTTTATTGTGAATTTACCCACTGTACATCATTAACCAAAAATAAAGTATTATGCTTAATGTTTAATCCCAGGTCCTTGATGAGTTGAGGATCTTTGGCCTTATTTTTTATCTATTTCAGCTTCCTTTTTGGGCCTTCCTGATTTCTAAGTGAAGACTTCTATTCATTATTGTTTGTTTGTTTGTTTTTAGAGAGAGAAAAGGGGAGTGAGTGCATGAGTTGGGGGAGGAACAGAAAGAGGAAATCTTGAAGCAGACTCCCCCCTGAGCCCGGAGCCCAAAACGGGCCTTGATCTCACCACCCATGACATCATAACCTGAGCTGAAACCAAGAGTCAGATACTTAACCAACTGAGCCACTCAGGTGCACTTTTATTATTGTTTTAATGACATCTTCCTTCTTATGAACAGCAATAAGAAAAATCAGCATTAAGTTGGGCTCTTTGAAAATCTACATTAATTCTTTTTTTGGGGGGGAGCCATCTATTTCATAAATTTGAGTAGTCTTTAAGGGTTTTAAAAAGTTGATTCATCTTTCAATCGTTTAAACATAAAATATTACTTAAATTCTTAATGCCCACACATCAAAAGCCCTATTAGATGCCCAAGATTTTCATTGCCATTATAGACATTAAATATGCAAAGTGTTTAATTAAATTGAGATCCAGAAATGGGTGATGAGGAAATGGCCGAAATTATTGTTTCCCTTTCCAATTTCTTTCATATTTTTGTATTTAAAGTTTTAATGTCCTGACAAACTGCCAAAGCTTTCCAAAACTGTCATCTCTTTAAAATACATACACACACACACACACACACACACGTCTACACAAAAAGATGAGTAATGTTGGGCTGTGAATGTTGGGCTTAAGGTAGAGTATTGTTTTCTTCTTAATGAATTTTTGTATTTTTTCCAAAATGTATTCATTGAGATTGTCTTATTTTTATAATTAAAAAATATAAGGAAAAACTTATTGGTAAAGATAATTATGGTAAATGCTTTCCTGCTAGGCTTCATAAATTCTGGCCAGCCTCTGGGTGTTATTTCATCCTGAAAATCTAGTAAATCTCATCTCCAGCAAAATGAGTAGTTATGTTAGAGATAATAAGGAGAAAGCGTTAAGGACTTTGCTACCTGAATCTCAATGAAAACTATCTTGAACACTACATATCCCTTATTTAAGATAGAAAGACACCCAGATTCAAAATCCCATTTGTGGCTTAGCACGTGTTAAAAAAGTGCTCCAAAACACACACTCTTCAGAAGAATATCAGAAGTAACTCTAGGCTCTATCTACCCTTCTAATTCATCAGGGCATCTCTAGAACACTTGTTTATTTACTTACTTAATCATAGTCTTTAAATGCAGATGTTTCTTAGGGCTTGGAATCCCTTCTGGCCTGGAGATCAGCTGATGTTGCCTCCAATTCCATAATCTTGAAATTAATCTGTGACCACAACCTGCGTATTTCCAATTTCCATAACTATTAAACCTTCTCTCCGTTTACACGAAGTCTCCAAGTATTTGATTCCTTCAACTTTACCCAACTTGTCACTAGCATCTCCCTTGGAAACCATTTTGTCTAAATGCCTCAGTTTAGACTCCAGGACTCTGCTCCTTTTCCTTTGACTTGCTCACCCACTCCCCGCCGACCATGGCGCAGTGTTAACCTAGGTCATTCTCAGTGTATTCTCTGCATGTCTCCTCACTTTTTCCTAGTTTGCCCATGTCTTCTCATCCTAAAAAAAAATCAAAGGCAACAATCAAAAAACCTCTCCTTTGTACTGTCATAGGGTTAACCATTACTCAATTGATCTCTTTCATTTTGGTGTCAGACTTTCTAATGAGTGATCCTAATCCTCTGCCTTTCATTTTGGTACCATTTATTTCATTCCCTAATTCCACATAGAAGCAAGTTTCTGCCTCCATTCATGTTTTAAAACTTGTCTCCCCCAAATTGCTAGTGAGCTCCTGGACAAACACAACGGCTCCCTTCGGTCCCCACTCTCCTGGGGCTTCTGTAGCATCCAGCAGTGCAGACACTCCGATGCCCATCTCCCTTGACTTTCGTAAAGCCATTGTTTTCTGTTTCTTGTTAGTTTGTTACTTCCTTGGATAACTCATTCGTTGGTTGTCTTCTCTTATTTTTTCCTTTCTTACCTGGGGCTTTATCTAAACCTCAGAACCAGGTTGCTGCCTTTGCCTCCTTTTCCTTTTTCCCTTGGAGAACATACTGCTTTTTGAAAAATATGACCCTTATGCTGATCACCTCTTTACATTCCAGCCCTTACCCTCTCCATGGCATTCCAGATGCCAATGTATTCCAGGTACAGAAATCAGGAAATAGCCCGATGTTCTCCCTAGGTTCTTAATGTGGTTATTTCATTCTCTGAAACATGACACATGTTGGTTCTGAGCAGGGCCTACATAGGGTGGGGTGAAGCACGGCTGGGGTGGCGGTCGGGGAGCTTTACCAAACTATGGACTGCAGATCCTCTCCCCAGTGGCTCACCAGGGGTAGAGTAAGCATGAGTGAACTGCCCTGGGTGCAAGCAGTAAGGGTGTGCATTTTCAGTATAGAATTTAAAAACAATAATAAAACTGACTTGAAATTGATCTGCTTTTTATTATCACCGAGTGCCAGCAATTCCGAACAATGTCAATAAGAAATTCCTCCTCCTTGAAAAATGTCTTTTGTTCCTCTACATTTTAAATAACTGCTATGATTACTGTTGAGTTTTAACTGTATATGCAACTTTCAAATTAGAACATTTTAAGTACTTATCCTTTAATGAGCATCCAATTCTATGTGAAAGTTAATTTGAAGCAATTCCCTTTTAATACAGTTGCTCCAACACATTGGGAGTCAGCTACTATATATGTTCCTTCCAAGAATTAGTTCAAGATTGTGTGAAACTTTCAAGCTCACTTCAGGAGCAGTTCTTGTCTCTGATCCCTGTGATACCTCATACTCCTGAATTTAAGCAGAAGGTTCAAAATGAGCAAGTGACTGTAAGACAGAACTTGAGTCATTTCCATTCTATCATACTGAGTGGCCCTTTGGAGTTTGTATTTTTGTTTAAAATTTAAAAGAGTATAGCAAAATATGAACTACAAAGTGTGATATTTTTGTTTGGTGAAAGTTTTATCTTGTACATGCAATATTTTACTGAATTTGAGTAATATATTTTAAATTAAAGTCTATTTTAAAAAATCATTTGTTTTGAAATTAAAGAGCAACTCAAAAACAATGATTACTGATTGTTACAAAATAGTTACTCAAAATAATTTTGTTTTATAGATGAGGTGGTCAGCAGATCACAATGAATGTATATTCCATAGTTTCCCTCTTTTTCTTTGTTATTTATCCAGTACTTCCATAGACATCAATGTTTGATTTTCCTTGATACTATATATCATATAACATTGATATCACACACTAAAAGACTTCCACACTCATAGATAAAATGACATCAGTACAAAAAGCTGATTGCCAAGTGGTGTCTTTATTTCCTCTTGTCCATGATTGAAATTTTCTGTTCTCAGCTCCTACTCTCTACTGTCTCACATGACTCCTTCCTTCTCATCCTTCACATCATAACTCAAATGTCACCATTTTATTTTATTTTAAGATTTATTTATTTGAGAAAGTGAGGACATGGGGGGGCACAAAGAGAGAGAGAGAGAGAGAGAGAGTGAGGGAAAGAGAATCTCAAGCAGACTCCACGCTGAGAGCAGAGTCTGAGGCAGGGCTTGATTTCACAGCTCATGAGATTCTGACCTGAGCCAAAACCAAGTGTCAGATGCTTAACCTACTCAGCCACCCAGGCACCATAAATGTCACTGTTTCATTTTTATTTCTTATTTATTTATATATTATTATGTTCAGTTAGGCAACATATAGTACATCATCAGTTAGTGATGATGAACACATTAGTGTTCAACAATTCATTTGCATGTAACACCCACTGCTCATCACAAAACACACCCTCCTTAATACCCATCACCTGGTTTCCCATCCTCACACCTCCCACCTGTCTGAAGCCCTCAGTTTATTTCCTGGAATTCATAGTCTCTCATGGTGTTCCTGGAATCCATAGTTTCTCATGGTGTTTCTCCCTCTCTGATTTCTTTCCCTTCCCCTTTGGTCCTCTGTGTTATTCCTTATGTTCCCTGTATGAGTGAAACCATATGGTAATTGTCTTTCTCTGCTTGACTTATTTCACTTAGCATAATCCCCTCCATTTCCATCCATGTTGAGTAAATGGTGGGTAGTCATCCTTTCTGATTGTTGAGTAATATTCTATTGTATGAATGGACCACATCTTCTTTATTCATTCATCTGTTGAAGGGCATTTCAGCTCTTCTACAGTTTGGCTATTCTGGACATTGTTGCTATAAACAATGTCGGGGGGGGGTACATGTGCCCCTTCTTTTCACTACATCTGTATCTTTGAGGTAAATACCTAGTAGTACAATTGCTGGGTCGTACAGTAGTTCTATTTTTAATGTCTTGATTAACTTCCATACTGTTTTCCAGAGTGGCTGTACCAGCATGCATTCCCACCAACAGTGTAAAAGGGTTTCCCTTTCTCCACATCCTCACCAACATTTGTTGTTTCCTGCCTTGTTAATTTTTGCCATTCTAACTGGTGTAAGGTGGTATCTCCTTGTGCTTTTGATTTGAATTTCCTTGATGGTTAGTGATGTTGAACATTGTTTCATGAAATGTCACTGTTTCAGACAAGACTTCTCTAACCGTATTTTTCATAGTTCCACACATCCCTAATATTTTCTACTAGAACAACCAATCTCTCTTGTGGCATTTATCACACTATCAGTGTTTTATTTACTATCAACCTTACTAGAATATTTGCTCTATGAAGACAGGGCCCATGTCTGCTTGGTCCAGTACTGTAATGTAGTACAGTGCCCATCCTCAATATGTATTTGTGAAGAAATAAATGAACACTTGAAAAGCATGCATTTTAGGTGTTAATCTCTCTTGGAAACATTTCTTAACAATGCCCACAGGAATTAAGGGTTCAGGTTTTCAGGTGAATTATGCTGAAAGAAGGATTCCTCTTGGAACTCATTCCTTCCTTCAATACTCTACTATAGCAATTTTTAAATAGTATGATTGTTGATTTTCATATTATTTTCCCCCAATAGATTGTAGGCTTGAGCCTTGTTCAACTGTGCATCTCTGATAGTCTTAACACAATGTCAAACTCCCAGTGGGTGCTCAATAGTCATTTGTTAATGAGTGAATGCATCAGGGTCTACAGTATCAAATTCAAACTCCCCAAGGGTTTCTCAGTTGGATTTAAAGAGAAGTTGGCATTTTGTATTGAATTGTTCTTTGGTGTCTAGAACCATCTGGATATTTAGGACATTGGGTATCTCTGGCTTCTGGGATCTAAATGTCAGTAGCACCCCAGCCACTGTGTCAACCAAAATGGCCATTCTACCTTTCCAAGTGTTATCCCCCTTTCTAGAAAGCTCAAAGAGTTCAATTGTCAGCTTGAGATAGAGATTGTGTCTTAACTTCTCCATTTCCCCTAGAACCAGAACTATTCTTTTTCACACATGTGCTTAGAAATTAATGAACACATATTCATCTGTAATTCATATTGAATGCCATTAAGTTTGTTGGAACTCTACAAGACCAAGATGAACTTTTGAGATAAGTTTAGGCATTGTCACCTTTCTCTGATATATTTATTTATGAATTATAACCTTCTGTTTCATTTATTTAAAAAAGGCAGTTTAAAGAATACACTAACAGAAAGCCAGAGAATATAAGGCTTTTTAAGAAGAAAAGGAAAAGAAAGGAAAGAGAGAATTTAGCTTGGTACCGTAGTATTGGAATATAATTTGAATATAATATATAAGTTGACTATATAATATAATATATAACATAATTTGAATATTCTTAGAAATCATTGTATTCCCATACTTAAATATAGCTGAAAGAAGTTTTCCATGATCCTTTCTTTGAAAAAATACGGAATATCAGACGGGGAGCAAAATTTTTACTCATCAGATTGATATCCTTCAGTGGCATGTGATACAGCCCCTCCTTTTTCAGAGTGCAGTAGTGTTTTTAGTCTTTCCTAAAGCACTTTGCTATCTGTAATGCCCTCCTGGTACTTGTTAACGTGCTCCTTAGTGAAGCCAATTGTTTCCTTTTTATGTTTCTGTGAAATCTGCCAGAATTATGTTTTCAATGTGAAATGATATTACTTCCCTAAAGTGATTAGTCTGGCACATTTCTTTCCTGGATCTGACTTTGTTTCTTCTTCTATTTCAGTGAGATAGCATCATAAAGAATAAAACCAGAAAGATTAGACTAACATCAGCCACATGAGTAAATGGGGGCCGCATCTAGCTGTGGGATGTGTGGGATAATGTGTTTCTTTTTTTCTTCCTCTCATTCTAGTGAATTTTATTCAAGTGACGGATTCTGAACTATAAATTTATTATCTGTGAACATGGAATTGAATTCCTTTGTTGTTTGTAGCTACAAATTAAAATCCATAGTCTCTCTCCCGCTACCCCACATTCCTGGAAGCATGTCTTATAGGATGTTTTTTAAGTATTTAAACTCATTTTTATCATTCCCACATCAGACTTTGCTAAGGAAATTGAGGACTTTATCTTTATAATGACTCAAACAGGAATTTTTCTGATAAGGTTATCAGTACCAGTTCCTCCTTAAAGTCCATATGAATTGAATCAACTTATCAAATGCGGTAGAAGAGGACAGCTCAAAGCTGTTTCTGTTGTCCTGTTTTCTTCCAGTGCAGTCCTACTGCCCTGGACCTGTGTAGCTAGGTAAGGTCTGCCTGCCCTCACCCTCTTTCAGTAAAAAAAATCACTGAAGAGGACAGAAGGAAAGCAATTTACGTATATAATTTAAGTATGTAATTTAAGTATATAATGAAGTTCTAGATAATTTAGAAATCATATAATATTGTCACAAGCAGATTTCTGTTAATAATTAAAAACAACTTTCATAGTTTTTCTAAGAAAAGCATTCTTATTTCTAGAAAAGAAGTGTTAGCATGAAGGGAGCTACTGAAACAAGAATAAAAAGGAAAAACAGATTTGAGCCTTTGCTGATTAATGAAATGTTTAATCTCAGTATAGAAATGGTCCCATGCTGTGCTTTCCACAAAATCCAGACTTGTGTGCTATTTTGGCTCTATTACATATTCAAATTCATTCAGATTTAACTGAGAAATCACTTACTAGTGCATGAAAACATGGACTATCCTTTTAACATTTTCAAGTGAGGTTGTCAACTCCATTTTATCCTATGTGAAATGTATGAGCTCAGATGATTTGGATTGTAAATCATCTATATTCCTGTAATTGATTGGAGCCAAGTAAAATAGAACTTACTGTGAGCAGTCACCTGAGCTCAGTAGAATTTGGTGACAGCTTTATGAAATGGAAAATTTTAAGGTGAGGATATTAGCACAGATGTGAAGAGACACTAAACATAAAAACAATAATTTGTCTTTCTTTAAAAGTTCCAAAATTCATTTGAAAGAAATATTGGAACTAAACTGTCACATTTTAAAAAAGACTATGGTGCTTAAGAAAATTCAGAAAGGGACGGTGGTTGTTTACGTGAAATATGTTTTGTAGTTTTATTTCTAAGAATAAAAAAATCTGAGTGACAAGTTTGTAAGAGACCTGAATAGTATATTATGGTACATAAACTACAATGTTACGGAGCTGTCAAAAATGATGGTACATAATGACTATTTTGTATTTAGTTAAATGGGGAAAAAAGAATGTGAATTGAAGCTATGCTTTGATTTCAATTGTGTTAAATTATGTGTGCTTGTAATTATGTGTATTAGGATGATGAGAATGTGGGCTTTTTGCCCTTTTCCCCCATTTGCTGCAGTACTAATATAATTTGTGCATTAAATAAAAATTAGGCAATAAAATAAAGATAATAGTGCCATTCCTAACATAAAAATATTGTACAACTGTTTGCCGCTGTTTTTGGTTCTGCTTCTGTTGAGCTTGATTCTTATAAGGAACAGTGAGCTTGACTTCAGTGATTTTGTTGTTCACCAGATAGTCCCAGGATAACTGCATTTTACAGCTGAAACACCATCTGGACTTTGTTCAAAATCCTCCTTAGCATGAATTGTAGTTGGCTAATGTCTTTCCCTGTACAAACACCATAAATTATCGACTCTCAATAGGGACCTCTATCACTATCACTTTATAATTTAAGTCATTTCAACTGTTCAGGACACGGCCACAGAAACTTTTCAACACTTCACGCTATTTTTTTGGTTATAATTAGCATATTTTAAAAGATACTTTATACCGAGTTTCCTTTTTTTAAAAGATTTATTTGTTTGAGAGAGAGAGAGAGAGAGAGAGCATGAAAGGGAAGGGCCAAGGGAGAGGGGGAGAGAAACTCGAGCAGATTCTGTGCTGAGTGCGGATCCAGACATGGGGCTCAATCCCGGGACCATGAGATCAGGATCTGAGCTGAAATCAAGAGTCAGTCAATTAGCTGACTGGGCCACCTAGGTGCCCATGTACTGAGTTCTTTTTTCCTTTTCCTTCTTTCTTTCCTTCCTTCCTTTCTTCCTACCTTCCTTCCCTCCTTCCTTCCCTCTCTCCCTCCCTCCTTCTCTCTCTCTCTGCCTTCCTTTCTTCTTCCTTCCTTCCTTCCTTCCTTCCTCCCTTCCCATGCTCAGGTTCAGGTATTATATACTTATATTCTGTGTTTCTTCCATCTTCAAGAGTATTTTTTAAAATAATCACACGCGAAATACGTTGGATGCACTGTGTTAGAACAAGAGTAGCAGGGAAGTATTTCCGAGTTTTCTCTTACTTTAACTAATAGAGGTGTGGAAGTCATTTTAATTTTCTCTTCCAAACATCTCACATTCCTTTCCTGTGATGGTCTTGCTCCTTGTCATCCCTGGAGGTTCCTGCTCCTTAAGTAGCAGGCAGCTGTGGAGGTGATAAGAATGTGATAATAATCACCTCGAGGTGATTCTTTGTGTTGACTAAAGGCAAACACTCCAGCCCCAAGAGGTGAGGAAGAGAGATTGACCTCCTGGCCCCTAACTGGAGAAACTAGAAAGAAGGCTTCACTTCGAATGTTCAGGAACACAATGGCTGCCCCTTAATCTCTTTTGGGCTGATAGGCCAACCTTTGCCTTTCTCTACCTACTGCATTTTGGGTCCCATAAATACAATGAATCACCTCACACCTGCTCAGTAGGTACATTGTTAACCTGACCTCAGAAGAGCATTAGGCCCATTCTCTCTATCCTGCTTTCTACGTGTGGCAGTGACCTAAAAACTCATGAGATTTGGGTGTTAGGTTCACTTTGGAAAGTAAGAGGACAAGTGTCAGCCAGTTAAATCTGTGCTAAAAATACAGACAAGGAGGTTTGAAGTGAGTATTTGTTTCTCAAGTAATTATCCCAGAATTGGAGTAGACTAGTGGGTGATAAATTTTGTCTTTGCAATTGGGTGATATTTGGTCTTTGCCTCCCATAACATCCCGGTCAGTAGCCCGTGGCCAGCACTGTAGACAGAGAGTAGTGGATTGATAAGAGGATACAAGGAAGCACTGAGATGTGGGGGTCTTTATCAGCTCACCGAGGTGACCCATTCAGCTCTGTTCTCTCCAAACTAATGTTTCAGAGTAAGAGCTTCAGCAACCAAGTAACCCAACTGTTACAACCAAGTAAGGGAAGGTGGAAGTAAGGGAAAACAAATATTGAGCACCTATTGTGTACCATATATGGTACTAGGTGTTTTATGTATGTTACTCCTCAGAATTAACCCATTGTGAGTGACATGTTATTATCCCTGTTTGTAGATGAGGAAGCCACTGTCCGTACTTGCTAAGTTGTGGAGAAAATATTTGAACTCCATATGAGCCCATAGCCATCCTATATTGTCTAAGCCTAAAATAACCTCTTGGGCTTTGGGGGCTATTATATAGAGACTTGCTTGTAAATAGACAGAATGAAAGAATCAAATGCAATGGCAGTGAGAGGGCTTCTAGGCGGCAATAGGAAGGAGCAGGCAGTATGCTGTTTTTAGGTATTAGATATTTACTAGAGAAATGGTAATCCCTAATAGTGTACCTTTATATCTGAAACCTCCCAAAGAGCTTTCTTCTCCATTTTGTCTGCCAAAGTTCATCATTTCCAGTGAGGCCAGGCCTGGCCAGGCTAGATATTTTTTGAACTGTCAGAGTGAGGACTTGCATTCAGTAGGACTGAACTTGGAGTAGGGAATTTTATGCCTGGGGTAGAATAAGACCCTGAGAGTAGGGAATACAAGTCAAGTCAAAGTCCACAGGAAAATGTCAAAGGTCACATCCAGGGAGACTCTGTATAAACATCAAGTCCACAGTGCCAAAGGTAGGATCTAGGGCAAGGTCAGAGATCAAGAGTTTGAGACCAGATGGGGATGAGATCGGAGCAAAGGCAGGCCAGGGGCAGGGAGGTTAAGACTGAGGGCTGGTGGTGAGGCTTGGGATGAGCTCTGACCATCATAGTGGAAGTCTGTACTTGTTTTCCTGGAGCTGAGTTCATTATGTGTGGATAGGTAGGACTGGCTTAAAGCTGAAAACAGGGTTAACATTGGCATTTCGTTTTTCAGGATGATAGGGGATATCATACTACTTAGATTTTAAGTAAATGAATAAAACAGTGTAAGTTTTAAATAAAACAGACGAAGGGAAACCGACTTCAGTTGTCAATCACACAGCATGTAAGTGGTGGCGTGGTGGGTTGGATTTACAGAAATGGCAAAGCCAGAAGTGAACACATTGGCACCATTCATGGGAACGGGACAGAAGTAGGCAGAACCCAGATACATCATCTCCAGTGGTTTGGTGGACAGGCTGTCCAGTTAACACAGATGTGTGCAGTCTATACTTACTCCACAGACTGAAATGTGCATGAAAGATAACTTCATTATTTTTTATAAATATGATATTTAATATAATTTACATTAAGTTAATGTAAGTTAAATACAACTTACATTTATAGGATGATCACCTGCCCCATGGCTAAATAGCCTTTTTCATTCCAGGTAGTGTGACGGTATGTGAGCTGGGGGGGAAAGGTGGGGATGGGGATCTGGTGTGGGTCTGTTTTTCCGCAGTGGTGTCTGCTGGGTTATCTTCAGTCTAGTTTGTTCTCCAGAGATCTCCAGTTGGTCCCTTAATGTCTTTTGTTCCCAGATACAAGGTTCCTGAAGCTCTCATCAATGTCCCCAGAAGATAGACTCACTTGCTTCTGTATTGGGGTGTCACAAAATTTGGTGGTGTGTTGGGTGGAGATCTCTGGTCTCATATAGAGGGAAGTTGTCCTCTTGTTAGAAAACTCACCCCTGTCCTTTTAATTATTTCCACAACTCTCAGTTCCCCCTCCACCCCTCCTTTGATGTGAATAATTAGTATTTCCTCAACTGAATGTGAAATGTAAGCACATGCCAATGCAGCAGAGCAAGACCCCTCTTGCCCATAAATCCTCCTGCATGGAAATTCTGGAGTTGTCCTGGCTGGCTCCCCTAATAAAGCCAGCAAGACTTCATGGGATGCTGAACAAGATAAAGACTAAAGTGAATTTCTCTGAGGTATCTTGCCCAGCATTCATCTAGCTGCCTTGATTTTCTTTAGTGACCAGACAGGATTGCCAAATACCTAAGTGACTAGGTACATTCTGGCTCCTTCATCAGAAATTTTAGCTAAGGCCAGCTCAGCCTGACATGAAGGGAAGTCAATTGCTGGCAGCGGACCTCATCTCTGGATGGTATCCTTTTGTAAAATGTCTATAACCTTACATGTTTTAGGAACATTTGATGAATGCTAATAGAATACTCTGCTACTATTGATCCATTAAAGATACTTTTATTTTTATTATAATAATTATGTCAATATTTTTACAGTATTAAGAATATTTTTTCTCTTACTCACCCTATTTTTTTGTTTGTTTGTTTTTGTTTGTGTCCTAGTATTGTATTCCAATGTCATGGTGTAAGGGATGAAGGTTATAAAATTTCTTGCATGAGACTGAGTCATTAGCTAATTATGTTAGAAAATTCTAGAGATAATTTAATTCTATTTAAATAGAATTTACAGAGATAATTCTATCACATATGTAAGTAGAGCCTTTTTGGTCTGCTGCCTTTCTCTTCATCCACAAATAGAGAAGGTTTGGATACCATGAAATGGAATTGGATCAGACTGAGTTCAAATTCTGGCTCAGTAGTAACATATGTCCCCTCAGGTCAGTCACTGAAATTCCCTGGGTTTTGGTTTCTTCCTCTGCAAACTGTGCCAACATACCTGCTTTGTGAGGGATGTAACCCTACAGTGAGTACCTGGTCCATTGTACTCCAACACATCTTCAGCTATTTAGTAGCTATTTATAGATATGTCATATTAAGTAAAACGTGGGGACGCAACAATAAGGTTAAAAGAAGGAATTAAAGGAGAAAGACCTTTGAATCACCTCAGCTGAGGCTGGAGTTGTAGCAGAAAGAGTGCAGGTATCAGAAGACCTGGCTTCAGATCTTGTGTTTTGAGCTCCTGGCAAATAAGGAGGAGGAGAGGAAGAAGAAGAAGAAGGAGAAGGGGTAGGAGAAGGAGAAGAAAAGAAACAGTTACATCTAACTTACAGAGTTTTAGAACTTACATGAGATAACACATGAACATTTAGAAAGATGATTGGCCTTTGCTAAATGTGTAATAAATGCTTGTCATTGAATTAAACATTAAGCTTATTGAGAGTCAATTATCATTTTTTGGGAGGGGAGGATATTTTACACTTTAATTTGCAAATCCATGAGTTGGTTTTATAAATACAATAACAGGATCACCTCTTAACATTTCCTTCCTTCCTTCCTTCCTTTCTCTCTTTCTCTCTTTCTTTCTTTCTTTCTGTTTCAGAAGTAGAATCTAGTGATTCATCAGTTGCATTTAAGAGCTGGTGCTCTACATCAAGTGTCCTCCTTAATGTCCATCACTCAATTACTCCATCCCTCCCCCGACTTGCCCTCCAGCAAACTTCAGTTTTTTTCCTAGAGTTCAGCATCTCTTATGGTTTTTCTCACTCTTTTCACCTTATTTTATTTTTCCTTCCCTTCACCTATGTTCATTTGTTCCTTAAATTCCACATAGGAGTAAAATCATAAACTATTTTTCTTTTTCTGACTATTTTGCTTAGCATAATGCCTTCTAGTTCCATCCATTCATTGCAAATGATAAGACTTCATTCTTCTAGATGGCTGAATAATATTCCAGTGTGTGTGTGTGTGTGTGTGTGTGTGTGTGTGTGTGCATGCACAGGCACACACACACCACATCTTCTTTATCCATTCATCATTCAATAGACATCTGGGGAGAATTAAGTATTTGAATTCAACTTGCATGGAAATACTTTTGTAGTTTGGCACATTCCATAGTTTGTTCTAAGTAAATAAATACAAAAATATGACACTAGAAAATAACCTATCATAGACCAACTTTTAATCCACAAAAATTAATGGTGATGACTTCATTTACATGCAAAGAAACTCTATGATAATCTCTCCTGTGATAACACAAATTTGTCTTTGATGCAAATGGTATTTGGGTCCTGTCCTCCACAGCAGGCTTATCTTCATCAGATATTTAATTTTTTTTTTAAAGATTTTATTTATTTGACAGAGAGAGAGAAATCACAAGTAAGGCAGAGAGGCAGGCAGAGAGAGGGAGAGGAAGGGAAGCAGGCTCCCCACTGAGCAGAGAGCCTGACGTGGGGCTTGATCCCAGGACCCTGGGCTGACCTGAGCTTAAGGCAGAGGGTTTAACCCACTGAGCCACCCAGGCGCCCCCTCATCAGATATTTAATCTTGCAACAATGACACCAAACTTTACATGACTGGATTTTTCAGACCCCAGTTATAGTAGTATGGTAAGGTTCATGATAATTTTATCCCTACTACTAAGTTCACTCAGTATCTTAGTGGAATAATGAGTTGCCTCCATATTGCAGGTGAGGAAACAGAGCAGACGGATGGTCAATATCTGTTCGAGAAGAGATGATAACAGCAGTGGAAAATTTTGAGATAGTTTGCCTTCAGCACTGTCCTACCCACTCTCCTCTTCCAGCCTATCATCTGGATCTCTCTCTCTCTCTCTCTTTTTTTTTTTGCCTTGGGTTTTAAGTTTTCTTCACCTTTCATCTATCTCTTAAACTTGGTAAAAATTATGGGGCACATCCAGTGCTCACCAAATATTCCATTTGTCCCCCAAGTTTGCCAGTCTTCCATGGAGTTTACAGCCAAAGGACTAAAGCTCTCTAATGGAATGTACATGGAAGTGACATTTGTGACTTCTGAATGAACACAGTTAAGAACAGTTAAGAGCTGGTGTGTTTCCTTTACTTCTTTTCTCCCCAGCTCCAGTGACCTCAAAAACCTGTGGAGATGGCAACATCCCAGAGGGAGAGAATCTGAAACTTTGGAACACAGAGTAGATAGGAGCCCTCATGGGCTGTGTTAGACTTTGTATGAGGGAGAAATAAACTTTTCCTGTGCTGCTGCACTGAAATTTCAGGGATCATCCATTATGGCTCTTAGTATTAATAACTTCAATAAAGAACTAGGTATTCATTTGTACTTTTATAATTATGTGTTTATCTTCTTTTTGCAAAGAGCCCAATAGCTTAGTTTTGCCTTTTCTGGAATTCCATGTAAATGGAGTCATACAGCACAAATCTTTGTGTCTGGTTTCTTTTATTATCTAATGTTAATGAGATTCACCCAGGATTTTGCATGTTAATTCCTTTTGATTGTTAAATATTTTAAAAAATATTTTATTTATTCATTTGACAGACAGAGATCACAAGCAGGCAGAGAGGCAGGCAGAGAGAAAGGAAGGGAAGCAGGCTCCCTGCCGAGTAGAGAGCCCCAAATGGGACTCCATTGAAGGACCTTGGAATCATGACCTGAGCCAAAGGCAGAAGCTTAAACCACTGATCCACCCAGGTGCCCCGACTGCTAAATATTATCCATATATATATATATGGATAATATATATATATATATATATATATATATATATATATAACAACTTACCTATCTCATTTATCTGTTGTTGAACATTCGGGTTGTTCCTGGTTTTCAGCTCTTATAAAAAACTCACATTTCATTTCTCTTGAATAAATACTTAAGAGTATAATGGCTGAGTCACAGGGTAAGTGTATGTTTAATTGTTTTCCAGAGTGGCTTTATCATTTTCCATTCCATGAATAATATATGAGAGTTCCAGTTACTCTGGGTTCTCATCAGATCTTGGTCTTTTCTTAGTTTTAGAACTTAGCTATTTTAATAGGTGTATAGTAGTATCTCATTCTGGTTTATTTTACATTTCCTTAGTGGCTAATGATGTTGAGCTTCTTTTCACATCTTTTTCTTTGTAATAGTATCTCCTTTTTGGTCAAATATCTGTTCAAATGTTTTGCCCACGAATCATAATCAGGTTGTACCTTTTCTTATTGAATTGAAAGAGTTTTCATATATTCTAAATAAAAATCCTTTATCAGACACATGCTTTGCAAATATTTTCTCCTGGTCTCTGGATTGTCTTATTATTTTCTTAACAGTGCCCTTTGAAAAGCAGAAAATTTTAGTATTTAAAAAATACAATTTATTAGTTTTTGTGATTCATACTTTTGGGTCCTAAGAAATCTTTGTGTAATTCAAAGTCAAAAAGATTTTGTTCTGTACTTTCTTTTAAAGCCTTATAGTTTTGCTAATATATTTTGATGTAATTTTTGTTATGTAAAGTATATTTATTTTTGCATTTATTTATCTTTTGATTTTGTTCTGGCACCATTTTTGAAAATTTTGTCATTCCTCATTGAATTACCTTGATACTTTTGTTGAAAACCCATTTCCCATGTTGGTCTGGGTTTATTTCTGGATTCTCTATTCTGTTCTATTGATCTACATATTACGCTTATACCCATTTCACATTAGCTTGCTTACTGAAGTAATTTTTGAAACCAGACAATGTGTTTTCCAATTTTGTCCTCTCATTCCCATCCTAAAGTTATTTAGGTTATTTTAGGGTTATTTTTTCCCACATAAACTGTAGAATCTGTTTATCACTTAAAACAAAACAAAACAAAACAAAACTTATAGTGATTTTAATTAGAAATGCATTGAATCTGTACACTAATCCAGGAGAAAGTGATATCCTAACAATACTGAGTTTCAAATACATGGTATAGCTTTCCATTTATTAAGTTGTTACCTAATGTTTTCAGCAATGTTTTATATTTTTTTGATATATGTGTCTTGTAGACATTTAAAAAAATATTTCCTAAGTAGTTCATATCTTATGATATCATCATTAATAGTATTGTTACTTTGTTCCAATAACCAACAGTTCATTGTAAATATATAGAAATACAATGGATTTGTCTATAGTTCCTGGATCATGGGAGCTTGCTAAATTCACTTATTAGTTTTAATAGATTTTTGGTACATTCTCTAGAATTTTTCATATAGACAAGTCATCTGCAAACATAGAAAAAGAAATAAAGTTTTAATGATGGAATTTCAGACATAAAAGAAGTCCCAGAAGAGATATCGGAAAGGTGTCGTATAGGTGTGATTTGTGCAAGTAGGCACTAAATTAATTTGTGCATGAAGTTGACTTCAGACCCTTTGGAAAAAACAAACAAACAACATCAGTAACAACAACACATAGCTCAAGTCTTCTGCTTCTATAGATCTGTGTCCTAAACGTTAATTATAGTGCATCTTTGAACTTATGGTAAAGGTTAATCGGCACAAATTGTGCTAAAGATTAAATTAAATACAGTTATTTGATAACCCCTCAGGGGTACTGAAATAATTAGTCATGATTTGAATTAAAATTCTAAGTAAACTGACTACAGTCATTTCTTGAAGAGATGCAAGAAAATCATAGTGTTATATTCATTTTTACAAGTCAATAAAATTAAGTCTAAATAATTGTAATTAAGGAAGAGCAGATATACAAATACTGTTTATTGATCTTACTCTCCTCTTTCAAGGTTACAATAAAAATAACTATGGTTAAATATTTGTTGATAATGGATCACCATATTTTATTCATTTAATTTCTAATATCATCCAGCTCTCTCCCATTGTTGCCAGCTCTGGCCATTTCATCGCGTCTGTGGTTAATTTATATTCTATTGAAGGAATATCTTCCAGAAGAATGTGCTTGTCTCGTTAAAAGCTATGGTGTCTTAAAGACCATAAGTCTTTCGAATTTTCAGAAGGCTGTAGAGCCAATTTTTTAATCAAGGAATACACTCATAATGTTTTTATGGATACTTCATTTTAAATAATGCCAATCTTACATTATATTGATGCTGGCTTCTCTAAAATACATATAGAGCTTCAAAATGTGCATCGTTTTTTAAAATGGTCAGTTTTATTCCCCCCAAATGTTGATTTACTCAAAATAGATTTTTCCCCCTCTGAGACTGCATTCCAGTCTATATGTAAATTGAAACACACTCAGATTAAATTAAAATAACCGTGAATTATGGGGCAGTTTCCTCACATGAAGTCTTTTCTTACTTAACCTTTCCATATGAAAGAGAGAATCTGTATTTGGTGTCTACTGAACCTGTTTGACATTCCAGAGATGTCAGAATCCTGAAGAATACATCTTCGCAGGTCTGGGTAATGCTTTTGTTGCATAAAAGAACTAGGCTGGAGAGGGATTTGTGATTTTTCAATTCTAGAAATAGTGTGATGAAAAAACTAATGATCCTATACAGAGTTCAGTGTTTGTGCAATGTTTATTCAGCCAAACAGAGCTGTTTTCTCTGCTATTAATCCTCAGCTTTTCTTAGACTATGGCATAAAGTATTGGTGAAAAGCAATGTTTCAGTAGCATGTTCCATTTCATTAAATAAATGTGGGCATATGAGTGATTCCCACAACTCTTTTTGAAGTCAAGCACGTTTATTAACCTAAGACTTTAACTCTTTAATTTGTATTCATTTTCACCCTAAAGAAAATTGTATTTTCATCCTATATCCCTTTTACCTTGCAAGTTAGTAAACAATAATTTAATGTAAATACCCCAAAATCTTTTCATGGGGTCATTTTAAATGTTTTGAAGTAAAAAAGGTTTTTTTTGTGAATGGCACATTTTATGCATAACTTTCTTATATTTGTCTTTACTTTTTTTCCACGCTACTCTGAACGTATCCATATGAAAACATTTGGAATGACTTGATGCAGTAAGAATTCAAATTCCACCGCATGTTTTCCTCGAATCTCTTGTGTTTTAGTCCTTACTTTTTTCCAGTGAACATGCCAATTCTAATGGGATTACCATGTTAGCTTCCCAGAATCATTTATGTATCCTTTTGTGGAGCATTTTGGAATCAGTATAGTCAAATTCTCAATATGGTCGCAAAGAATTGAGTTGTAATAGGTGAGAAAGACAGAAAGGAAAACGGGGGAAGGAGAGAGAGGAAGAAAGAGAACCCTTTGGAATCTTGATGAAGTTCAGCCAACTTGCAAACCTTATAAAACAATTAAAGCAACAACACTTGGCTTTTATTGAGCAGTTACTACATGGTAGGTGCTGCAGAAAATGCCTTCCATAATTTATCTCACTTAATTATCCCTCTTCTGTGAAGGAAGCCATCTCACCCATCATAAGGTGGAAGAAGTGAAAAAATACAGAAATTAAGTGGCTCCTCCTAAGCTAAACAACTAATGAATAGCAGAAATGTGACACGAACCCAGGTTTGCCTGATTCCAGTCCGTCTTGCAAATGCTTTGTCACCGGCATTGCAACCTGCTCTGTTAGGAGCATACATTTCCGAAAAGGCTTGTTTTCTTCTGAAATTACTCAGAATGAGGCCAAGTCTTGTGCTTTTGGTTTTATGTTCCCCTGACAACTTGTAGCCAAACTCTCACCCACCCCTCTGCCCCCCCAAAAACTTTGAAATCTTATTCTAGGGTTTTTTGTGCAAATCTCTTTGTAAAAAAAAAAGCAATAGAAACAGAGCGGTGTTAGGTTCAAGCCAGCATGAAATTTGCCCTATGTTAGTCAGTCAAGCCATGCTGAGGGCCCCAGAGGGGCTGGCTCAAGTCAGAGTAGCACTGTGAGAAGGATCTTAGAAGAGCACTCTCCTCTCCCCGCCAAGCCCCACTTCGATGTCTGCAAGCACCCCGCTTGACTATGCCTGCATCTCATTACTGAGCAAGGATCAACTTTCCAGCACTTTATCCTTTAGAAACTGGAAGAGCTGTGGTTAAAGATATAGAAATCTTGTTTAAAATCTGAAAATCTCTTGGTCGACCATACCCCCTTCTTATTCCTGTCCCCCAACTTAGAGCCATCTTTAACTTTTTTTTTTTTTTTTTTTTTGGTCTCAGAAAAACAAACTGTTTTGTACTCTGATCTCAACTGCATTTGATTTCATAAAGAATCACTCCTTTGTAACAGATGACAGCATAAGCGGCTGTCCCAGTGGCCCCCTCTTTTCGCAAGCTGTCACAGGACTGAGGGCACAGTGCTGACAGATGCCGGCGGTGTTTTCTTCCACCTGTAATTATCAGCACTTCTATTTGCAAAGCATTTTGTCCTATTTTATCTGGGGGAATGCTTGTGGCAATTAAATACAGCTAAGGTAATTATACTCCATCTGCTGAAACTTTTCACTTACAAGTTTTGAAGTATTCCAAACGCAGAAAGTATTCTTTCTTCCCGTGTAAATCTTAGGCAACAGTCTTGTTCAGTAGAAACAGTTAAGGAAGTTGGTCTTCTGATTAAGCCAACATTCTGATGACTTTAGATTTAATGTGAAAGTCTTTTTGGTTAAGTCTTTAAGCAATCTTTTTTTTTTTTTTTTTTTTTAGATTTTATTTATCTCCTTGAGAGAGTAAGAGAGAGAGAGAGCACAGAGGGAGACAGAGAAGCAGACTCCCCCTGAGCAGGGAGCCCTACCTGGGACTTGATCCCAGGGACTCAAGGATCATGACCTGAGCAGAAGGCAGACACTTAATCAAGTGAGCCCTCCAGGTGTCCCTGAACAATTGTTGTTTTGTTTTGTTTTGTTTTTAAGTGATTCGTAAACATAATGCAATGGTTCCTGGCTGAGGTGCATTCCTCGGGGTCTGAGTTTGTAATCTTAATGCGGTTCCCGGAGAGCACTGTACAAATTGACGTCCAGTGGACATATTACTCGTTTTCTCTGAGTCCTTCCTATTGGGTTCAGATTCCTCCTTTTTAGATACTATTTGATCTTGGGCAAGTTCTTAATTTTCCCTGAGCCTCAGTTTTATCATCTGTAAAGAAGAATAATGACTGCCTCAAAAGGATGCTGTGAAGATTGAGGGTTAAATCATATGAACATCTTGCACAATGTCTGGTGGAGTATATGGGCTGAGATAGGTCTTAGTTGTCATTGACACGCCTTCTCTAACTGGCTAATCTCAACACATACTTTGAAAATTGCTTTTCTTTGGGTAAATAATACACAAGTCAAATAGTTTTCTTGCCATTTACTTCTTCTGAAAAGAGAGTCTAGTTGTAGGACAGTTAAAACAACCATACCCCGCTGGATCTGGATTGAGGGGTTATAAAATGTTGTGTGACATCTTACTGATGTAATAGATATTTTATAGGGACCAAAAATAACTTGTTTAAGTTTGATGAATGCCTATGTAACCTGAAGACAGATTGCTTGGCTGACCCACAAAGCTGAATTTCAAATTCCTATTTTGTATGAACAAAAATCCTTACTAATTGGCATTGTTACTTTCATGGCTTTCCAGAGTGAAGTAGCTAATGCCAGAAGTTTGCACCTAATTAGAGGGTCTGTGTTTTCCTCCCTCCTTTCCTTCTTCCCTTTCTTCCTTCCCCTAGCTGAGCATGACAAAGAGAAATAGGAAAAGGCTTATTTGTCCACTCTCTGGTCCCTCTCTTTCGCCATCCTTTCCATGGTGGAAGGTCGATGTACAAAGGTCACCTTCCAGGGCCCCTACAATAAACACTCTGACCTCACTGCCAAATCACTTTTCCAGAAAGTGCCACCAGATCATGTGTCACTTTTATGAACTTTTGGTCTGGCAAACCTTGTGTTGTATGCCACCTTCTTTTTGGCTAAAATGTGTGCTCCTTTAAAGTAAACTGTAGATGGATAAAAGTATGTTTCAAGTTTTATTTCAAGAACTTTCTTTATTTCTTCCTTAAAAGTTGAAAGTATATCCAAAATATAGTACCACAGCAAGAACCTAGAATACAGTGGTTAACTCCTGGTTGGCATATTATACTCACATAATATATTCACTAAGACAAGGTTACAGTTCATGAAACTTTCTTGTGATGACCTCTTCTAGGAGATATATTTGAATTTCATTGTGTAGAAGTCTGCAATTTGATTAGAGAGTATAAACATCAAGTTTATGTTTTGACCACTTAAAGCCTAGTTTTCATTGCTTTAAAAGTACTTGCTTTAATTTTATTAAATATATAATAATGACATATTGCTCACATATTAGTCTTCACTAAAATGAATAAATATGTTTACATTTAACTTTTAAAACATTTTAATGCTTATTTCTTCATATTTTTATTAATATATTAAAACACTTTTGCATCTTTTAACTTCAAAGCTAGTTTATTGATAAGACAACAAAAAAAGTCACCTCCTCCACCCCACCAAAAAACTCCAACGGGATACCAAAGCATTTTGTCGTTTTTCATACATGCATAATTTTTATGGTTTACTTTTCATTTATAATTATGGAGGAAAAAGACATTCACATTCTTAATGTTTAAAAGATGATTGGAGTTACCACTTGACAACTGGTGTCTAAGCATGTTTTATATGTTCTTCAAATCATTATTTTGTTCTGTGCCACAGTTACCCTCATGTAGTCTGAATATATATAACTTCACATCTGTGAATTATGTCATTTTAAAAGAAATATTTACACGAAAACTAATAATTTTTGGCATTGGGATTATAACTATTTATTCACATTTTTTAAATGTACACTCTTTTCAAGCCTATGGATTTCTCTGAGTATATTTAAGTAACTATCTAAATTTATAACTAATGAAATTAATTAAAATTCTTCGGTAGTTACATTTTTTTGAAAACGGAACCCCAATTTAGAAATAGTAACAAAAAACCTGCACACTCCTTTTAGGTTTAAAAGAACAGTTGAAGACCCACAATATATTTGCTTCTACAAATCAGAAAAACAGATTTCTACAATCCTGCTAGCTATGATGGGTTCACTAAATTTTGTTGATATTTTTATACATTCCTGGCAGTTCTTATACTCTAGCAGCTCGTGGCCTATGGGAATGTCATTTAGATGTAAGGGGGCTAATATATAATTTATCCAAGGATCAGCAAATATTTCCAGTGGTAGGCAGGCTGTGATTATTTTACAAGATGAAACACCCTTATAAATTTACTGATGGCTAATGCTGGGTGATTAAACGTTGTAAATAGCTGTAAAAGATAGTGTGGTTTCTTTCCCCCTAGCTTGAATTCACCAGTGCAGTGAATGAAAAACTGGAAAAACAAAATCTTGAAATGACAAAACCATAGACTTACAGCACGGGGCAGAGGGGGTGCATCTCCGGTAACTGGTTTTTCAGCCATGTTGTAGCTACATAACGCTCCCAAAGGTAGCGCTCTGTCCTATTTCTACAGATCCCCACAGAAAGGTATTATATGACTTACTATTTTTTAGTTACACTGATTAAAACTAAAGTATTTACAAGATCAATTACATCTGACTTGCTTATGTCCTTTCCAGTTTCGGTGTAGAAGAAACTAGACACAGAACCATCCCTAGCTCATACATCAAGTATTACCTGAGTGGCAAGCTCACAAGCCTGTCTTTTTCACCTGACTGCCCCAGTCTGGGTGAAGGACACCAATCTCCCCATAAGACTATTTTTGGAGAGGGGTGCCAGGGTGGCTCAGTTGTTAAGCATCTGCCTTTGGCTCAGGTCATGATCCCAAGGTCCTGGGATTGAGCCCCGCATTGGGCTCCCTGCTCTGCCGGAAGCCTGTCCTCCCTTTTCCACTTCCCCTACTTGTTTACCCTCTCTCACTGTCTCTTTCTCTCTCTGTCAAATAAATAAATAAAATCTTTAAAAAAAAGCCCATTTTTGGAGGAGTGAAAACCCATCACTTTCTTACACCCATTACTTTCTCTTCCCCTCCACCAGTGGCTCCAGTGGTCGCCATCTTTCACAGGGACACAGCACTAACTTAAGGCAGGCTATCCAGTCTGCTAAACTCACTCAGTATCTCATCCCAGCCCCCCACTAGTCGGATGTCAAATTTGAGCCCCGACAATGGTCAGGTTCGAAGCCAGGCATTGAAGAGTTGAATCCAAAGCTGTTAAATCTGGGAATGTAGAGGGACTTCACCACTGCCTTTGAGCAGCTTATTGTTAAATGCGAATAACCCTTGATGACACCCTGAGCTGACATAGGTCCTCTTTCCCTTACCTGCAAAGGTACTTGTGGCCTACTTCTAAATGTGGAGATTCTGAGATAAACCATCAGATCATTTGAAACCCTGTTAGTGGTACTGGATTGGGACAATCTACTTTGAAGGGTCCCTGAGGTAAGTGACATGAGGGGTTGAAGAACTGTCAGGAGGAGATCATTTTTAGGCAGATCATAATGGCCAGAACAGTCAGAGCTTCTAGAGGGCTTACTATGTGCCAAACACTGTCCTAAGGCTTTTTATATATACTGACTCATTTAATTCTCACAAAAAAAATCTTAAGAAGTAGAGTCTACAAGTATCCCCCTTATACTGATGATATAACTGAGGTGAAGTCAAATAACCCCAAGGTCCCAAGTAAATAATCACATGGGGATTTGACCTCAGCTAGCTTGGCTCTAGAGCTTAAGGATCACTGTCTAGTCACCTGGTTCCTTACAAACACCAGTGAAGATTTGGGGGTGAGAACCTAGGAGGGACAGAGAGCCCATCAGAGGAGTAGGAGCCCCACCAGCTAAATCATAAATTTTGATTTTGCTTCAGATTAGTTTCCATAATCTGTTCAGGGATGGATACAGCCTTGACCCCATGATCTTTCCCAGAACTAGGAATCTGTGCTTTATGTCAGCTTTGTTAAGCCATGCCACTTTGGATACATATATCTTTTCCTTGCATCTCAGATTAATTTACAAATAAATAGATTGGTTCCATAAAAGAAAATGAATGCACATAAATACTTTTAAGTTTGAAGTAATCATTCTATATAATGTACATGCCATTGGTTTTGATAAGTGTTTTTGTTCAATATGGAAACAATGCAAAATGCTAGGTAGTCCAAATAAAAGTACTCCAAATAAAAAGCCTTTGGAAGAGGAAGTAAAAAACTCCTTTTATAACAGGTAACTATTAAACCATCATTTTGATTTTTAATGTATTCATAGATCTTATCTCCAACGCAAAGTGAAAAGTTGGTGAAATTTTTTAGGTAATTCCTAAGGAAAGATTAATTGTGTCCATATATCCTGACAAATAAGAACAAGTACGGTTAGTTTGCCCTACCCTGTATATGGGTTTCTTCCATTGATTGATTGATTAATTGCTTTTTGCTGCTCTCCTAAATCCTCAGGAAAATTGCCATGAGCATATAAACAAACAGCAGTTTCTGGAAATTTGCTTTTCTCTTTAAATTGAAAGACATTAAGTGACTTCTCTGTTCTAAAAGCAGCTGTTTAAGGCAGAAACATTCTGGGATTGATTTTATTTTATTTTTCTTATTTTTCTTAAAGATTTGATTGATTTATTTGAGAGACAGAGAATGAGAGAAAGAACAAGAGGGGGAAGGGTCAGAGGGAGAAGTAGACTCCTCATTGAGCAGGGAGCCGGATGTGGGACTCAATCCGGGGACTCCAGGATCAGGACCTGAGCCGAAGGCAGTGGCTTAACAGACTGAGCCACCCAGGCGCCTAGGTATTGATGTGAGAATCATGCTTCACTTCTATCCTTCATTTTGCCAGTAGAAATTGGTCACACTCTTCCAGCCTGGTGGTGTATTTTGGGGCTTGGAACCTCTATCATTGGGAGCCATTACCATATATTGCCCTGGGATCAATTGCCTCGCTCTTGGTATTTTCCAGGAAAGCTATTCTACTCTTCCCCCCCCCCCCCCAATCAATAAACAGATCTGTTCTTACATGGGCCCCTGGGCAATTCCTCAGTGATGGGGTCTAGCCTGGGGAGTAGAGAAGTGAGGAATAGTGTTGGGGCTAGGGAGTGGATAGTTCTTTAGAGTCACGTGCACATGTGGGCAAATGACCCTGAATAGTGCTTTCATTTTAAACCTTAAGTTAGCATAAATTGTTTCAGAAGGGTCAGAGTTTTTGTTGCAACTGGAAACTTGTTATTTAGTCCAATTTCCCTTGGATCTTGAGTTGCGGAAGACGACATGCAGGTAGGTACATGATCGAAGGAATAGTGGCCGGGTGGAGAGCAGGCAGCTAGAGTCACTCATTCACAGGAGTGAAGGAGCTAATCCATGCCATATCAGCAAGGTAAAGTTAAAGAGCATTTGGAAAGAACCACCAATGCCAAGGTTTTCTTGCATGAAATATAGCACAAGTTCAGGCTTCTAAACTCTACGTACCTCTGACCTTTGGCTCTTTTATGTCTCTATTTTTCTGGCCTGACAGACCACATGCCAGTGTGCAACCCAGAATCCCTCAGCCTCGTGATTTATGGCTTACAGCTGCTTCAGTGTCTCAGACATGGCAGCTGCTTTTCAGATGTCCTCAAACCAGAGGGAGAGTGTTAATGTGAACTTGAGTGGCTGCAGAAGAGATGAGGAAAAGTTGATGAAAAAATCATCTGAATTCAGCCCCAAAGCTTTCCATTGATCTTTGCCTTCGGGGCCAAGCAAAATGTTTGGTTTATTTCATAAGCTAATTAGGTGTGTGAAAGGCTACTTGGCATCTGCTATTGACTGAACCCAACAAAAGTGATCACCAGGCTGGGTAATCAATGAGGGATCAATAAAAAGCGTGTGATTGGATTAGCCATTTGATCAATGCTGTGTGCTAATATATTAACAAGCAAATTACTGAGCAGCCCTTAAGAGCAGAATGCTGACTCTGATTGCATTAAGAACTAGTGAGATCTAATGACCCGCCCAGTGCAAGGGGTTAGTTATACAAATCAAGACCTGAAAGTATTTTTACCTTGAAGATTTCTCCCCCGCCAAAGAAAATGCTTTCTTAAGTGGGATCCAAATTAAATTACAATTAGCAAGGAGTTGCACTGGGACACCTAATTTCGAAGCAGATATCATTCAGGAGGAAGAGGGCTGGGGAAGTCAAGATATAATAGCCTGGAGAACTTTAAGGAAAACCCAGGTAAAAAGCAAAAAGGGCAAACACAAAAAATGCCAGAACAGTCACTAATATCTCCCCAATATGATTCTGGTAACTGGATTCCCAGAATGGAGATAGAGAATTCCATCATCATAGAATCTAACGGTAACTTTTCTCAGAATCATCTCGTCTTCTTCCGAGCTCCCGTTTTTGTTTTAAGGTGACCTGTTAACTGTTCCAAACTCAAAATGGGCGAACAATGACACCTCTGGGTGTGTGTGTGTGTGCATGTGTGCACACGCATGTATGCATGGAGCTAGGGGTTGTGGCCAACAGCACAAAATGCTTTCTCAGAAGAAAGCAAAGAGAACAAAAAAGGGAAAACGATGGCCTGGGATGTGGAGGAGCTTCGAAGAGGTCTTCATTTTCAAACTGCGGAACTTGTCACTGTTAGATGATTCTATAAGCAACCTTCCAGGAGGAAAAAGCCACAAAGCAGAGCTTCTCCTCTACCCTGCTGTCCCCATGATTAGGCGAACCATTTATTCGATTGATTGTGCTCTTTCTGATTCCCTAAGTGGAGACCAGGCAAGCCTTTGCTCACTTTCCCTCTTAATCCTTTTCCTTTTAAGAAACCTTTTTTTCTCCTTTGCCTTAGGGAAGCTGAACTGATTAGTGTGAATTCTCCAGTGTTCTCTGCAGACTAGAAAGGTCTCCCCGGGGCCTGAGAGCCGTAGCCTGAGCAGCCGCAGCCACAGGGAGGCAGGAGGGGCAGCCTGCGGAGGTGCGGAGCCTCCAGCCACAGACCTGCAGGTGGGCTGCCTACCCCAGGCCCAGGGGGGAGGCAGCTGACAAAACAGCCGCCGGGCAGGAGTCGGGGGCGGGAGGGGAGAGGCTGTCAGTCAGCATCCCATCCCAGCCAGGCAGACGGACAGGGACCTAATAGCTCACAGAGCCCTGTCAGTTCCAAGACTCTAAGGTCAACCGTGGTTGGTTTGCCCGAGGCTGAAATGCCTGGTACCCAGGTTCTCAGTTTGGACACCGGAAGCTATGAGCAGATTTCCCCATCTGACATGCGTTTGGTGGGTTTCCATCTTTACACCTTTACCAGTTAGCTTCTGTACCCAAGTAGCTGATTCAGTGCCATCAAGAATGTCTCATGACATTTTTAGGAGGACAATCTTTCCATTTGAATAGAACTGCGGATATGCTGTGATGGCAGCGATGACAATCCTCTTAGACCCCTTCCTTCACGGCGTTTGTCTGTCTCGTGTGGAAAGCCCTGTTCTGTGTTTTAGAATACTTGTTTCATTTCCTGGTGCCAGCCAAAGCGTAACTTACAGGAAGCCAGCCATCTAGGGCTAGAGAACTTAGCTCTCTTTCAATATGGCGGCGCATGAAACGAGGAAGTCGTTACACCTGCTGTTGGATGGGTTCTCACCCAGCACTTCGCCGGAGTGAGATTTTGTGACTAAATGAGAAATCTCTGGGACTTGACAAAGCCAGTGTGCAGTGACATATGGTGTAATAATATAATAGTCTATGCTACAAAATTAATTCTTTTAGTCATCAAAAATTACGTCCATAGTAAGAGACAAATACTTTGAACCAAGCAGTAAAAGCCCATCTAATTAAACTCCACGTTCATTAGAAACCTTAAAAAGAGCAGTAAAGAATATCCCCCATCTCATAAATGCAGAACAAGTGACTATAATTCTATAAACCCCTTATTGCTGTGTTGTTGCTTAACGCTTCTCGCATTATTCTACTCTTCTCCTTCTGTGGTGTTAGGAATTTGAAGCTTTAAGGGACAGCCTCCTAAGTGTTTCTGCAGGAAGAACCAGCTGCAGGGTTCTGGATGATAATGGTTATTTAAGATAGAAACCTTTGGAGGACAAGCTACTTACTCATCACGGTGTTTGATTTTGTTAATATGCTGGCGTGCAGGAAGAACTGAGATGGAAGAGTGAATGGTAACAGGCCAAAAAACTTAAAAATGCTGATTTTTAGTAATTTATTTAGGAATCTGTGATTATTTCACTTGAGGAAAAAAACCACAAAATCTTAAGTGACTTGAAAAATATGTTCAATAGAACGTATTACACCTGGAACATCCCCTAAAATATATTATGTCTTCTAATCAATAGTTTCTTTTTAAAAAAATATCTGTTTGGTTTCTAAACTGTCTCCTTTTATCCGTGTTAAGTTTAATGATAGTTAATACTAAAGATTTAATGTTTTGTTTTCCATCAATCTAAGATTACAATGTTTCAGAATCTTACAGTTTCCTTTGGCTTTAACGAAATCTTCCAGAGTCTGATGTGGCCCTCGTCAGTGTGGGGATAAAAACATGTTCTTTTGCCTACCCTCACCTACAGAGCATTCATCTTCTGCAGACATAACTGGTTATATTCTTGAAGGGTCCAGAAGGCTGGACTGTGATTTGGTTCCAGCAGATAGCTCAAGTATGATCCTGTGAAGGACTGGAAGTTAATCAAAATGAAAAGGCAGGGATTGGGGGTGAGCTGAAACATATGAGTGAAGTGGTTTACAGGAAAGGATATAATTGTTTAAAAAATGCTACAAAATGATAGTTGGGGGGTTTCACACCCAGTTGGCGGTTGTTATTCAAAAAAGACTAACCACTTCACACCCATGGGATGGCTATTAAAAATTTACCAGAAAATGACAGGTATTGGCAAGGATATGGAGAAATTGGAGCCCTTGTGCACTGCTGAGGGGAAAGGAAAATGATGCAGACACTACAAAAGACAGTATGATGGTCCTCAATAAGAAAAATAATTGCCGCATGATCCAGGAATTCCACTGCTGGGTATATACCCCAAAGAATTAAAGGTCTGCCTTGAAGAGATATTTGTACACTGATGTTCATAGCAGCATTAGTCACAATAGCCAAAAGGTATAAGCAAGCCAGATGTATTGATGAGTAAATGGGGAAACAAAATGTGACATATACATACAATGAAGTGTTATTCAGCCTTAAAAAGGAAGATATTCCAACCCAGGCTACAACAGGGATCAGCCTGGAGGACATTATACTAAGTGGAATAAATCAGTCACAAAAGAGCAAGTATTGTATGATTTTACTTCTATGAGCTATCTAGAGTGGTCAGATTCACAGAGACAGAAAGTAGAATGGTAGTGCCAGGGGCTCAAAGGAGGGGGAAGTGGAGTATTGTTGTTTCCCGGGTGCTGAGTTTCGGTTTGGGAATGTGAGGAAAGTTCTGGAGACGGATAGTGGTAACCGACGCACAACATTGGGAATGTCTCTAATGTCCCTCAACTGTACTCTTAAAAATGGTTAAAATGGTTCTAGGTTACCACAATTCAAGAATACTAGTTAGGAGATAACACACTTCCTACATCTCCTCCCTGGTTTTTTTGGGAAGAGGAAAGAAGCCCAAGTGCACATTGCATTTTTCCCTTCTACTGAGAGCTCGGGCAATAAATAAAAAATTATATATTATGTCACAATATTTTTCATTGTGCTTTTCCGTGTGCTGCCCTTGATTGCCGGGGAGTGAGGTTTGAAGGCAATGCTGAACAGAGAGTTGAACGAGTCGTGCTCAGCTCAGTCTGTTTCCTGGAATAAGGCTGATAATCACATAGGTGGACTCCCTGCTAGGAGCGTCCTCTACTGCATCAGCGGACCACAGTGAGAAGACTGGCAGCTTTCGCTTTTTTACAATTATTCAGTAGATCTTTACTAAGAGATTATGTGCCACTTGACTCAAAAACAAGTCCTACATCTTCAGTAGGGGTCACGGTCATGCCAGCCCTTGTCCAATACTCTTCATATAGATCACCCATGATAATGGATAATGGACAATGGCTCTTGTCTGTCTCAGCAGCAAGGCTATAACCCCAACAAGACAGTGTCTTTTAAGACATGGCGTTGGTCCGTTAGTTCTGAGATTTCTAGTGCTTTTAAATGCCATTTATATTTTTTGCCTTGGCCTTATAGGGGATCAAAAGTTTCACTAGTTCAGGAATACTAAGGAATGACCATGGCAAACATTACTTCTTTGGTGCATAAAGAACTTGTGGTTTACACAGACTACTATTCCAAACTGACCATCCCATAGATTTTGACATTTGTTTTTCTTTTTCATATATTTTAATACAGAGATTTGGGTCCAATCTTTATACACTGGAGTTACTTGTTTTTTTATCTCATTTTAAAAGTATGAAGTGTTCGATATGCTCGAAAGAATATACCTAATGTATGTGTAAATATGAAGCATAATAATGAAATAAATACCTATCAACTGACCATCCATGTTAAGGCGTAGAACATACCAATATTGTTTGAACCACCTTCTTACTTCTCTTGGATGCCTTGTAAACTCTCAAGAGATAACTCTAACATAATTTAGAAAAATCATTCTCTTTCTTTTCTACTATGTAAGTATATATCCTTAAGCAATGTATTGTTTTTCTTTTGTTTTGAATATTTGAAATGGAACTGTGTTACATACACCGTCTGAGATTTAGTTTTCTCATTCATATTATGTTTCTGAAATCATTCCTTTGACTTGGAGAGCTATGATTCCATTCATTTTCACTGATGTGTGGTATTCTAGTATATGAATACACCACAGTGGATTTATCCAATCTCCTGCTGATGGAAACTTAGGTTGTCTACAGCAGTTTTTTTTCATTTGTTACTGTAAACATTGATGCTATGAACAGTCTTGTGCGTGCCTGTTGGTGCACAAGTTTTTCTAAAAGTTTTTCTCCAAAAATTATCTTCTAAAATGCAGATTTTTTCTAAGGTCACAATAGAAAATGCCAGATTGTAGGATGTTTTAGTGTTGGTTACCTATTTTTAAAAAAAGATAAAACTAGTGGAAGTTGACATCTAATCTTCACCACATATGCACCACTTCGGCTCTGTTTTCCTAGTTTTTTAAATTCACATCTCCTTTTACTTGCCTCTTATAAACTGCAGTGCCTCACTTTACTCCAAAGAAATGGCTTTTCCATCCTAATTTTTGTTTTTCCTGAGGAGCTCTACCTCCTCAGATTGTACATTTCTGGTTGCTCTTTAAGTACAACTGAAGGCAATTTCTGTCCTCTGCTCCTAATCTCCAACTATCTCAAAACTTGTCAATTGAATATTTCCAGTTTTTTAAAGAAGTAATTAATTCCAACTGTTGTGTACTACTATAGTACTTATACTGAATATAATTAATACCTAGAAAAGTAAATAATTTGGAAATATATAGGTATAGAAAGAAGTTGTTACAGCCGAGGTCAAAGGTAGGTTGTTACTACCAAGTTCAGGTAGGTTTCTACCTATGTTCTCCTCTAGGATTTTGATGGATTCCTGTCTCACATTGAGGTCTTTCATCCACTTTGAATTTATTTTTGTGCATGATATAAAAAAGCAGTCCAGTTTCATTCTTTGGTGTGTGGCTGTCCAATTTCCCCCAGCATCATGTGTTGAAGAGACTGTCTTTTTTCTACTGGATATTTTTTTTTAAGATTTTATTTATATTTGACAAAGAGAGAGATCACAAGTAGGCAGAGCGGCAGGCAGAGAAGGGAAGAAAGCAGACTCCTTGCTGAGCAGAGAGCCCAATGCAGGGCTTGGTCCCAGGACCCTGAGATCATGACCTGAGCCAAAAGCAGAGGCTTAACCCACTGAGCTACCCACATGCCCCTCCACAGGATATTCTTTCTTGCTTTGTTAAAGATTAGTTGAATAGCTAAAATATGGGAAGAGCCCAGATATCCATCAACAGATACATGGATAAAGAAAATGCAGTATAATACACACCATGAGATATTACTCAGTCATCAAAAAGATCGAACTCTAGAGAGTATTATGCTAAGTCAGCCAGAAAAAGGCAAATACCTTATGATTTCACTCATATGCACAATTTAAGAAACAAAACAGATGAGCTTAGGGGAAGGGAAGGAAAAATAAAATAAGATAAAAAAAGAAAAGGAGGCAAATCACAAGAGACTCTTAACTCTAGGAAGCAAACTGAGGGTTGCTGGAGGGAGTGTGGGGGCATGGGGTAACAGGATGATGGGCATTAAGGAGGACACTTGATGTAATGAGCACAGGATGTGATATGTAACTGATGAATCACTAAATTCTACCCCTGAAACTAATAATACACTATATGTTATCTAAACTGAATTTAAATTTAAAAAAGAAATACACAAGTATATTTAGTGCAATATTCTGCTAATTCTGCTAGTATTCTAGACAAGAGTTTAAAGCATCAGTATTTCAGTTAGGTTTTTCATTCGTTTAATCAACTCCGTTTGGTCTGGGATGGGCACTGTACTAACTACTGAGAACAGAGCAGTGAACAAAGCAGGCACGATCTAGAACATAGGCAATAACTAAATGTGATTGGCTTCAAGAGGAAGAGAAGAAGTGCGAAGTGTTTTAAGACAGTGTCAAGGGGGATCCAACCAAGTCAGCAGGTACAAGGAGTAGGGGCCAAGCAGGCTTTCCCAAGAAAGGTCACTCAGATGAGATGAGCAGCAGGATGCGGAACAGTCGTCCAGGTTAGAAGGGTCTAGGGCAGCAGGCAGAAGGAGCAGTCACCCAAAGCCCTACAGAGCTAGAAGAGTGAGGGGTGAGAGGATTTTGAGAAGGTGGACTGAAGAGATCAGCAGGGATGACTTGTGTTCAAGAACAATGAAATACCTTGGCTTTTTTCCCCCTAAGGTCAGCAGAATGAGCTGATGAAGTTAATATTTTAAATCTATTGTCTAGTAGCTATACGAAAATATATTAAAGAGGTGAAAGTTGTTGGGAGTGGGGAGTCCACTAAGAGTTCTATGGCGGTGAGAGAGGATGGGGCTTGGCCCAGGAGGTGGGTGGAGGAATGAAGACTGGAGAGTTCTAGAAACTGAAATTAGGACAAGAAGGTGAAGATGAGGAGACAGTGAAGGAAGCTTTCAGATTTCCAGCGTATTTATTGCCCCATAACTAAACAGAAAGCAAGGAAAAGGGTTCTACTCTGGGGCTAGTAGAAAAGAAACAGAATCATACCGTAACTGCGGCGACAAGGAGAGAGAGCACATCGCTCGTGGAAATCAGAGTAGCAGTCAATATTTGTCTTTGATAAATGTGCTTCATCTTTTTCTCACCCCGCTTCACAGTCCCCAGCAGTTCTGGTCTAAAACCTTTCCTCTGCGCCTCCCGCGCCATCCGCAGTGTGGGTCCCCGATCTCTCCACAGGCAAATCTCTCTCCTTCCACTGAGCATTCCTGGCATTTGCTGCCTGTTCTTGCGGACACCACTCAGCGTTACTAAACGGGTTTACTGCCCTGATCTGCCTGGAAACCCTCTGGGGCAGGGACCACGTTAAGATCATTTCACAGCCATCATGGTCTCCGCTTTCTGCTCTCTCTCTCTCTCCTCTGCACCGGCGCGGCAACACGCTGCTCCCGACGGGTACACCCTCAACATTGCCCATCAATCCAGAGACCTGCGTCCCCTTATTTTATAATCTCCATGGTCATCCACAAAGAGATAGATTTGGAATGTAAAATTAGCAATATAATAGTATTATCTCCCAAGAATATGCCCATATTTTATTGCTATTTGTCAAGTAAAAAAATAATCGAGTTTCAAAGTTACTAAATAATTAACACCAAACACCAAAACCACTTGTTGTTGACTTTTTGCTCAGGACCAAAATATAGCAAATATTCGTATCTGTTGGGTTCTGGGTAAAAGTTCCTGGAGAAATTTAAGCAGCTTGCATTTCTAAACAGTGCACATAGAGGCTCATGGGCCGCTCAGTTGGTTAAGTGTCTGTCTTTCCTGAGGTCATGATCCCAGCGCCCTGGGATTGAGATTCAGGGTGGGCTCCCTGTTAGTGGTAAGTCTGTTCCTCTTCCCTCTCCCTCTGCTCCTCTTCTCCTGCTCTCTTGCTCACTCTCTATCTCAAATAAATAAATAAAATTTTCAAAAAACAGTGCAGGGGCACTTGGGTGGCTCAGTGAGTTAAAAGCCTCTGTCTTCAGCTCAGGTCATGATCCCAGAGTCCTGGGATCGAGCCCTGAGTCAGGCTCTCTGCTCAGCAGGGAATCTGCTTTCCCCCCTCTCTCTCTCTGCCTACTTGTGATCTCTCTCTGTCAAATAAATAAAATCTTAAAAAAAAAAGTTTAAAAAAATAAAAAATGAAAAAACAGTGCCCATGAACCACATATTTTTTCAAGATGTATTTTGTAAATATGATTCACATTGCAATGTGAAGAATTATGTCTCAATAGTCCTGATGGGTGTTTTTTTTTTTTTTTTAATTAAAGTGAAATGACATAACATACATATACATACTTTGTTCAAAGATAGAAGCCAGGGGGCGTCTGGGTGGTTCAGTCAGTTAAACCTCAGACTCTCAGTTTGGGCTCAGGTCATGGTCTCAGGGTTTGAGATCAAGCCCAGTGTCCAGCAGGGGTGTCTGCTTGGGATTCTCTCTCTGCCTCTCCTTCTCACTCTGCCCCTGTCCCTGCTCATGCTCCATCTCTCTAATTAAATAAAACCTTAAAAAAAAAAAAAGATGAAAGGTAACACATAATTTAGAGATATATAATTTAAAATTTAGGTTTATCATCTAAATTTTAAAAATTCATTTTAAGTTTTTTTCTTTCCTTATTTAGAAGAAAAAGTGTACCCATAGTTTTATAGTTTGTATTTGTATTAATACTCAATTTATGCACAGTGAACACATATTTAATGATGTTAAATTATTGTTCCCCAATTGTTTATTGCACAGAGTTTTGGTGGAGAACTTATACATGCTTCATAACAATGTAGCATTTTGATTCAAATGTTGTTAAGACCTTGTGAAAGAAGTCATAGTTTTATCAGCTCTTTGGTTTATACAAGGACAACTAAGACACCAAAGGTTCAAGCCACATTCTTAAAGAAACTTGGAGAAGGACTGTAATGTCTTCCAATTCAGGCCAGTAGAGCTTTTTTCCACTACATTTCACTATTGTCATCCCTAATCCATCTCGGACTTATATCTCTAGAATCAAACAGAATTTAGGGAGGACTCACTGAATCTTTTTTTTTTTTTTTTTAAGTCTTAGAAATGGAAACCATTCTAGATTTTGGTCTAGCCCCAGGTTGCATTGGATAGATTAAATGCTGTTTCCATTCATCGTAGTTTTTCAGGTTGGAAGAGATAACATTATTTAAGATACCACATTATTTTCTTTTGAAACAACAGCATGAAATCCAGTAGGATTTTATAGTTTGAAAACTGGGAAAGACATTAATTTAGTTAAAAAAATTAAAAAAATTTCTCATTATTTAGAAAGTGAGTCTTAAATGTCCCATCCCTTTCAAATAAATAACTTCTGATCTTATTTATATTAACAGATTAGTGGTGATGACAGTTTCTTAGTAAGTACAAATTTTGTGAAACTTATTATATTATGGGGTGCCTAGGTGGCTCAGTGGATTGAGCCTCTGCCTTCGGCTAAGGTCATGATCTCAGGGTCCTAGAATTGAGCCCCACATCAGGCTATCTTCTCAGTAGGGAGCCTGCTTCCCCTACCTCTCTGCCTGCCTCTCTGTCTACTTGTGATCTCTGTAAGATAAATAAATAAAATTTTTAAAAAACTTACTATATTAGAAGTATAGAATAATAGTATCTATAAAAAAATAAAAATCGTAAGTGATGCCCAGGAAACAACATGTACTTGCATTTTGTTTTAATTAATTAGAGTTAAGGAGGAAGACCTCTAAACAGCTTTTATACCTTCATGAAGTATTGAGCTTCTTTGATAGTGTGCAAGAAAAAAGCCTATGTACTTTATATATAAGGTGCTATCTAACTGTAAAAATCTTATATCATCCTGAGTGACATAGTTTTATATTAAGAATGTTATTAACATGGGCGCCTAGGTGGCTCAGTGGGTTAAGCCGCTGCCTTTGGCTCAGGTCATGATCTCAGGGTCCTGGGATCGAGTCCTGCATCGGGCTCTCTGCTCGGCAGGGACCTGCTTCCCTTCCCCTCTCTCTGCCTGCCTCTCTGCCTACTGTGATCTCTCTCTGTCAAATAAATAAATAAAATCTTTTTTAAAAAAAAGAATGTTATTAACATTACTACTTAATGTTAACACAATTAGGAAAAAAAGAAATTATTTTTTTAAATATTTATTTATTTTTGAGATAGAGCGAGAGCAGGAGAGGGGCAGAGGGAGACAATCTTCAAGCAGACTGCCCACTGAGCATGGATCTGGCATGGGGTTCAATCTCACAACCCTGAGATCATGACCTGAGCCTAAATCAAGGGTCAGCTGGTTAACTGACTGAGCCATCTAGGTGACCCAGAAATGATTTTTTTAGTGTTGGCTTTTATTTTTATTTTTTAAAAGTTTACTTTTTAAAGTTATCTCTACACCCAACATCAGGTTTGAATTTACAATCCCAATATCAAGAGTTGCATACTCTTCCAACTGAGCCAGTCAGGTGCCCCATAAATGACTTTTTACACATGCATTTATGTGTGCACCTAGTGATGATAGTGTAAAATGTGTCCTCAGATATACCTTTGAACAATCTAAAAGCAGCCTTTTAAGCAAAATTAGAGTCACTTAGCATCTGCCCCTAACTGCAGTGTACAAGCCATCAGGCACTCTGACCGTAATGTTCCAAACCAGCAGTTGCCAAGGAAGAGCAACAAAAAGGGCATGATGTAAAGGGCAGTGATCCAATAGAACATTTTAAAAAAATATATTTTTTTAAAGACTCTTTATTCATGAGAAGCAGAGAGAGAGGCAGAGGGGAACCCTAACATGGGACTCGATCCTAGGACCCTGGGATTGTGACCTAAGCCAAAGGCAGATGCTCAACCAACTGAGCCATCTAGGAACCCAATCCAGTGGCAGATGAGTGGCGCTGTCCTCTGTGGCTGGATTCTGTTCTCACACCAAAATATGGCCACCAGTGGCTTTATGCAGTGTAAAAAAATACAGAGCTTTTCATAAGGAAATTTTGAAGTATAAAATATTAATTCATAGAAACAAAAGACATAAAGGAAAAAAGACTGATAGCCATCAATGGGTAAAAAAATTAATAAGTACATATTTTTGATCAAATGTATCCACTTTTAGTAATTATGGCAATGTAATTCCAATAGCTCAGCTTAATATACACTCCAGTCAATATGAAAGATAAAGTGCTGTACCAACGACCCATTTTTTCTTTGATTTAGCTTTTTTCCTTTTTTTAGTATATAAAATATATACATTTTAACATTTATATGATGTCATCAATAAAATACCAGTTTTATCTTCACTCCTGGGTATGAATACTCCTTGACTCATTTAAGGATATGAATTATACAAGCCACGGACTTTTCCTTCCCTATTACTTGGATGCTGGCTTGCCTTTTGTATTTGCAATCTGTATGCTGAATAAATTGGTGTGTTTCTTTCCCTTGAAGAGGCTACATATTTCATACATCTGTGGCAGTTGTAGGTACATATGTCTGCTGTAGGTACAACTCACATTCATCGCAAGTAATTACATAGAAAGGGTTATAGTGAGCAAAGTGAGTTGATAAAAATGATAATGCAAGGCTCTATATTTATTCATTTGCAATGATTTCCACATCAACTTCACTCAGTTTATAAATCTAAACATTAGTTCTCTTGCTGTCAGCACTTCAAACTCCACCTGGGATCAGTCAGCCAAGCTGTGCTTTCTGCCTCCTAGAATCATCATGCAAAATAAAGATTCTGCATTTGGAATGTAGCTGACAGGTTGGTTGATGATGCACCAGACAAAAAGGAATGCACTTTTCCTCCTCAGCTGTATAAGCTCCTCTGTTCCACAGGCTTATTTCTTTAGTAAGGAAAGCAGATGTGACTTAAGGAACAGGGACAAGGGGGTGGTAAGGAAGGAGCTCTCCTTCCGCAAGCACATTTTTAATTGCAGCATGTTTTCTTGGCTTATATTGCAAGGTATTAAAATTTCCTAATAGCCTAATTTTCAATAGCTAATTAGGTCTGATATTTTTATTCCCAAAAGAAAAAAATTATATGCAAGTTTTGCAGATTTAAATGGGGGGAGTGTGATGACCACTTCACCAAATAATTTCTTTTGTCCAGTGTATATTTCTTTTCCTTTGAAATTTCACTTTTTTTAAAAATACATTCTAAGTTTTGTTTTGTTTTGTTTTTCTGCAGCACTGACTGTGGTGATATTTATCAGGCTGTTTATTTTAAATATGCTAGTCATGTGTTACTTATCTCTGGAGCCTAGAATATTAAATTCATGAATTCTTCTTGACTTGAGGATTTGACGACCATTCATTCGTACATTTCTTCTTTTCTGTTGAATGTTTATATTTCACAAAAAGAGTTGCCATTAAAGCATGGCATTTATCTTTCCCTAAGCAAATAATGAGATCTCGAAAAAAATAAGAACTTCAAAAATAAAAGCATTATTCAGAATTAGATTATTAGTTGTTTCTGTGTCAAAGAGTCAGACTTCATTAAACAGAAATCCAGCTGTATTTGGTTCCATTGGGTCTCTACAACTGTTACAGAGAAAACAAACCAGTTAGTTGATTCTATACATAGCAGCTAGAAACTCATCATATGGAGTTTTGGGTGTTTTTGTCCATGGGCTTTAGCAAAGCTATGAATGGAAATGTTCCCATAAAAGAACTATGTCATTTGTATATTTGAAGCGTATTTTCGGATCATTCTCTCTGCTGTCTCTCCATCTCCTCTTTTCTCAAATACAAGTTAATCTGTTTATTTAGATTAGACAGCCGATCAAATAAAGCACCAAATAAGGGTCTGAATAGCCAAGGAGAGTTGGAAGTTACCCTGCTGTTGAAGATAGGAAAATAGACTAATAAAAGTAATGCCTTGGCAATATGTAGTCTATTTCCTTCCGTATTTTGCCTACTACATCAAATGTAAAATCATCCTGGATACTGAATTATTTTTTTAACTCAGTAAATTTGTTATTAGATTAGAATTAACCTACATAATTTTTATGTTACTAACAAAAATATTTTTATATAATTTTACTAAATCTTAAAAACATCTCTCACCCAAGAAAGAAACATCTCACAGATGTTTCTAGAAATGTGTATCTCTAGAGGTGTCTTGTAGGGTCTCTCGTTCTTGCACTGACCCTTTGGAAAGTCAGTTCATTAAATAATTATTCTGGTCTGTGATCTGAGCCTCTAATAGAACAAATTTAAAGAATCTAAAGCAAAGATAATAGTCTGACACAAAGTCAATGAGCTGTGTATTAGGAGGGGTTCACTGGCTAGGACTTGTGGTGGGTTATCTCCATCCCTGGTTTCTCATGCCATTGGGGTTCATATGATAGCACCCGGGGGAAATCCTTTTTTGTTCTTTCTTTCCTTTTGAACAGACAAGATTAGGGATGTTTTCATGGCTTTTTCTAACAACTGCATATTGGCAAAATCCACAAACTGATCTATCCTGGACCCATAACAGTAATGGAAAGCAAAATAAAATAAAACAGATCCTGACTGCTTTGGTACAAGAATTAGGGATTGGTGATGGATGGGGTTGCCTGGCATAGTGCCTGGTACAAATTGGTACTTGATAAATATGTGTTGAATGAGTGGAAGAGTAACAATTACCAGTAGTGTCAGCAACTTTTAGGAATGGTCCTGTGATTCATATTTTATTCCCAAAGGGGTCGTTTAGTCATTCAACAATTATTTACTAGGCACCTAGCCCACGTAAAGCTGTAATATCCACTCTAGGGAATACTAAAATGGATAAATCATAATATAATACAAACTGATAACCAAATTATCATAACATTTGCATGAGTACTAACATAAAGTGGAAAGAGAAGTCTATGAAGGAGATTCAGATAAAGTTAGTTATTAGTTATTATTAGTTATTTCCTGCTGTGGCTAATACACATGACACTCACAGTGACTATCCATATACCCCCTCAATAAAATTACTAGTTATTCACTGCTTTGCCAAGTGCCTTCTACATGCCAGGTACTTTGTTTCTATTTCCCAGTTCACACAAGAGTCCAGCATGGAAAGCATCACTGGTCTCATTTCATAGGCGGAAATGGCAGCTCAGAGAGGTTAAGAAGAAAATTTTCTCGAAGTCATAGAGCTACTCCGCTCTAGATCCAGGATCTCACCCTGCTGCAAGGGAAAGACCTAGTGAGTTCCTGCCTCTGTTTTTCTCTTCTTTCTCCAGCCCAGACCCTCATTCTTAACAGCTCAGCATGTACCTTCCAAGCCCCCCACCTCCATTCACCAACTCCTCTCTCTAGAAAGGAGAGAGTTAAGAAACACTAGTGTCATGCTCTGAAACTCCATTCCAGAGCTACCTCCAATGCATGTCTGGGGAAAACCAGAGTTCCAGGTTTCTTTTTTGTCCCCCAAATTGGTCCCCACATGATCATTTCTGCCCTCTTGTAGCCAGTGCCCAAGTTGTACCTGGATTGTCTAGTCCTTGAGTCCTTCTGCAACTGGAAACCTATCCTTGAACTCCAGCTGGGAGTCTGGGGCTCTGGTACCTGGCAACAGTGTTCACTGCAAGTTTCCTGGCATTTTCTGCTTGGATCCCTTGGGCTTGCAGATCCTGTAACATGGAACTCGAGGTCTTTGATGATGAGGCTCCTGCTCACCTGTCCAACCTCACCTTCATCCCCCGTACCTCAGTCAGGCTGAACTACTACAAATCTCTGAATTTGGCCTGTTTTCCCACATAGAATTTGGCATAAATTATTCCCCCATTGGGATATTTTGCCTCACTCTTCTCCTATTTTCTGGGTTTGCTCTTATTTAGAACTTAACCTGGCTATCCACCTCCTCCAGGAAATTGTTCTAGATTTTCCCAAGGAACTCTAGCTTTGCTCCTCAGGCTAAGAGCCATTCGAGGCCATCAACAATGTCTATCCAGAAACTAGCCAGAATCGGCCCACTGAAGACACTTAACAAATAATTTTTCACTGATATAAACCTACTCACAACACAATTTACAAAGACCATAAAAATCAAACAGGTAGCCCTCAGATGACATTGATTTCCAGTTCTCTAAGATTCTTTGATACAGTAATTTTCCCTTTGATGCAATATTCAAATATCCTAGCTGACTCTTGTGACTCTATTAGGCAACCATGAGAATTTTAGTTCTCGTACGTGAGAATTTTAGGTCCTTCCTATTGGGGGAATTATTTCCACTCACAGTTATTGCAAGGGCTTGCAGAGTACAAATAATGGTGTGATTTGCAGGTGTGAAATCTGGGACCTAGACAAGTGTCACATGCTGTTATGATGAACCTCATTAATGGAAGATTTGAACTTCTGTTCAATTATATTCCTACTGATTTAGAATGTCAACTTTTCAGGTATGTTGTTAATTAAGATGCTTCTGTGTCTGTAAGTCTTATGTATGACAAAGCACTTACTGGAAATTCTAGAAATTAAGTAGCTATATTCCTAGGGAAAATGTCTGTCTTGCCCCCCCTCTGTGTCTGCACTGTGGGCTATCAATTTGCCGTGTCTCCGAGCAATGCCATCTGAGAAGTGAGAGGATCTTTGTCTGGGAACGGTGATGGTAAACTCAAAAGATGGAATGAATACCTCATGAGGCATGAAGCCATTATTGCAAAAGGCCTGGAACGCTATCGAAATGTGGTAAGGGTTTTCTTCTCAAAAGATTGGGAACATGTTGTTCTTTTATGCTTTGTGAAAGTCTACTGTGTTGCTGCCATCCTTTAAATAAAAGTGTCTCTCTTTTAATGGAAGGAAAGGATTTCTCTATTTTATGTTGAATTGTGTTCCTTGAGGCTAAATTTGCACAGAATGCTTTCTTAAATAAGCAATTTTTGACCATATCATTGGAAGAAAGCAAAAGAAGAGAAAGGTCACGTTTCCTGGCACACATAGGCTAGCATGAACATTCATACTACGTTCATTCACTCAGGTGAGATTTTTAGAAACCTGGATTATGCCAGGCACTGTGCTGGACACTGGAGACTGAGGTGGGCAGTGAGCGAGGCACCATCACCACTCCCAAAGGGCAACTGGAGTCCCAGGAGTGAGGAGTGAAGGCGGTTGGCTGCCGTTGACCCGGGTGAGTTCTTCCTTTTGACCCAAGTCTGTCTTTCTGGATTCAGAAGGCAAAATGGCCCAACAAGAACAATACAAAGAACAAAATCCTTTGTTCTCCTGGCTCCCTAATTTTCTTCTTAAATAACCTGGTAGCTCTCAGGTGGAATCAGCAGATTCCTGATCTGTAGTGAGGGAAGATGTCATAAATTGCCACCTTGCCAGGAAACCTTAGGCACGTGTGACTACTTACCACTCTGCTTGCATTCCCCGTGAGACTTCTGTGCTTGCATGAATTCCTGTATAGAACGGCAGAGAGACATTTCATTCTTGGATGAACTCGGGAGAGGTGAATTAGCCTCCACATTTCAGGCGTATGAATTATTCTTCAGTCTTCTTTATAATATAAAGGGAAATACATTTCATCTCATGCAAATACATATTCAACCTTTTTTATTTAATTGAGTGCATGAGTCAGTCTCCTATTCTATTTTTATTTACTTATTTGGTAGTTTTGAGGAAATTTCTCCATTTTACTAACCACTTTAAAACCCTTCTTCAGATTAAGATCAACATCTGAGGCTAGAATTTAAACCCCAGAAAAGGTAGTAAGTAAAGAATCTTTAATTTATGAAACTGAACAAGTTGACTTATCCAAACATCTCTAGGGCTTTAATGGGGGATATCTATAATTCTCTGAATTGTATTCCTTTCACAGTGATATTTTGTAATTCCATTCTATTACCCTTGCTTAACATTAATGAGATAAAAAGATCACATTATGGCGATTGATGTTCTTCAAATTGAATGCACGTTTCCATGTACAAAGCTGTCTGCTAATTTAAAAAACATAGCATGTAACATAGAATCATGACCATGGTCATCACTCAGCTGGGACCAGATAGCATTTTTTATCTATTCATTGGATTTAACAAGGCATGAGATGGAAGCAGAATACAAAGTGTGGGTAGATTATCCCATATCCCTCCTTTTGGCCAATTCTTGGCAATCTCAGCAAGGAAACTGAGGCTTCATGTTTCCATGGAAATAAACCTCAAGGTCAAAGGGGCATATGGAAGGTCAGACAATGACAAAGGAACATCTGAGAGGCCATCTGGATGAGTGACCTGACATAATTAGTCATTAATCCCACTCTGGGGAACAATAGAGCTGGCAGAGAGTGTGTTTGGGCTTTGATCGTGGTCTGGGTGATCTCATGGGGAAGAGGGAAAAAAGCTCCACTTGGTAACTAAGCAGATTACCCCGGCATGCTATTAACTAAAGACGGGGTGGCCGAGCAGGCCAGTGGAATACGCATTTTACATATTAGACTACATTTCCCTTTACTTACCACAGGCCCCTCTAAGGCCATGTGGCTTTCGGATTAGCTTCTGGGTAGCATTTTTTACAGTTTACAATGGAAAGAGAGCAAGAGTCCCAAAATGCGTTGCTTAAAATTCTCAGGCAACAGATGGGAAGATAGCTGGAGAGCCAACGGCATTAGCCAGCTTGGTTTACAGGTGTCAATATTTACTAAGCAAAGTTTGCCAGGGTGCCTTTTGGGAAAAAGCAGAGAGAATAGTTAATCAGTAAAACAATAGCAATCAGTCCGTTGTCTGTTTTTAGCAGAATGGTTAGAATTATAAGTTGCTTTCAATAGTAAGAAGTACTCATAGGCATCTGTCTTTCTCTTTGGTTCTTCTTTTTCATGTTTATTAGTCTTAGCTGACTTTGATCAGTTACCCCTCACATGTAGCTGGAATCCTCCTATTTGAAGAGCTGGTGATATTTTGAGATTGATTGTGTGCATTTCTGTAGGATGTGAACACGATAGCAGTCTTTACACGTGCATGTATTTCGGCACCTGCTGAAATCACCCTCTGCCCCCCCGGGGAAAACTGATTATACTTGCTGTGTAAAGCATGGTGACCAGATGAGGTAGTAAATATATTGGACCAGAGTCTCTTTATTAGAACAGCTTTTTGGAAGAATGAAATTTAAAAGCCATTGTGAAATTTTTAATTTTGAAACCAGCATCTGATGAGTCCTTTGGATGGTATATTCTGGTAAATTACACATGGGGCGATGGAAAGAGCACTGGGCTGAGAGTTGGGGGAGCTGAACGTACTGTTACCTTAACTCTGCTGCTAATTTGCTGTGCAATCATTTTGTGAGCATTTCTTCGTCTGTGAAAGGATAGGTCGCGCTGTATCAGGGATAACAAATATTCTCTTGTGATGCCGGTGATGATAGGTCGGTAGTGGCTGCCTACATCCACTGCACACAGAATGACTCTGAGGAGGTATCTGTGCTTAGGGGGAAAGTGTGATTGGTAATATCTGCCATGGGCGTGGGAAGACAAGTGGCGTGAGGGCTAAACATGTGGGTTTCCAGATCTGATTATCTTATATATCCCTTCCTGTTCTATTTTAGAGAACTTAGGGGAGGAGGCTAGTTACATAAATACTTTAAAAACTATCTAAAGTTGTGGTGCACATTATTGTCATTATTATTCTCAGTAGCAGTAGTAGTAACATCAGCACAAACAGCAACCCAGACTCGCATTAGGTATGGTTTAGAAGTGTTAGGGATGAAAACATCAGATTAGCTTGGTTGCCAATATTTAACTCGATTTCTTCAAGTAGAATGTGGGCACCTAAATCACAGAATGCACTGACAAAATTAAGATGTCAAAGCAAGGCTGAATGTAACTAATGACAGAAAATAGCTCTTAAGTAACACCATAGACAATTGTTCCTTGGTCGTGCTTCTTCTTTCCATTAGAAAGAACGTCTTGAAAACTTGAACTATGAATTCGGCTGGGTTTTGAGTTGACTAATATCCTCGAAGTCCACTCAGAGTGGCTAGACAGGATAACACAGCTCAAGTGCAGGGACATTGCAAGTCCTGAGGAGAAGTGTGGCACACAGAGCTTTCAAGATTTTCTTTCTAGATTGCTTTTACAGAAATGAAATGGAACTGAACATCCAAGATTTTGTCTTCCCTCCTTGTCCCTTCAATCTGTTACATCAGGAGTCTGTTTCTCTACTGACATGTTAATTCACTTGAGTGATTTCCTTAAGCATTCCCGCCGATGCAAAAGATTTCTGAATTCCCTTCTGTGATTAGAAAGTACCTAAAATCACCATGAAATATAACTCGAGTTACATCATCATAATAGCTTGAGTTATTCAAGGGAGTATCCTAGTATCTTTTATTTATGGAATGTCTACATATGAGGATTTTATAATGGGAGTTTCAGGTGCTTAAAAATTTTTTAACACTCAATTTACACTCAAACTCTGCTGAATCTTATAAGTTTGCTTAATCATGCTCATATTTGAGTCTGTGAGTTCTAGGAAACCAGGTTGTCTGAAGACACCCCCATTTGGGAAGAGCTGGAGTTTGCTTTTTCTGCCCACTCTCCCGGGTGTGCAGTTGCTTTTAGCTTTTTACTAGGGAAGCTTGCAAGCAGGGATTAATGTGCTTCACATTCTCTCTTTTCCACCAATTTTATTGCGTATAATTGACAAAATTGTGAAGTGTTTAGAGTTCACATCAGGGTGATTTGATGTACAAATACATGGTCAAAGGATTTGCACCATCTTGACCATCTTGATAATGAACATATCCATCACCTCACGTATTTATATTTTTCTTTCTTTCTTTCTTTCTCTTTCTTTCTTTCTTTCTTTGGTGAGAACATTTAAGTTTTACACTCTTAGCAAATTTCAATTATATAATACAGTGTTGTCAACCATTTGTTTTTTTCAGTTTGTTTGGTTTTTTTATGTTTCACCATTTAATATTCAAAACCTTTAAGTAATACTTTCCCAGTACAGATATGTAACTCTGTATGACCATCATACAGAGTTAACTTTTTACATTGTTTCTTTTTTTAAAAGTTTTTATTTAAGTAGCCTCTACACCTAACATGGGGCTTGAACTCACAACACTGAGATCCAAAGTCGGATGTTCTTCCAACTGAGTGAGCCAGGTACCTCTCCGGTCATTATGTTTTACATTAGGTCTTCAAACCTCATTCATCTTAACAACTGACAAATTTGTACCTTTTTACCAACCTCTGCCCTTTTCTTAACCACCCCCAGACTCTGGCCTTTGGATTCTAGGAGTTTAACTTTTTTCTTTTAATTCCATATGTAAGTGACACTAGGCAGTATTTGTCTTTCTCTGTCTGGTTTATTACACTTAGCATAATGTTTTCAAGGTCCAACCATGTTGTTGCAAATGGCAAGATTTCCTTCGTTTTCATGGCTGAAAAATGTTCCTGTGGGGATGAAGCACAGGGGAGTATGTGTACGAAAAGTCTTATATATATGTTTGACAAAGATTCACAAAAATCCCAGAAAGAATTTCAGAAAAATCACACAAAAATTCACAGTAAATTCCAGAAGTTGTATTTCTGTCAGCTTGGTTCAAATAGTATTCAAATGTCTGTAGTTGAAAACTTCCATGAAAATATTTTCATCAGAAAACTAATAAAAAAATTTCTGTTACTGTTGGTAAAAGCTTCCAAGGTTTTTCTCCTCTAAGAGTCAGAGAAAATGGCTGATACTATTTGATCCATCACTTTAGAATGAGTGTCCAAGTCTGACAAAAATCATTGAGACATTCAATGTGGCTCTTTGACTTCTGATGATGATGAAATAGAAGCATCTTCTGTCATCTGTCCTGCCACTCTTCTTCAAAATTTGATTCTTTTTTCTATGAAATAATTTATGCCTTATTTTATAATTTCTGTGGCCCAATCGAGGAATGATTTTAAAGCTTGATGTTTTTACTGTTTATTGTTCAGGGCAAATGCCCACTGTTTGTATATATTTCTTTGCATCTGATTAACCTCGTTTATAACTTTATGATAGAAAAAAATTTTTCAGAAAAGAAAAATGTATACAGCCATTGCTGTTTATTTCATATTTATGCTTAGTTAGAGGACTGTGTAGCATTCTAGGGATTGCAAACACCTATTACACTGGAAATGAGCTCAAAGGATTTAAACCTGTTGGTAAATTTCACCTGTAAGTTGAGTTTACATGCATAACTAAGTCTGTGTAGGTTAACGGATAGCTCTAAAACTGGGAACTCTCTGTGTCAACTTCCATGTAGGAAACAATGCTTAGTGAAGGCTAAGTAACAAAAATTCATTCATTTAAAGCTTTCACATGTATCATGAAAAGTCAACACCAACCACAGTTGTTTGGAACTTAGACAAACAACAGATTTGAGGGAGAAGTGTTTTTATCACTGATGTTAAGAATTCTCCATTTGAGGTAATAATGAAAAGTGGACTAATTTTTTTGTTAGCTTTATTATTTAAAAAAAAATGCTTTATAATATCCCCCCCCCATAAGCCTCCTAATTTCCAGTGCCCAGGGCTGATCATTTCTCCTCCTGCCCTGGATACTGAGTGTGCTGAGGGCTGCCTCCATCACAGGGCAGTTTCTTCCCATCACGCTCTTGAAGCGTGAAATGTCTTGAGGATTCTTAACGCAATCAGCAAGAAAATTATAGGGTTCTTAATATAGTAGATGCAAATTGTTTCCCAAATTATTGGGACATAATTGGTATCAATACTTCCAATTCCTCAACTCTTTTCTTTTTGTCCCATGGATCTCACATGTGATTGAATGGTAAGGCCAGCTACCCTCTTTCTGTATAGTTTCTTTTTTTTTTTTTTAATTTTATTTGTTTATTTGACAGACAGAGATCACAAGTAGATGGAGAGGCAGGCAGAGAGAGAGAGAGAGGAGGAAGCAGGCTCCCTGCTGAGCAGAGAGCCCGATGCGGGACTCGATCCCAGGACCCTGAGATCATGACCTGAGCCGAAGGCAGCGACTTAACCCACTGAGCCACCCAGGCGCCCCATCTGTCTGTATAGTTTCTTAATCATAATTTTTTCACTTTCCCAGCAAAGCACAGGTCCTCTTCCCACCTCATCACAGGACCACCCCCTCTACTGTTAATTTTTGCAGTTCTCTCCAACGTATTTTCTATTGCCCCATTGGACTATAGTATTCTATATTTATAATTTACAGTAGCTTCTTTGTACATTCAACAAATCCATCAAATCCAAATTTCATTGAACAAATACAAATTTGTCACTCCACTTTTCAGAGACGCTTTCCCAGATCCCTGGGTAGCATTAACTCCTTCCCTCACCAAACAGTTTTTTTTTTTTTTTTTCTGACACCTCTAGTTATAGTTTATTACCATAAATGCCATAATGATTTCTTATATGTATTTTTTTTTAATTTTTCCCTTAGCATGTGAACTATAGAACAGGAAACCTTTTTCCTCTCTCTCCAACATCTTGTACTGCTTGAGATGGAGTTAGTGATAATAAATTATTTTGAATAATGAATAAATGAAGATTTAAGTTGGTCTTGTCTAAGACCAACTCACCACAATCTTCACATCCTATAGATTTTTTCCAAATATACACCCCATTTCTTCCCCCCCAAAATCATACATTGACTTATATTTAATTAATAACATCATATTTCCGGGCAATAATTTTTGTCTTATCATGTAAATATTCCACCTTTACCTGCACTTAGGTCAGAATTGTCAAGTGCCTGACAACCAGATAGCTTGGCCGTCAGGGGTGTAGCATAGCACCCAACATGATACTAATGGATAATGGATACAAGCCATTTCAGGCTTTTGAAACCAAATAATAACAACTGGTGGCTCAAGAAGGAATCAGAGAGTCAAATGGACCAGAAGATAACAGACTATATTGTTGGCTCATCTGGATAAGAAAACACATACTTTCTCAACACTATTTAAGACACAATGCATTTGAATGTGAGATCCTGTTTTTTTAATTCATATTCTTTGTTGATAGGCTTTGCTTATTTCATTGACAGATGTTTTGGATTTCTCTGATAATACACTTCAGTAGAAAACGCAAAGCTAGATAATTACAGTTCCTCATGATATACTTGATTGCTTGTCATCATTGAACAATTTCCTGCAAGAGACAACTATTAATATAGTACTCAGTTCAATGCTAAGAAATACAGAAACACTATACGACATGATGGTTTCATGAGGCTAATGATCTTTTGCAGGGAGATATGGCATATGTAGGGAATTATCTGAAAATAATGCAGGGATGTAGAGTAGTATTAAATCATGTAATACAGGCTCTTTGTACTAGCTTGGACTAGGGAGTATTGGGAGAAGATTCTCTATGGGTCTGTGAAGTTTCTGCATGTCTTGCAAGCAGAGGCACTGACTCCCTTTGTTCTAAATTATCCTTTCAAAGGTGTCTGTATTGTGAACAGACTGGAAGATAAAGATAGTGTCTTCCTCTGGGGCAAAGAACAGGCTTGTTTATAGCCATTATAAAAGATTTGGGTTACCTCTGCTCAGGATTTCTCTAATGTAACACAATCCACTGCATGTTTAAGCATCGATTTCTTTCTCTCTGTGGAACTTGGGAACGAGGAAATGTAATGCAAGTATGATGATACTCGGAATGCTTGCTGCGCCATGAGTAATACAGTCCTTCATCTCTGATCCCAGAGTCTCATGTCCTCTGCCAGCACCTATGAAATTATGACAGGCTAATTTGTAAGCTTGCAAGTAGGGTAATGTCTTGGGAACTCTACAGCTCTTGACGGAGACTAGGAACAAAGCTTTAGGGGATAAATACGATTAAACTGTACATAAAAAATGAGTATGGTTTTGTAGGGAAGGAATGCTAATCACCAAATAAAGAACTCTACAAAATGGGCTCGGATTTTGGAGGTTCCTAAATCAAATGAGGTGGTTGAATTTGTTCTTACATATTGTATATTTTTTAAGAGGGTGATCAGATGAAAACAATGTTTTAGTAACATTGGTCTGAGTATTAGAAAGGAGGGGAGAGAGAATCTAAAATCATGGAGGCCCATTAGGAATTGCAGTAATCTTCTAAGTGTAAGATTATTGGGAGTGAACATGACAAAATTGATATAGAAAGAGAGGGAATGTAAGAGAAGACAAAAAAGTAATAGAGAACTATAACTTCTTATCTAGGTTAAGTCTTTCAGTGACTAATGGTGAGATGAGGTTTAAAGTCAGATAATACTAGCAGTATGACCTTAATCTAGTTATTTAACCTTTCTGAATCTTAGTTTTTGATAATAAAGACATCTACTGCACACCTGCTATTATAACAATTTTTTTTAAATGTCAGTGAAAGTGAAAAGTCTTCATTCTGTAGCAGTCTCAATCAAATAATGAAAATAAGGGGTAGGATAGGAAATAGTATATTTTGGTAAAAGTTGTTGATTTTAAGCTGAATGCTTTTACCAAGTCATTCATAGAGAAGGGATTTGATTATTTCAAGGTAATGAAAGTAAAGAATAAAATTATATTTAAGAAAATTTGATTAACAACTGTATAATCAGTTAAACCACAGGACAAGAAAAGTCTTTATTAGGGGCAGTTCATGGGGGTAGATTTTGCTTTGGATAACCTAGACTAAGATTATAACTTATAAGTCACAAAGACAGTATCTTTGGTTTTTTCTTTCTTTCTTTATCTCTCTCTCTCCTTCTTTTTTCAGTTATTCAAGAAGAAAAGGGAAAAGAATAGAAAGACCATCCACTGGACTGCTATGTGCCAAGGTGACCCTGAACTGGTCCTTTGCCAAGTTCTCCCAAATGAATGAACTTCTGCATGGCATTTCTGGACTCTGTTCCTTTTATTCTTTACATCTCATTCTTATGCCTATTCCTCCCCCCGCTTTTTAAAAAATATTTTATTTCTTTATTTGACACAGAGAGAGAGATCACAAGTAGGCAGAGAGGCAGTCAGAGAGAGGGGGGAAACAGGCTCCCCACTGAGCAGAAAGCCCAACACGGGGCTCGATTCCAGAACCCTGAGATCATGACCTGAGCCTAAGGCAGAGGCCTTAACCCACTGAGCCACTTCTCACCGTGTTCGTCACACAACCATTAGAGAAAGAAGAGAGCATCAAATACAAATCAAGCTGTTTTGTTTCTTCTTAGCACCCTTTGAAAAAGCTTTGGTTGTAAAAGTGTCAGAATGAGATCACGCAAAGAGCCCATGGATTTCAGACTCTTACCCATCCCTGCCATCCAGCTTTCTACGCTAAGCGCTATGACCAGGTTGTGTGCTCTCTAGCCTAGGACTTCCCTGTAGCCTCTACTTTAATTTTGCTTCTCTGTCTTTCTATAGACTTATGTATTTAACACGATCTTAGTAAATATCCCTGAAAAGCAACTGATCAGTCATTAGTGAACAGAGAGATAAGAGAGAACAAAAAAGTTGAAATATTGCACATTAAATATTTGCAAAAATTAGTTACTTCTTATTTTGAGAAAAACTTGATATTGGCCTTCAAACTCTAGAAAGAATAAATAGGGAATACATTTATTGAAATTAAATTCACATCCCTGGGCTTACCAAACAACTAGGAAGCACCCCACTAATAAAGTGAGACTGTGCAGCCTGGGAGACGTGGGTAGTATTATTCCCCAACTCCAGCACACACTTGCTTCCGTTTCTGCCTGTATTTCTCTTCATAGCACTTACCACTTTCCAAAATATCATTCACTTATTTGTTATATTGTCTGTCTCTTTCTGGAGGAATGCAAGTTCTACAAGAGTAGGCATGGGCCAAAGGATAGAATTTGATTTTGTTTCCTTTGTTCTCTATATCTCTGGCACCTGGGATAGTCCCTGGCCCAGAGTAGGCACAAGGAAACAGTTGTTGAACAATTGCAAATATGGAGACAAAAACACAGGGGAAATAAAAATGATGTCAAGTATGGGTGCTACCATGATTTCCTCAAGTTAGCAAAATTCTTTTGTTTCTTAGAAAGAAAAAGATGGGAAGAAGGATGAAATGGGTAAGTGAAGATGGCAGAGTTGAGAATGTGCCATCAGGACTGGTCCCTAGCATCTACGACCTCTGCTTTTACACTACTGCTCTCACATACTAAGGTAGGACTCCTTAAACACACTGTGAGAACCCAGAGAGTATGCGCAGGACAGTTCTGCTCCAGCCCCGATCCAGTCTTCCCCACTAGCACCTTTTCTGCCAGTCCACACGACGTTCCCAGGCACATTCAGTGCAGAGCGCTCCAGAACGCTAAAAACTCCCTGCGCTTGTTTTTAAAGGGGGAACTCGTGTATATGTGTGTGTGTGTGTGTGTGTGTGTGTCTAAGTTATATTTTTTACCTCTTACTCAGGAAGGACTTTCTCCCTTATTCTTATTTGACCCGTGATCATTTCTTCTTTTATTCCTGTCAGACACGTTTAATCTTCCACTTAAACCTGATTCTATTTCTTTTTTTCTTGATTTCTTTAGCAAATCTTGCACAGGACTTCTCCAAGAGAAGGCCGTTTCCTATGGCCCCAGTTCTCATCTCTTACTGCCATATCATGTAGTGGGTCTTGGACCTCAAATTGCATAATTCAGCCAGCAGATGCATTTCTTTTCTTTCTTTCTTTTTTTTAAGAGAAAGAGTGTGGAGAGGGGAAGGGCAGAGGGAGAGGAGAGAGAGAATCTTAAGCAGGCTCTATTCCCAGTGCGGAGTCCAAGGTGGGGCTGCATCTCAGGACCTTGGGATCATGACCTGAGCTAAAATCAAGAGTCAGGGGCGCCTGGGTGGCTTGGTGGATTAATGCCTCTGTCTTTGGCTCAGGTCATGATTTCAGGGTCCTGGGATTGAGCCCTAAGTAGGGCTTCCTGCTCAACAGGGAGCCTGCTTCCCTTCCCCTCTCTCTGCCTGCCTCTCTGCCTACTTGTGATCTCTGTCTTTCAAATAAATAAATAAAATCTTAAAAAAAGAATAAAATAAAATCAGAAGTCAGATGCTTAACTGACTGAGCCACCAACATGCTCCTATTTCATCTGGTTTTGAAGACTTTTAAAAATTGGGAAGTTCCACAAAAAGCTGTGGATTTCTGGTTACTTCTGCAAAATCAGAGCTGGGCATTAGTCTGCTTTATCATAGGCAATCATCAGCTGTAGTTTTATTATTGCCATGACACGGCGTGGACATGTTCCATTTCACCACCTTCTTTTCCGATCCAGCTGGCATTGATGATCCAGGTCACTGTTTAGACCAAAAGACATTGGCAAAAGAGTGGGGCAAGGATGTGCCAGGTTATATTCCCAATGACCTGATTACTAATAGCTGCTCCTTTTTAAAGACCTAGATCAAGAAACTTCTGCTCTATGACATTGACTTGTTCTTCTCCATGAAAAAAAAAATGCATTCATTCATTTTCAGACAATTACTGAGGATCTAGTAGGTGCAGCAGTGAAAAGTTTAGGGAAGTGTACAGAACCGGGGGTATATATATTTGACAGTCATTAGCATCAGATGGCATTTAAGCCACCAGATGGGGAAGTGTCACCAAGAGACAGAGTGTGCATGGAGGAGAAAGGGAGAAGTCCTGGTTTTTGTTTTTTGTTTTTTTGTTTGTTGTCTGTTTTTTTACAATCACTGTTCATTACCACTGCTTTTCTCATGGCATTTTCATGGTATGTGGTAAAATTATTGATTTTTCTCTGTATAATCACTTTTAAAAATTCTCCAGTATTTATTTCAGAATAATTCAAACCTATGGAAAGGTTGCCAAATGGTACTATGGAGAGCCGTATACCCTTTCCTTACATCACTACACTGGTGTTGTTAGCACTTCATGGTATGGGCTTTCTCTCTCCTTCCACCCCAGCGCTCTTCCCCCCCCCCACCTGCCCTATTTGAGAATTATTTGTGAACATTACCGTGTTTCACTCCTAGATACTTCAACATGCATCTCCTCACGATAAGGACATTTCCTTTACAACCACAATCAGAAAACTGAATATTGACACTATTATCAGATATGCTTGTCCCTATCCAAATATCCCCACACTGGTAAATAATTTCTTTTATAGTTTTTGTTTGTTTGTTTTTTGGTTTTAGTATCCAGTCAAAAATCACTTGCATTTAGTTTTTACATCACTTTTGTCTTAATTAATTTAGAATAATTTCCTAGTCTTTTGGTGGGGGTATAGGAAAGTATAGATAGGAAGCTTTTGTGTTGTTGTTTTTCTAGAATTCTGGACAGTTGTTTTCAGAATGTCTGCCATTTTAATTTGTCTCACCTGAGTTTCTTTATGATTAATTTAGGTTAAACATTTTTAGCAAGACTATTACATAGATGATGTTGTATATTCCTCATTGAATCACATCAAAGGCACACAATGTCAGTTTTTCCTATTGTTGTTAAATTTGGTAATCTAGTAAGAGAGTGTTTCTCAATTCAATTTCTCCATCTATTGCTCCCAACAAGGTTTCATTCAATATTCTAGTATCCAAGGATGATCCTAATTGAATAAATTATTTTTATAGTGCTAGTAAAATGATGACTTTCTGTTTTCATCATTCCTTCTACATTCATTAGGTAGTTTTTTTATTATAATAAGAAAGCTTTTTTTCTTTACTCCTCTTTCAAGAAAAAAAAAAAGCTTTTAAAGTATCAGTTTGGATTCATAAACTTTTAAGAAACATTTCCCGTCTTTTCCTCCATGTCTGCCATTCATTTTGATTCTCAGAAGTAATTATTTATTTACAAGCTGTTTCCCATTTAAATGTGAGCCTCTTGAATGGGAGTCATAAAATCATGTCTTGTGGGTTTTCCCCTATTGTTTAACACACATAGAAACCTACAGATGTTTAACAAATAAATGAATGAATGAACGTAACTGCCAAATTATCTATCAAATTTGTTCATAGTTTTTAGCAATTAAAGCAATGAGATACTATTTATTATTTATCAATTGGCAAATATTAAGACATGTATCCATATTTTACATTAACATGTGTTAGGGTTTTTTTTAAGATATTCTTTATTAATTTTAAAGAGAGAGAGGGAGAGAGAATGAACAGTGGGAAGGGGCAAAAGGAGAGAGAGAGAGAGAAGTGGTGTCCCTGCTGAGCAGGAAGCCCTACTTACGGCTCCATCTCAGGACCCAGAGACCATGATCTGAGCTGAAGACAGGTGCTTAACAGACTGAGCCACCACGATTTGGGACATACTCATCCTATGCTACTGGAGGATAATTTAGTAACATGTATTAAAAGTTCTTAAGGAATAATGGCTAAGACTATGATGGAAATGATTAGAATTAGAACACTTTCAAGTTTATAAGGAATACATTAAAAAATACATTCCTTTCAATTCAATAATTCCACTTCTAGTGGTATCAGAGATGCATTTTTGAGACATCAAACCAATGTTTTATGTGGCAATCCCCCTTTTAGAGCAGTTTGGCAGCTGACCCATGCAATGGATCAGTGGAATTCATTGCCTTGTGGAAGTGGGGTGGGAAGCTGCCAAGAATAAGGGAATCATTTCTAGACTTTAAATTTCACAACAGAGGTTGTGAATCCATTGTGAATTAAAAGGCTAAAAGCAAGTACTTTTGATTTTCAAAAACCAGACTTTAATGAGAAATGGGAAAAGTTCGTACATTTCAAATGAGTCAGAGCTTAAAGGAGTTACCACAGAATAGATGATAAAGCAGGAAAAAAATCTAGATTATTACCTAAGCCTTTCCTGGGGCAAAAAAGAAGAAACCAGAGAGAAGAGAGGGAAGGCATGGAGTCAAATGTCAATGTCCTTGTTTCCACTCTTTTGTGTTTGAATATCACAGAAAGGGGGTGTTCCAGAATTCATTGTTTATGCGCCACACCCAGTGCTCCATGCAGTACTGTGCCTCCATGATACCCACCACCAGACTCACCCAACCTCCCACCCCCCCACCCCTCCAAAACCCTCAGATTGTTTTTCAGAGTCAATAGTCTCTCATGGTTCGTCTCCCCCTCTAATTTCCCCCAACTCCCTTCTCCTCTGTATCTCCCCATGTCCTCCATGTTATTTCTTGTGCTCCACAAATAAGTGAAATCATATAATAAATGACTCTCTCTGCATGGTTTATTTCACTCAGCATAATCTCTTTCAGTCCCGTCCATGTCGATACAAAATTTGGGTATTCATCCTTTCTGATGGAGGCATCATACTCCATAGTATATATGGACCACATCTTCCTTATCCTTTCGTCCATTGAAGGGCATCTTGGTTCTTTCCATAGTTTGGTGACTATAGTCATTGCTGCTATGAACATAGGGGTTCAATGAAAAGTGGCCCTTCTTTTCACTACATCTGTATCTTTGGGATAAATACCCAGTAGTGCAAATGCAGGGTCATAGGGAAGCTCTATTTCTAATTTCTTAAGGAATTTCCACACTGTTCTCCAAAGTGGCTGCACCAATTTGCATTCCCAGCAACAGTGTAAGAGGGTTCAGAAAGGGGGTGTTTTGAACAGGAAACCAGTGCATGCATTCTGTTTTTCATTTGCTACCCTTTCAAGCGATTGTTAAGGGTCCTATGCCAATAGGAGAGCAGAAATAACAACATGGCCAGATTAAAACAGAGAAGGGTCAGGTCTCCATGGGCTGTCCATGGCTGGCAATAACCAGAGAATGTAATAGACCAAAGGAAGGATTCTGGACACAACTGCAAATTAGAACTGTGCATCTTTCAAAGCATCATGATGGTAGCAGACAAAGGGAAGACCCAAAGGTGGATTCAGAGGGTGACCACAAGGGTGCTGGGGGTGGGGCATGGACAAGCTCCCAGACCTAGAACTTGTTCTAAAATAATTTTTGAAAATGGTATTTTTAGACATTTCATAGGTTGCAAATACTTTCAACATGTATAGCAAAGTTTTTGGTCTTAAAACACTTCCATATACATTATTTTAAAAATATAAGGACAGTTGATGTGAAGTCTCACATTAATCCTTCACCAAAAGCATACATAATTATTAAATTCCAAAGGTTGAGTCATGAAACATTTGGCAATCATGTTCTTTATATTTGAAAAAGATTGAACGGACTTATATATTTTATATCTCTGTATTTGTTTCTTTGTCCAGGTTTAAGAACCAAACTATAAGATGTTCCTCCCATTTGTAACTGGTCACAAGATTATTACATTTTAGGGTTGGTTAAGTCCATCTGTTATGAAGTCCCATGCTTAATGAAGTTAATACTTTCTACTTTGTTTCATTTAGTTTAAAGGAAAGAACAACTTAATTTTTACTACTAGCTGGTCAGAGAAATTTAATTCTGGCTCTCAGAAATTTCTTAGACTTATTGTGATGGTCTAAGATCATAGCAAGGTCTGAAAGGAGTTTTGTGGTTGTTCGTGGGGGTGTGGGAGTAGAGGGGAGTGGATCACTTAAATGTTGGAATTTTTTTTTTTTAAAGATTTTATTTATTTGTTTGACAGACAGAGATCACAAGAAGGCAGAGAGGCAGGCAGAGATAGAGGAGGAAGCAGGCTCCCTGCGGAGCAGAGAGCCCGACGTGGGGCTCGATCCCAGGACTCTGGGATCATGACCTGCGCCGAAGGCAGAGGCTTTAACCCACTGAGCCACCCAGGCGCCCCTAAATGTTGGAATTTAACAGTAAGTTTCTGTTCCATGTCCTACCCATCAAATTACAAATGAGTGAATGAGATGTGATTGACTAGCAAGCTGTACTTGTGTCAAAACTTAAAAGAGAATTGCCAATGTGCACAGTCCTCAAATGGCTCTATTTTCTCCTTTTGGAATGCTATGCCCAATTTGAGAAAGTTCAATAATGAAACATTTTCATCATGCTAATCAATGGATTTTTGCCTTTGTTGTTTATTTGGGCTTTTTTGTTGCTGTTACTAAAGTAGATGTGCCTTTAAGTTTTGTTTATCCTTTAAATAGATCTTTTTGCTTCAAAGAAACAAAGCTAATAAAAATCTTACAAGAGGGGGAGGAGTTAAGATTGTGGAGGAGTAGGAGGACCCTGAGCTTGTCTCATTCCTTAAACACAGCTGGATAGTTATCAAATTATTGTGAACACCCAAGAAATCAATCAGAGATCAAAAGGATCTGGGAGAACAAAAACTGCAAGTCTAAAAGTCAAATTATTGTGAACACCCAAGAAATCAATCAGAGATCAGGGAGAACAAAAACTGCAAGTCTACAGGTAGAAAAGTGACCACCTTTACAGAGGTAGGAGATGCGAAGTTCACGTGGGGAAGGCATAGCTGTGGGAGCAGTGGATGAGAGGAGGGATCCTGCTTAGGGAGGCTACCGCAAAATACTAGAAGCAACAGAAGCGCAGCAGAGGGCAAAATCTGAACTTTTAAGTTTACTACCATGGGGGATGTACCTAGATTCAAGGTGTTCAGGTAGCAAAGACAGAATCCCAGGAGCGACAGGGAGGTCCGAGGACCCCCTGGGTCACAGGAAGAATGGGTGGCATCAAGGTGCTACACTGTCCCCAGGCAGAGGAGCCGGGAGGCTCATAGAGAGTAGCAGGTTTTGGTGTGAGCTTTCTGCTATTAAATGCGAACCACGAGGCAGTGGTGTGAGGTTTTTCCTGGAATGCGGGCAAGCATGGCGATATCCTCCCCGGAGGAATAGTGTGGGTCCGAGCCAGGGCTAGGGCGTCCTGGACATTTGGAGTTTTGAAACTCGGTCATGAGTCTGAGACAAACAGCCTCCGACATGGGAAAGATGAACTCAGGGTTCAGACATAAAGCAGGGAAACAAATAGGGTGATCGACTGCTTTTCTGAGGGCTCACTGAAAAGTGGGGGTCACAGATTTTCAGCTCTGGGCCTAGAGGACAGGATTTTCATCCCTTCCGTCAATTAGAGTGAAGAGTCTACAGCGAGCAAACCAGCGCCACCTAGTGGAGTCCCCGAGCTGCTTACACCAAGCCCCGCCTCCTGTGGCGGGGAGACCCAATTCCACTGAGAATCAGCACCCCCAGGCTCCTCCCCCAGAAGACCAACACAAACAGCTAGCTCACAGCAAGCCTACTGATGGTAGACTGCTGCAATGCTTCAGCTCTAGGGGAAACAGAATTGAGCTTCCTTTTTACTCTTATTTTTTTTTTCATTTATTTTCTTTTACTTTCCAATTCCTTTTTAAATTTTTATTATTAAAAAAATTATATGCATATGATTTTCATTTTTGTCTACTTTCATTTATTTTATTTTATTTTATTTTGGGGGGATCTAGATTCTTTTAATAAGCAGACCAAAACACACCCAGGATCTAGTGGCGTTTTTAGCTTTCTTGTTTTGTGTTTTTTTTTCTTTTTCTTTGCTTTTCACTTTGTTTTTGTTTTGTTTGTTTGTTGTTCTTTTTCTCTTTTTTTCTTTTCTGGATAAAATGATGAGATAGAAGAATTCACCCCAGGAGAAAGAACATGACGTAGGACTCACAGCCAGGGATTTAATCGATACAGACAAAAGTAAGATGTCTGAACTAGAATTTAAAACAATTATAAGGATAATACTGGGCTTGAATAAAGCATAGAAGACACTAGAGAATCCGTTACTACAGAGTTAAAAGAACTAAAATGTAGTCAGGCTGAAATTTAAATGCCATAACTGAGATACAAACATAAAAGGAAACTATAAAAATGAGAATGGTTGAAGCAAAAGAGCAAGTCAATGATGCAGAAGATAAAATTATGGAAAATATTGAAGTTGGAAGAAAGGTAATGGACCACAAAGGTAGAACTAGAGAACTCTTGTGACTTAGTAAAATGCAGTAACATTCATATCATAGGAGTCCCAGAAGATGAAGAGAAAGATAAGGGGGCAGAAGGCTTAGTCAAATAAATTATAGCCCCAAACTTCCCTAATCTGAGGAAGACACAGACATCAAAATCCAAGAAGCACAGAGAACTCCCATTAAATTCAACAAAGCCAGCCATCACCAATGTATAGCACAGTCAAATTCACAAAATGCACAGACAAGAAAAGAATCCTGAAAGCAGTAAAGGAAAGGTCCTTAACCTACAAGGAAAGACAGATCAGATTTGCAGTGTCTCTGTCCAAAGAGACTTGGCAAGCTGGAAAGAAGTGGAAGGAGATATTCAACATGCTGAATGGGAAAAATATGCAGCCAAAAATTCATGATTCAGCAAGGCTGTCATTCAAAATAGGAGGAGAGATAAAGAGTTTTCCAGACAAACAAAATCTAAAGGAGCTCGTGACCACTAAACCAGTTTGGCAAGAAATTTTAAAGTGGACTCTGAGTGGAGAAAAAAAGACTAAAAGCAACAAAGACTAGAAAGGACCAGAGAACATCACCAGAAGCAACAATTCTACAGGTAACACAATGACACTAAATTCATATCTCTCAATAATCACTCATATTCACTGAATATTACAGAATGAATTTACATTCTGAAATATAAATAGACTAAATGTGCTAATCAAAAGACCTAGGGTATCAGAATGGATAAAAAAATTAAGATACATCTATATGCTGCTTATAAGAGACTCATTTTATTCCTAAAGACATTGCAGATTGAAAGGAGGGGATGGAGAACCATCTATCATGTTAATGGACATGAAAAGAAAGCCTCAGTTGCCATACTTATATCAGACAAACTGGGATTTTAAAATAAAAACTGTAACAAGAGATGAAGAAGGGCATTATATCATAATTAAGGGTCTTCCCATCAAGAAGATCTAACAACTGTAAATATTTATGCCCCCAACTTAAAAGCACCATATAGATAAATCAATTAATAACAAACATAAAGAAACTCATTGATGATTACACAATCATCCCTTACAGCAATGGACAGATAATCTAAGCAGAAAATCAACAAGGGAACAATGGCTTTGTCAATAGATGCAGAAAAAGCATTTGACAAAAATGCAGTATCCTTTCCTGATAATAACCCTCAAAAACACAGAGATAGAAGGAATATATTTCAACATCATAAAGACCATATATGAAAGATCCACAGCTAGTATCCCCTTCAGTGGGGAAAAACTGAGAGTCTTTCTCCTATGGTCAGGAACAAGACAAGTATGTCCATTCTCAACTTTACTGTTTAACATAGTACTGGAAGTCTTTCACTCCCTCTGCCTCTCTCCCCACCTCTCTCTCTCCAAAAAAAAAAAAAAAAAAAAAGAAAGAAAACGAGCTTTAGTGGAGAGGCCATGTGTGTCCTGTTCAATGACATGAGCAAGAAATTTGTACGTAGTAGGTTCTACATAAATGAGCAAGAACTTGGTGCATAATAAGTTCATAAATGATGTGTAAACAGTGAATGAATGAATGATGCTCTGATATAACCCTTGCAGAAAGCTGTATAAATTTCCTAGGCAAATTATCTTGCTGTAATAATAGAATTAAAATTTAAAAAGCATTAAAAAAAAAAAAAGAAGTTTTAATGATGTGTTCCCCATGGTAGACTGAAGGCCCTGAGCTTCCCCATGTTCTCTGGTGAGGAAAAGCCCTATCTTTACCCTGGCATAGTGCCAAAAGAGAGGAAGGGCCTCTAGGACCATTCCTGAAGAAAGGGATTAAAATCAGGACCAGAGGACCATGTCACCTGCTGAAGAAGTGATGCCCAGGAAGCCACACTACAAGTTCTCAGGGCACCCAAGTGGGGGAGGTGGGGATAGCAGGTGATCTGCTCATAAGTAAGGCAGGCATGAGGGGTTCTGAAGCCTTAGTGATTTCACTTGTCGGGCTGACAAGTATGGAAATTATTATAAATTTTAAAAACCATAACTATTGTTGTGCCATCTTTTAATTTTATTCCCCAGGTTGGCATATTCTGGCCAACTCCACTGCATATTTTCAGAAGAAAATCTCCCACCCCAAAACCACTACTTTAAAACACAATTATCTCTGGGGTGCTACAGTTACAGTGCTCTCTGTTTGAATTCAGTACCCCATTTTAAAATATATCTTCTCCTCTCATAATTTAAAAACATTTCAAAAAGTAATTGACCATGTTTATAGGCGTGATTGTTCCTCCTTTTGTGTCTCTGAAAGAATTAACTTCGGGGAGCAAAAGCAATACTGTTTGTGCTTCTAATGTTCACAAAGTTTTTCTTTGAACTTAGAAGATCTTCAGAGTGAGATTTTAACTTCAGCTTTTGAAGGCTTTTTGCCCATTAATTTCTATTTGAGTGATTAAATGTATTCGTATGGTTTAACTCAAGTCTTTTTATTTGGAAATAATAAAGGTAATAATAATCAAAGTTCTGCCCCTCAAATAACTGGTAAAAGAACAAGGAATGTATGTCTTCTTTGTTTTTCTCTTGGTTATAGAATAAATAATTTACAGATGGTAAGAGTAAGCAAAAGACCATTTGCCTTTCCTCATTTACTTTAAAACAAATCAATAAACATTTATTAAAAAGATAAAACTTAGCAAAATTTAGATTTAAAAACTTGAGAGCCTGTCTGTGAAACCACGTGTGCTAATTTCCATGACCACAGGACATAATTTGGTGGTTGAAAGTGGCCTTATTTGGTGGGCAGGAGGTTCTACTGCAACATCAGACGACAGATCAGGGAAGAATCCAATTACAGAATGAAGACAAATGAGAAAAATCAAGATGCTGCTTTGAGTAATGCAAATTATCACTTTTCTTTGGTTTAGAGGCTGCTAATGGGTAACATTGCATGAAGTGGAAAGTTAGATGAAAGTGGGGATTGTGGCATTTTTCTAAATGTTTCATTTCTTGAATTAGAGGACCATGTAAAAGAGGATGAAAGGGAAGGATCAATGGGTAGCAGGGGCAGACAAGTAATCATGGACATTAGTCATTACAAGAAAGGGGCAGGAAGAAAAATCCCTCATGGGGGTTGATGAAGGTGATGCTCTCAGCCCAGCATTTCTTCCTCAGTCTCTGTCTCCTATTTATTTCCAAAATGCTTGAGGAAATAGGACAGGTGGCCACAGCTCCAATAGGGCACAAGTTTGGCTTCACAGAACCCAGGATAGTGGAAGCAGCAAATCTTCCTGAAGCTCTGAAGTTTGTTTCATGAATTGATGACTCTTCCAGGCTCAAAGAAGCAGCTAATCAACAGCATGATCAGTGCCAAGATAAGAGGCTCTCCTGTAGGCACCATCTTAGATCTCCAAGTTGCATTATTTATTTTTAAACAATAGCATAACCATAGTGTATGCACTAGTGGCTAATTCTGAGATGTGTGATATGTTCAGTGTATTTAACTATGACTTTAACTCTGTTAGGGTATCAGATTGTTTTACATCAAAATCAATTGTTTCAAAGTAGATTTTTGATATCCAGACAATGGCATGCTTGTTTCAAATGTTTCCTACCATATTTCTATAGAAGGGCTTTGGACAGTAACTCAGAGTTTTCTGCAATGAGGTTTGAATTACCCATAAATTTCGTATGCAGTTAACATGAAGCTCTTAGCAAGGGAAAAATGCTGTGGATTGGGTAGCAAAAATTATTTTGTTTTAACTTTCTATTTTTTATAAAAGTAATTATTTGAACTTATAATTAAAGGTCTAATAGTCTAATAATTAATTATAATACTAATAATTTTTACCATTTTTTTACTATTATTTCCTTTTTTTTTAACTATTGCTATTACTATTACTATTATAATACTAATAATTTTAGTAGTACTAAAATTTACATGTGAACTGGCCAGGTAAGTCCATGTTTAAAATACATAAAGTTTATTGTTACCATTTAAATAGAAAGAATATATATAGACAATGAAGAACATTTTTTTAAAAAGATTTTATTTATTTATTTGACAGACAGAGATAACAAGTAGGCAGAGAGGCAGGCAGAGAGAGGGGGTGAGGGAAGCAGGCTCCCTGCTAAACAGAGAGCCCGATGTGGGGCTCAATCCTGGGACCCTGGGACCATGACCCGAGCGGAAGGCAGAGGCTTTAACCCACTGAGCCACCCAGACGCCCCAGTGAAGAACATTTTTCATCTACTAGGTTTTAGACCACTTTCGCACATTAAGTCTGGCTTTCTTCTGTTTTTAAGGAAAATCAAAGGAAACGGAAGGCATTGAAACAAATACAGAGGAATATATACCAAAGGAATAAATAATTTTCTAAGTGACAATGATGACATTGTTTTGGGGGGAGGGGGTTGTTTTTATTTTAGTCTGGAAAGATTCAAGAGTAACTGATTATCTATTTTCAGGTCACTACATTTCTGTAAAGGTTCGCTTTAAAAGAGGCTCTACATGGAAAGACAGTTTGGTCAAGTACCACAGAGGACCAGCAGAGCCTCTTTACCCTGTAAGAAAATGGAAGACTGCCTCAGGCCCCAGCGTCCTCACGAAGATGCTTGTCAGTTCCAACAGGGCTCACTCACACCGGGTCACCTTTGGCATGTAAGTTCTGCCTCTGCCACCTTCTTGCTGATCTTCGTGCGCTGTTCTTCTAGACCTCCTCCCCGGCGTAGTGTCGGCCCAAACACAGAACACAGTCTGTTTCCTTGTTTCAGGGCACGCGTGCATCCACACGCACATACCATCTACAGACAAAAGTGGCTTTTGGAATTAGCAGACTTTATTGAAGATTTTGGGCAGAAAGAGAGTGGCTTATATAACAGAAACTCAAACCACTTCAGCTTGACTTTTCGATGTCATAAACCCTTTGCCATGCCCTGCCAATGGACTCACCTGTTTCTTATTTACACTCTCCCCTCTTCTCCTGTTTTTGTTTTTTTTTTTTTTGTCTTTCTATTGTTCCAAGTTTCAAATGCAGAGCAGTTTAATGCCTTTTGTTTTTTGTCTTCTGCCAACTCTTGCTGATGTGGTTATACTTTTCAACTCAATCAGTTTATAAAACATTGTTTTCCAAAACACTTCCTTCAAAGGAATTCTTACACCAGCTATGTTAAGGTATTGTTTGCCCACTCTTCTATAGTTAGAAATAAGATGAATATATTTATATGTTAAGATAATTAAGTGTAAAACAGACTTCCAAATGAGACAATGTATAGGAGATCCCTGAATAGAAATGCACTAATCTGTTCTTTCATTCATTCACAAATATTCATGTGCTGGGTTATTCTAAAAACTGAAGATACAGCAGGGAGACAAAAGCAAAGAAAGACCTTGTTTTCCTGGAGAGGAGACAAGCAATACATAGGCAAATAAATTAATATAGAGAGCATATCAGCTAGCGATGGTGTCATGAAACAAATGGAGATGGGTGCTAGAGAGTAATGGGGATATATATGCCATATTTTACATGGGGTTCAGCAGAGCTCTGCAGGAAATGAAGATGTGAGCCATGCTAATATCTGGGAGAAGATTCTGGGAAACAGAATTAACAAATGCAAAGATCCAGAAGAAGGAGCATAATTGTTTTGTTTTCAAAGAATAGCAGGAAGGTAGAGTGACCAAGGCAGAGTTAGTGACAGATAAAATCAAAGTGTCCAATAGCCATAACACATACAGACTTGTAGAGAAAGATTTTAGATTTGATTCCAAATGAGATAGAAGCCATGGAAAGATTTTGACCAGAGGAATGTTGGGATATGAATTTTGTTTTGATGTGGCGGCTGTCTGGAGACTAGATTAAAGGAGGTAGAGGCAAGAAACAGAGAGACCAGTTAAAAGATCATTGCAACAATGTGGCAAGAGATAAGACAGTAGTCTGGACCAGGTCAACAGAGATGCAATTGTGAGAAGTGATCAAAAATAAGGCCAAGGTTTTGGTTTACTACATCAACGAGAAGGATGGAGTTGACATTTCCCGCCGGAGAAGCAGGTTTGGGGAAGAAAATCAAGAGTTCAGTTTTGGACATGTTAAGTTTTAGAAGTCTGGAACACCAATCAAAAGCTGTCAAGTGGGCAACTGAATACACACTTCCAGAACTAAAAAGGGAGGCTGAAACTGGCTACACAAACCTGGAAATCATCAACATTTAGATGTTATTTAAAACCATGGGGACTAGATGAGATCACGCAAAGTGTGGTTCTAACGGTTGAGCACACAAGAGATTCAGAAGATGTGGCCAGTATTGAATGCAGTCATCCATTATCCCACCAAATGAGACAGAGAAGGATATTCCTTAAGAACCCTTCCAGCTGTAATTCTTTAATTTACCTTGTTTTACAAGTGAAGAAATTTATGGTTGAGAGTCTGGGAGTACTTTTCTAAAGGAGATGCTGAGGAAAGGACCTATCTGAAAGGAAACAGTTGAATTTATGAGAGAGGGTATAATTGGTAATGTAAGTTTCTGAGGGATTAGAAAAGATCAAATCCCAAGTGCAAGTAGAGAGCCCGGCTTTAGGAGTCAGAACAGCTCCTTTACTGTTAGATTTAAATAATAGAATAATATCCAGTTCGGTAGATACACCGTCCTTTCCCTATTGTTAAACAAACCTTCCTTCCCCACTCCTTATATGGTGATAAATGCTCCAGTAGACTAGGTATAACATTAATTAAAATTATTGAGGATGTATCCATGAGGATATTGCCATAACAAAGGCCAAAATACCAGCAGCATAAGCCAAGTGAAGTCTATTCTTTCTCAGTAGTGTCCGCCTCCACAGCCTGGGGCTACTACGGCAGTTCCACAGTGTTTCCGACTCTGGTTTTTTCCATCCTCTTGCTTTGCCATGTTGCTTCTCTTTTTGTTGGTTTGAGGTAGCCATTTCAACTCTATAACAACTACAGTCAAGAGAGCAAGAGGGGAGAAGGGGAAGGGGAACCCATGAGCCATCCTTCAAGCAATCAGAAAATGCCTCAGAGCTCTGGGGTCACGTACCATTGGTCAGAACTTTGTTTCACAGCCCCTGTAGGGAGACCAGAGACGGAACCTTCAGCTGGTTGGCTAGGTGTGCAGCTCCATTCAGGATGGTGCTGCTGAAGGAGGGAGGATCCATACCGGGTTGGGTGAAAGAAGCGGTCTAAGAAGTATGTGCGTGTCTGAGATGTGAGCTATAAACTGACTTTGAGAACACAGCTTTATTTTTAAATAGTGTTTTATTAATGGCAAGTGATTTAATGACAGTGATTATTCAATATGATACCCCTAGCAGCCCTGTTAGGTAATCAGGGCAAGTGTGATGATTCCTGTATTACAAATTAGGAAACAGAGACTTGGGTTAAATGACTTGATCAAGGTCGTATGTCTAATACACGATCTTAAAATAAGCCTATGTTTTCCGACTTCTCAAATCCAGTGCGATGGCAGAGAACACAGCAAAACCTGATTCATATCCAAATGAAATGGGACTTAAGCAGAATTATGTCTTATCTCCAGAGATCTTCTCTATTTGGGAACTTTTAGTTTCTTCAGCAATGCAGCATCCAAAATAACAGTTTATAAAAGTAAATGGAATGATGATAGGAGAAATATAAATAAATTTCCATCTTTTTGAGTTTAATTTGTACTGAGAAAACATCCAGACTTTTCCTAATGGTCTGTCTTGGGAAGGGAAGAAGGAGATCAGGGGGCCGGAGAGGTCCTGGTGATGAGTCATAGGCTCGGTGCCCTGGCTGTCTGAGTCTTTGAGTGTGAGTCACTTCATTTGCACAGATGACTCTTGTTGCCAACTGCTGCCCTCCGGGGGCGGGGGCGGGGGCGGTGAGTGTGGGCTGTGCTGATGGATACCCATGTGTGAGCTTTGCTTTCACACCCCCCATAAGCAAAGATTCCGTGGCAGCTGCTCTGTGCAATATAGCTCTTGCTCTGAGTGCCTTTCTTAAACTCTTCATTTCAGTAATATCTTCTGTCCTAAAAACCTTGCTGATAAGAGAGGTTTTTTTCCAGCAGCCCTCACTTATGTTCTGACATTGAGGTGGGGATTCAGCATGCAGGGCTCCTACCTTGTTGTGGCGTCCTCACTTCATATCCCTCATCAGTGCCTGGGTGGCCCTCCATCACCCACATTTAGCCTCTTTTATGAGTTCTCTTATTGTTTCCAAAATAAAAGACGAATTTTTCCCTCATTTCATGATTCTTTCTGCAGTAATCAAAATGAACGAAACCCAGATCTATCCTGTGGGTTGTGTGACCTCAACTTCTTTTAGAAGCATATACAACAATAGTCTTACTTCTGGAACCCAAATTCTCCATAGGCTTTTCTTCACCTGGTGCTTAACATTTTACATTTTTAGAAAGAAGAAGATATTTTACATTTTCTTTGTGAAACAATATATATCAGAGACTTTTCATTCAAATGGATAGGTAGGTCCATGAAAATGGATTCAAAACATGGCAAAATATGGTCAATGCTATAATTAATTTGTGATTGAGACGTAACGGAGGGGAAGACAAGGAAAGAGAACATAAGACTGAGTCACAGGGCTAGATGGATGATGGGTATTAAGGTGGGCACTTGTTATGATGAGCACTGGGTGTTGTATATAAACGACGAATCACTGAATTCAACTCCTGAAACAAATATTGCACTGTAGGGGGGCTGGGAGGTTGGGGTACCAGGTGGTGGGTATTATAGAGGGCACGGCTTGCATGGAGCACTGGGTGTGGTGAAAAAATAATGAATACTGTTTTTCTGAAAATAAATAAATTGGGGAAAAAAAGATGTGGAAAACATGGAAAAAAATATTGCACTGTATGTTAACTAACTAGAACATAAATAAAATTTAAAATAAATAAATAAATGTACTTAGGTTAAGAAGAAAAAAGACTGAGTAACAACATCTTTTCATCTGACACCTTGTAGAGTCAGGAGAGAGCATACTGCACACTTCTAGAGTGAACTTTCCTCTCACTCAGAGTAATTTTTGCATTATGGTAACAACTTCAACCTAATCTCTTTTCTCCCTTCTGCTTTTTTTTTTTTTTTTTCCCCTTAGAAGAGGGATATGGTACACTTTCACAGGGGAAAGAGAAGAGTTGCCAATGTATCAATGGCTCCCTCATCGTCCCCGGTACAAGAAACCTTAAAGGAAACCCTATGAGCATTCCCTAACTTTTGTTCTAACCAAGGAACATGATGGGAAGGGAGACAATTCCAATCTGGGAGAGGCATGAGTTTCCTGTCGAAAGAACTTGAAATCAAATGAAGGCTTTCCATCTGCTGTAAAATGCTCCTCATTTCCGTGTGGGTATGTTTTTCCTCCCCTTCACTTTGGTGTCACACTCTAGGGACTGCTGTGGTCATTATCACCATCATCATCATCGTAGGACATGCAAGACTTCACAGATCCCTTGATCTTTATACCTTGTCCCCAAGGGAGGATATGGTTTTCCTCCTGTTCCATCATTGGCCAGCTCTCCTCCCCAGGTAATAAATAAGGTCACAAGACTGGTCAGCAGCTGCTCTCTCTCTATTTGTCACAACTAGTTGGGTTCTTTCTTCGGCCCCATTTGGCTTGAGACCTTCATTCACCCCTCACTTCCTTTCTTATCAGACTTCACAGCTTCAAAATTCTCCTGGTCAACATGGAAATTCTCCCAGATTCTACAGCATTTTATTGTTTCTGACTCAAAGCTTAGAAAAAAATAAGTGATTTTTTAAATATTAAATTTGCTAAAGATAGTGATAATGAAAGTATTTTTCAGAAAAGTGAAAAAAATTTTTGGAAACATATTCCCTTTTCTTCATCTATCCATTTTCTAGTGAATTTTAATAAATCATGAGGCCTACATTTTTTTTTTTTGGTTGATTTTTCGTTGCTTCATTTAATTCCCTGGTTGTTGTTTTTTTTTAAGTTAGTGTTTGAGGCTTGACTTATTTATGGCATCTTTTAAAAAATTATTTTTATTAACCTATAATGTATTATTTGCCCCAGGGGTAGAGGTCTGTGATTCATCAGGCAAGGCCTAAATTTTTAAAGCAGTTAACCAATTAATTATTTCTTACATCTGAAAATAGGAGTATTTAGTTTGATTATTAAATGCCACGTGTAGGTCTGCTGAGTTAGCCCTTACTGGGATTATAAAAATTACCAATTCATGATTTTGTGTTATTATCCAAATATCGCTCTCAGGATTTTTGCTTAGGAAGAAAATACCATATGATTTTACTTATATGTGGAATCTAAAAAAACAGAACAAATGAACAAACAGACAGAAAACAGAAACAGATGCTTAAATATAGAGAACAAACTGGGGGTTGCCAGAGGGGAAGGGTGTGGGGAGAATGGGTGAAATGGGCGAAGGGGATTAGAAGGTGCAAACTTCCAGTGCTAAAGTCAGTCAGTCATAGAGATGAAAAGTACAGCCTGGAAGATAGAGTCAACTAAAAAAAAAAATAGAATTCCCCTTAGTTAATAGATCAAGGATAGCTTAAAACTTTCTACATATTTATGTATATGTACCTAATCGTTATGGGAATATTTTTTCTTCATTTAATATAGAAATAGCGTTAATCACCTAAGGTTATTTTAATTCTGCTGCAATCTCATATTTTATTCATCCCTGTATTTTACTTAAATTTAACTTACCATCCTAAATGTTGGCCTCTCAGAAGTATTTTTCAATGACACACACACACTTGATACATGATTTCCATATACATTTACATAAATAGCTGGTCTGAAGAAGGTAAACCATTGATGTTCTTTCAGCCTGTGTCTGATGCTGTCTCAGATACAATCTTCTCATGGCCGTTGTATCTTGTCAAGTAGGACTCAACTCAGACATTACCTGCTTGGAGAGGCCTTCCCTCTGCATCCATTTAAAGGAGTCTCTGGTCCCCTGCCTCCATGTGCTCTTTGGTATGGCTCTGATTTATTTTCTTCGTGATCCCAATTTCTTTCAGAGAGCATCTTGCTTCCTTATTGACTGTTCTCAGCTACAGTATAAGCTCTGTTTAATTATCTATTCTGTCATCACAATATCCTCAGTTCCTATAGTGGTGCCTGGCACCAGGGAGACGTGCAGTAAACAAGTATTGAATGATGATGTGTTCTAAGTTCCTATTGGGGCCAATGTCACAGAGAAAAGATACGGAACTGGTATGAAATTAGAAGGAAGGGGACCTCTCCCGGGCTAATGATACTGCATAATTCTTTAGAAGCCACACTACTTGGCACCACAAGGGCAAAGTAGTTTCCTGTCCTATCTGTAGGCCCTGCTTTCAGAGGAAAAGGGGAGACTAATTAAAACTGTCTGCCTGAAAAAACATGGAGAAAAACTGCTTCTAAAAATAACAATTTTTAAAAAGAGAAGGAGGAAATGAGAAGGAAGATGGTATTGCTGAAATGGCTAAGGAGTTGACATATTTTAGGGAGACTGTAAATGATTTGATTTTTTTTTTTTTTAGTAAAGATTATTTTTATCCTTTGAACTTCTACAGGGGAAATTTCATTTTGAAGCAGATTTTCACGAATCATAATTTAAACCCTACACACAGAAAGACCTTTCTCTTCCCTTTGTCAGATCCACATCACTCTTTGGAGGGTTGGGGTCTCCTTCACGCTCTCCTTTCCAGGTTGCTTTCTCGATGACACTGCCCTCTTCCTGGGCCAGCAGGTGGCCATGGTGAGCTGGAAAGTACCACCTGGAAAGAGAAAACAAGCACTGAGCTGCACTTGCTCCGAGTAAAAAAGGAAGCTGGAGAAGACTAGAATCTCCAGTATGATAGTCTGATAGTCTGATAGTCTATGGTCTAATAGTCTGATGCTGGCTTTCTCTGATTTCTAGGAGAGCTGGAAATCAGAGAAAGCCAGCACAAGCCTATACCTTGTTTTTTTTTTTTTCCAATTTTTTATTCAAGGGTAATAGTCTCAGAGAAAGTTCCCAAGTCCCAAGCACATAACAGCATGAACTTCTATAAACTGAGCACCCCTGTGTACCAGATCTGGAAACAGAACATGACTAGTACCCCAGAAGCTCTCCTTGAGGCCCCTCCCTGTCGCTAACCCTCCCCATCAAGGAGAACTACCCTCCTGGTTTGCTTGGTTTTACACTTTATGTAAATGGAATTACACAAGCTGTATTTTTGGTGTCTGGCTTCTTTCGTGCTCTCCCATGTTTATGGGATTCGTCCACGTTTGTCATGTGTTATGTTGGTTCATTCTTGCTGCTGTGCGGTCTTCTGTTGATGAACACAGCACAACCCGTTCATTCTGCCGCTGACAGGCAACTGAGTAGTTTCCTTTCTTGAAGAACGGGGTGGGAACTATTCTGAATAGTCTGGTATCAACATTATAATACATCTCTTTTGATGAAAGTATGCACATACACACATGCATTCCTTTTGGAGATAGAGCTGGGAGCGGGATTTCTGGGTCATAGGGTGTGCATATGTTCAGATGTAGTAGATAAGCCGGTTTCCAGAGTGGTTACAAGTACTTACACTCACACCAGCAATGCATGAGAGCTTCAGTTCCTCTTCACCAATATTTGGCATTTCCTGTTGTTTTGTTTTGTTTTGTTTTTCTTTTTCCATTTTTAGCCATACTCGCGGCTATATATTGAATGCCATTTAATTTGTATTTCCTTGAGCTTACCTTGCTTTGAACTGCTGCAGTCACAGGGTTTTGGTGTTATGTCTGGTGCTGAAGCCAGGAGTGGGCTCGGCAGGGGCTTATATCCAGAATGAGACAAGAGACCAGATTCATTCCAAGACAGAAAGATCAAAGGTTCTTGGATTCAAAACTAAAGAGAAAAAATTAAAGAGGCCAATAAGGTTACTTTTGAATTAACTCACTTTTCCTCAGCAGTTCATCAGACAAGGTAGAACCCATCTTTTCGATAGAATAACTAGTCTATTATCTAATATCTATTATAACAAGAATTCTATTATCTAATATCTGTTCTATTCAAGAAAAATGAGAGTAGATTTTAAAAGAAGTCTATAGCTTTTACTATAAAATGACTTCATAAATACTAGATTATAAAATTCAGAAGAATAATTACATGACAGACAGATCTGTGACAGACTTGGTCCTCACGCTTATGATCATTCTAAAGGACCGTGAAAACGAGAACCTAGAAACTCACAAATTAATGTCCTTGGTAGGCCTCAGAAACCACAGGTCTCATTATCATCTCTCCTGGAATACTGTTTTTGGTAAGGTGAAAAGATGTTGGGAGAAAAAATCACCACTACTAGTTTCTTGCTGTCTTTCTCTTTTGCCAAGGTATGAGATTATGGGCTGAACTCATTTAGGTAAATCAGATGGAAATACAGAGCATTACAGGTAAAATCTTTAGGTTACCCAAAGAATCATGGTATTTGGTTTCTGAGTCTCCGAGACCAGCAGTAAGGCTTGATTTTATGACTTTATAACTGTCCTGCCTCCTAAAGCACAAGCCCATCAAACATCTCTTCACTTTAAAAATCCACTGAAGTACTACAATTATAGAAGATTTTTCTGTGGGAGAAATTGGATAAAACATACACATGACCTCTTTATTTTGTTTAGCAACTTCTTATGAGCTACAGTCATTTCAAAAAAAATAAAATTTAAAACATCCTAAATATCTGTCTTCTGAGACAGAGAATCAATAAAAATAAATTTCTTTGGATTTTAAACAGATATAAAAATGTTCTGTAATTCTAACAGCAATTGTGTGTATTCCTTTAGGTTAAACATAGTAGAGAAAGTCCTGTCCAAAGTGCCTATTAAAAGATTTGTACACGAGTTGAGACACTGACATACTAAGCTATGATACTAGGACATGATATCTCAAGTACTCTGTTTAAATGATGGATATATGATAGTGATTTTCACTGCTTTATTTCTCCAACCTGAAATTGCCACTTAGCTTTCATAAAAATTTTAATGAAAAAAATAAGAACATAATCAAATAGTCTGCAAACAAATCAGCAAACTAGTTGGATGTAATGGCTTGCGGTAGGTCAACTATGTTGGCCTCATATAAGAAAGATAAATAAATAGAATTATTCCTAAACTCCCACGAGATGCTGATTGAACAGGAAGATATAACCAAATTATTCATCACCCCCTTTAGCTTCTAAATTATTCCCAATTTTAGTCCTTCAGACTTAATTTTAAAAATAAATGACCAGATTTTTAAATGTGAAATGGAAAGCAATTTAACACTTAACCATTCTAATTGCTTCGATTAAAATTCAGAATAAAATAATGAAGATAATGCGCTTAGATTTCACTATGACCACTATCTGAGAGAGTTTTCTTTTTATACACCAGGAAGAAAACAGATATTTTTTGAGAAATTAATTATGCTTTACTTATTTTTAACACATTAATTTTTCTTCAGGAAAAATCTGCAATGAGTTTCTTTGTAGAGCTTGCTTTCCTGGAGACTCTCACACATTCCACCCCCCGCCCCCCCCCCCCCCCCCCCGCCCAAAAAGATACTTGTCTTCAGTGAGGAAAGGCAAAAAGCAAACAAACAAAGAATGAGTGATTAACTAAATGCCTAGCTGTAGATAAGCACATCATAAAAAGTGATAAATATATCAGACAACAGGATGATTTAGTGGAAATGTTATGCATATTGTAAAACATATGTGAATTTATCCATAGGATAAAATAGAGTCACAGAAAGCTAAATATTCCCACCAGGTAAATAATACATGTGAAGTTGGATAAGGCAAACAAATTCAAAATATGCATAAAACATAACCAACTAAATACATATTTACTTAAGAGGTCCCATAGAAATTTATACTATTCACTAATATTCATATAATATTAGTATGGAACATATTAAAGGGCATTTGGTCACACATACCAAACATGCAGACTATGATGTTATATATCAGCTAATGTTAGCTTTTCACAAAGGAATGTGAGACCCCAAGAGAGGTAATTAGACATTATGGTAGAAGGAGGTGACTGGAACATTATCTTACAAAGGAAGTGATATTTGTGGCAATATGACAAAGTTATGGACACGCTTGCTCTCAGAGTCAAACAATAAGAACTTCAATCAATATTGCAACCTTGGAGCTACTGACTGAAGCAAATTATTTTTAGGTGAGGCTGAAAGCACTGTAATGTGCACATTATGTCACTTTCGTTGACGTAAACTTGCATTTCTTCCCTTTCCTTTGAATACTGCTAGTGTAATTAAATTTAAGGCTCATTTACTCTTGTATTCATTCATTCGCTCATTTATTCTTGCATTCAACAGCAGTGAACAAAATGACGGGGGAAATCCCTGTACTTACAAGGATCGCAAACAAGCGGATAGTAAGACGTATAATGTAGCATGTCAGATGTGGAAAATAAAGCAGGAGGGAAAGTGGAAAGGGGATGATGCGTAATAAAATAAGGTCAAGGGAGTGGACAAGTGTGAGATGAATGGAAGGAGACAGAGTGTGTCGTGCAGATGTCTTGGGGAGCAGTGTTCTAGGTAGAAGGAACAGCAGGTGCAAAGACCTTGTGAAGGTAACAGACTTGACGTGTGGGAGGAATGGCACCGAGGGGCCAGTAGGGTTGGAGAAGAATGAGAAGCAGAGACGTAGAAGAAGACAGAAGGGTGATGCTTAGGGGTATAGACTACTTAAAAGGCTACAGCTTTCACCCTGAGCTGGAGGAACATGTTCTCTCATGGAAAACAGCAGCTGGCCTGGGGTGGGCTGGAGGAGCCACTTAGCTGGAGGGAAAAATTAGGGAGGAGGGCAGCAGACATCACGGCTGGTTCATCTGGTTTTCTTCTGCTTGAAAGCTTATCAATTATCCCTAAATCTGCCTTCATGGGGATGAGTGAAATAATAAACTAGGGGTGCAGTTAAAAGATGTGAGTTCTGTTCCCAAGCAGGACACGGATACCCCTCCTCTGCTTCCCCGCAGGATTCTTTGGCTCCTCCTTCATTTTTGTATGCCAGAAACAGTGGGCAGGTGGATTTTCTCTCTTTCCCCCTGTGGCTTTTTAATGACCTCCCACACAGAAACACGAATGGACAGCAAGCAAGTAAGTATACTACACACATCACGTTTCTTCATCCAGACATACCAGCAGATTTTATACTGAAGCAATAGAATTGAAAGATATTCTTTATTTTGTTGAAGTTGAATTGCTGTGCACTTTCGCTCCCTCTGCTGGTTGTGAGGAATGTGGAAAACCACAACTCCTACATTGTTCTGCCGGAAGAGGTCAAGAGCAACCTGCCAGATGTGGTTTTACCATGGTTTATGCCAGAAGAGAAAGAAAGTCGAGCAAGTAGTGTGCATGTAGCAGACAACCACACGAAGGGAAAACTCATTCTCTGTCCTGTTCATGAAAGAGCTGTGGAATCATGTGGAACCTCAGGGCTCCAGAAACTTCGGGCAGAATCAGGGCTTGTAGAAATGCACTCACTGCTCATCATAAATAAGAAAACTTCATGGACAGTGAGGTCGTGTTGTTAACAAAATAACGTAGCTCTATCTGAGCACCTCTTTCTTGTGATCTGATCCTAATTTCAGAGTAATAACTGGTGTGTGAGTTGGGGGGTGCTTATCTTAATGTTCGTTTTTTAGTATGTTAGTAGGGCAATAAAATTCTAATTTAAAGTCATTTCAGTTATTCTCTGAACTCACTTAATGAATCCTCTAATTAGATTTTTAAAATGTAGTTCCATAAAAATAAAGTCTTAAGGACTTTCTTGGGTTTTAAGGCCTTTCCTCTGTGAGACCAGAAGGAAGTCATCGCCACCAGCAAAGCATTTATTTTCAAGTCTTGTGTGTGCCTGGTGTGACCTGAGGTCCTGTGCCAAGTTCAATAAAAGAAGCTTGGACCTAGTTCGGGAAAAAATTAACTTGTGTACTTATTGTTTTAATAGGTCAAACATTTCCTACTCCCTCACATTCAATGGTTTTGACCAAAAATAAAAGCAGATCCATTTAACGCACATCATATTTCCTGGAAAAGCCACCAAATACAAGCCCGACATCAGTCAGGGTCTTCGCACAGTGTTTGTGGTTCTGCTTATCTTTGCAGGAGGCAGAGGGCTGGAGGAGCTCCCCGCTTCTCCTCCCTCCGGCAGGTGAGTAGGAGGTGGAGGAGGAGAAGACCCCTGGTCCTTGTTTCCTGTGAGCACTGCTGGATACAGGAGTCATGATGTTGGTTTTGTAAGTCAGTCACATGGTATGTTTGCCTTTTTCCTTGTATGACAGTTATTTATCTACTTTTCTTATGGAATGTCTCAATTGTAAACTCACCAAAGTCTGATACAATGTCTTATTCCTTATCCCACCTAGGATGTACTAGTCTCCCAGAAGAGATGGTTGAAAAACTGCAGTTATTTACTAAGTTCTGAATCAACGTGTGCTGAAGGAAAGAATTTATAAACATATTCATTTGAGACTTTTCTAAAGCATACCAGAATCTATAGATTATGTTTAATCAATAACATTATTCTTTTTAATAGCTCCATTTGTTAAGCATTTATAATATATTATGGACTGTGCTTTACACATACTTTCTCGCTTATTTTGTGTAGTGGAATCAAGTAGGTCCCAGTGATTTATCTCCATTTCACAGAGGAGAAAAATGAGGTTTAAAGAGATTAAATTACTTGCTCAAAGTTACCCAGCTAAGCACTGTGCCCCAACCCATTGACATCATCTTTGATTATTGTCTTATGGAGTGATGTGGCTCTATGGGGCAGTGGTAACAGGAAAATGGGGTCTCATTTTACTAACCTGAAACTATTTTGAGCCCCCTTTTTCAAAACAGAACAATCAAGGACCATATGAGCCATTAGAGTATGGATATCTTTGGATGTATAAGGATCCAAACATCTGGAATGCTTCTGAAAGGACTTCTACAGCATTTTCACTCATTTAATTAAAATATCTTGTTGTCAAGTGCAGCAGATACAGAGATGGTAGATACACTTCAGTTCTAATGAGTCAATCATTAGAATTAAAATCCAGTATTCTAAGGGCTTAGTTAGATGTGTGCAACAGGCACCACGGAGCTTAGAGCCAAAACCCTACCGGAGGCTGGTCTAGGCAGCCTTCTCCATGATGAAGACATTTGAGAGGTGTTTCAAAGGGCAGCTGAGGAGGCAGCGGGGGGGAGCAGAGACACATTGACAGAGGGCCAGCGTGGGGAAGAGTGAACATGTGTCCACAACACAGAAGTCGGCTCCTCTAAACTCTCCATTCAGTTCACTCTTCATGAACCTTGGTGAACGCAAGGCAGTATATAGTTTTTAAGGACACTGAAGAAATCTAGGGACAGATAAGTGCTTTAACAGATAAGGAGGCATTTTTTTTTTTCATCGAAAAATCCGTGTCACTAAACATAAAGTGTCTTGCCAAAGGCAAAATATGGAATTGTTGAAGGTTGGTGAATTGATGGAGACTGGTTCCTGGAGTTGGCTGGAATACGTTGCAGAGGGACCAAAGCCCCTCCCATGCTGTTGGTCTCAAAAGAACCCAGGGAGGGTAGGAAAATGGAACAAAACAAATGAATCTCTCCATGCTAATCCCAATACAAGAACGGCAACCACACATGCACCTTTGTCTTTGAGAGACAGAATTATCGGGATGGCATGAAATTGCAAACGTTAACATTTATTTTTGGCTACTGTGAAGCAGTAAATCCAAACTGCAAAGTTAAAAAAAGAAAATTGCTGTGGCTTCTCTCTCAGTTTCTTGAGAACAGTCTTTCTACCGCTTTAACCCTTCAGAGTTGGGAGAATAGAAAAAGTTCAGTTTTCTAAAGTAGTTTTTAAAGATAATTAGCTATGAGTTTGGTGTTTCCTTTCTCTGTCAGATTTAATGAAAAGGACATATTTATCATTATTTTGTGTTTAAAATTATGCTAATGGATTTTTATGACATATATATGATATGTATCTCCTTTGACAAATATTTGAAGTTCTTTTTTGTAAAGCCTGTGAAATCTGACTGCCCTATTTCCAAATTATTCAGACACTCTTTCCTGCCCACAACTTTAATTGCCTGTCAATATTATTTTTAACATGCCTTTTTTCATATCAGAGACAAATACTGCCTTAAAAATAAATGCATATAGCGGTGCCTGGGTGGCTCAGTCAGTTAAGCATCTGCCTTCAGCTCAGATCATCATCTCAGGGTTCTGGGATTGAGCCCCACACTGGGCTCCCTACTCAGCAGCAAGTCTGCTTCTCCCTCTCCCTCTCCATCTCCCTCTGTGATCTCTCTCACTCGCACGCTCTCTCTCAAATAAATAAATAGAGATCTTAAAAACAAAATGCGTATATAACCTGATAGAACTTCTACATGAGATCATATCCATGTGAGTCAGATCTTAGTTCAGCATGTGTTAGGGTGGGCTAGTAAAAACCAAGCTCCAGTGAAAACATTGCCTGGACACCATTCTCACTTCACAGGATAATTAGCAAAGCATCAGACTGTTTATTCCCTTATAATTACTAGATGTCAGTGGGTCAGAAAACTATTTCTCAAATCATATTTATAGGCATTTATTCTCTAAAAGGCTCTAATTGTAAGATTTGGGATGTGATAATTATTAGTATAATTTTTTTTAAAGAAAGACTATTTGCTGCACATTTAACACTAAGTAACTAGTATAAAGAATGTGTGGACTGTGGGGTGGATGAATTCTAGTAAATGTGAGGTCTAATTGCCCTTAACAAGTCCAGTTGAAAAAAGCACGTTTCAGTTGATAAAAGAATATGCCACTTTCATGGTTCTCTGGCAAGTCAAAGGGCTTGTCCATTTTCTTGACATCGTATTTACTTAAAAGAGTTTATCTAAAGGGAAAGAGCAAGGCTGCAGGCAGCTTAGAACAATGTTGTAATTGTCACTAATTAAGTGCCCTCAGCTGTGTCTATACTGGGCTACTGTTTACTTGCCTTACACATACTCAGCTGTAGGTAGCCACACTAAAAATTCCTCCATTTATTACTTTGCTTTCTGTTTTCATTTCTGTGTGGTGACATATTGACAAATACGCCTCATTGGACTTTCACGCTTTGTTCTGTCAATAGGTAAATTGAGGATGCAACTATTCTCCCTTCCTTCAAATTATCTGTGGAGAGAGTGGGTTGGAGCTGGGGGGATACTGGAAGCTGCTCACGGACTTGACTGATGAAATGATTCTGAGGAGCAGAAATGCAGCGTAATCATGCGGGGGTACATCAGCGCATTCTCAAACATGTTTTTGTAGCTATAGCAAGTCCTTCTCAAAGCTGCCTGGTAGTTCAGCTAATACCCAACCACCAAAAAAGTTAGCTGTGACTGTTACAGACCTAATCCGTTACTGGGATCTATTTAACATCATATTTTAAACCTCTGTAGCTTTCAGCCTTAGAGACCTGAGCGAGTTCATTTTTGTCACCTGGCACAATTCTTGAGCTTTCTTGGCCTTAGTTGCCATGTCCGTAAATAGATAATGAAAGGCTAGACCAGTGTTCTCAAATTTTAATGTGCACGTGAATCTTCTGGGTATTATATTCATTCCGATTTGGACTCAGTAAGTCAATAATGATGAAGGAAGGTCCACCTTGGCTCCCAGATGTTGATCCAAGACCATATACCGAGGGCCAAAGATCTAGCTGATTTCGAGTGAGCTCTTCAACTCTGATATCCTCTCATAAGGTCTCTGCTTAGGAAATATACTTTATCCTAGATTATGTGATAAATTCACAATTCACTGATATTTTTTATATCGACTTATAATGTGCGTGAACAAGATAATGAATGAGGGACTAAATTTAACCCTGGACTGTTTTCCGAACTTTCATAAATGTACAATAATTGTAACTGTTGAAATTAGGTGCCCAAGCTGTGTGCCTATGACTTTATCACTAAATACCAAATAGCAGGAAAGTAGACAGTGTCTTCATTATCATTACCACTTCGGAACTTCACAGGGCCCTATGGGGTACCCATTAGTGTTAGCGGGTTCATTTCCCCTATGGGGTACCCATTAGTGTTAGCGGGTTCATTTAGTGTGGATAACATAAATTCAAAAAATAGAATGAGCTTTGGAATATTTATTTCTGAAATGTTTCATGGATTTCATTTTGATGCATTGATTTTCTTCAAGATACCCCAGAATTCGAGCCATTTCAATTTTTTTTTTCACTCTTGCCTCTGGCTACATTTCTCCCATATACCACAACACCACTCCACTCAAGCTCAAATTAGGTGGAATTTTACTGAGGAGAACTCTCCTTCTGGAGTCTTTTTATTTGATTCAACTGAACAGGTAGGTTTCTAAGAGCAGCAGAAATACACTCACAAAATTTAAAAGCCTCTATGGCCTCTTGTTTCTTGGGATGTTATTTTAGCATCAGCACTCAATTTCAAAATCAGCTTGGCTATTTCATATTCTTATGATTTTATAAATTTTGAGCAACATTTATACATCTTGCTTTCTTGGTTTTATTGTAGCAATTGCTAAGTGATGGTATGGAAGCTTTTAACAAAAATATTCATTTCATATTTTTCTTTAAGAGATCAAATGCAGTAGGAGAAAATATTTTTTTTTAAATGTTTCCAGCATTGTTTAAAACATAATATGAAAGGTTGGAGTAAGGGTTTATGCAGATAATGCATTCATGACTGAACTATTTGGATATTAAATATGGTCGTGGGATATAAATTAACTTAAGCTCTTGAAATTTATAGATGAATTCAAAAATGTAAATCTGCTCAGAAAAAAGCTATTTATCTCATCCGTTTGTATGGTAATTGGTGGTTCATAATGAAATAATCGGATGCACAGAGTCCAGCTAAATTAGCCTGCCCATAATGCACTATCTTGAAGTGACTTCACATTCTCATTAGAGCCTTTCTAATTTCTAAAGCAAAATTAATGCAATTAGTGATCAAATCAATACATATTGATCATGAATTTCTTCAATATGGCATGAAAATATCAGGTCAAAAAGAAAGGGCTTTTTAAAATCATGGAATGAATAAAAGACATTTAACTTGTGGGGGAAAAAAAACCCTAGCTTTGTGCTTTTTTCCGCAGTTAGCTATTATTTATGAGAAAGTAGCAATATTACTTTTACCATTGTTTGGATGAAATTCAGTATAATGTGCCGTGCCCCGAACCCTTCCCCCCAACATGTCAATACTGTATTCATTGTCCATATGGATTTTTCTCCCCATAAATATCCAAAAGCAAATTTTTTCCTCATGGTGCAGAATTTCAGATGACTAATTACTCAAAAGCATTTCTTTCTTTTCACATGCAAATGTAAGCAAGATTCCAAGGAGAAGTACACCCCCACAACCCCTCGACCCGGGTAAATGTACCAGTGTTGGAGTGGGCTGCGGTTAAATGTATGCAGGAAGGAACTTGAGGCCCAGAATAAAAAATCAAAACACATTTGTGGAAATCAAGAGACTGTTGCTTTTCTACATACTAATCAGCTTATTTCAGTGTGAAATAAAAGGATACTTCCAAGAAAAAAAAAAGACTGGGTCCCTAGAGTCGCTCCCACCACTACCCAAATGGATTCTGAGATGTGTTCAACTGGTGTCTTTGGAGGTTGTGAGGCAAACTAGGAATGAGCTATCTCAGCTGTTCAACTTCTGGTTCTAAAAGTCACTTACATAGATTGTGAGGGAAACTTCTGTGTAAACTCTGAGAAAGGATCACATTATTACATCAAGTCTACCTTTGAGATCTTCCAAAGACTAACCTGGAGAGAACTGCTCCAAGGCTAGAAGCCTATGGACTGTAGCTACAGCCATGAATTTGCTTCTGCCTCTTAAGGACATGTTAGAGTGGCTTGTGCCACTCTTCCTAGGTCTTATTTCATGATTGTATTTCCAGAAGTTTTATGGCTCATGAATAAATCCCCTTTTTGTCTGTGATAAAATTAAATTGCTTTGTTTCAAGAAAGACAATTAATTTGAAGTCTTTCCTGCAATTTTCACACCATATGAACATGAATAAAGCTTTTCATGGCATGTAAATTTATAAACTGTGATTATAGAAATGAATGGCAGTGACAGGTGTACATTTTATTTTGTGTACGGACTGGTCCCGTTTACTTGAAAGTGATTTCACAGATTTTGGTTGAAGTTCAGATGCTTTTTCACTGGTATGAGAACTCTTCGGTGCTTCTGATAGGACAACATGGCAGAATTGATTTCATATCCTCACCAATGTCACAGTTCTTGAAATTAGAGAATGTTTGGGTGAAAATAATGGATTTGTATTTGCCAAATCATTATTTAATTCTCCTGGGGGGGGGAACAGTACATTTGTTTATAGGTGTTTCTAGAATACTATTTCAGAACAATACTGTGCTTAGTGTATTGTATGGTCTCGAGCCCTATGTGATGCTTTGGTGAAAAAAAAAAAAAAAGAAAGATATCATGGGTAAATATGAGATTTGGAAATGTTTCATAGACTCCAACAGTTTTCAGGAAATTTAACCTGCACACTAGCATTATGAAAGCTCTGAGAAGCCCCGCAGTAAAGAAGCCTAGTTAGTGCTTATTGAGCTCAGCATTCCCAAATTAACGTGGCCACTCAATTTTCTGGTGTTTCTTCTTCTAAAATCTATCAATGTCCCTTTAGATCTACTTTAGGATACTCTTATTTTGATTTGGTAAGTGGCAAGGAAGTTATAAAATCTGAATTCTGGGGATATGCTGAATGACAATGACAACTTCGCATGTGATTTTGGCCATCCGGAGAGAGCTGACAAATCTAGCTCATGAACTTGTTTCTCTCCCTGATGTTAATGTCTTGCTCCTCAACCTGAAATAGTTCATCCAATCAGCACTTTTAAAAACCTCTAAGACTGACAATAACCTTTACCTGTACCACGTAGGCTGTGATCTTCCACTTTCTGAGGAAAATATAAAATAGCTCTTAAAAGAAATTAAATAACACATTCATTATAGAGATTACAAGTAAGTTAAAAGGGAGAAAAACATTATCCTTGATCCCTATAAATTTCTTGATATATATTTCTCATGTATTTTTTTTTGCATATGACTGTATATCAAATTGGATTTGGTACAAACTATTTTATAACCTATTTTTTTTCACTCAATGATACACAGCGAATATGTTTCCATGTCACTCATCTATAGTGTCATTGTTTTTTGATTGCAAGCTTGTGCCATACCTTTTAAAAGGTACAAAACATGGGACACCTGAGTAGCTCAGTCAGTTAAGTATCTGCCTTCAGCTCTGGTCATGATTCCAGGACATTCCAGAGTCCTGGGATTCAGCCCTGCATCCGGTTCTCTGCTCAGCGGGAAGCCTGCTTCTCCCCCTCCCTCTGCCTACCACTCCCCATTTGTGTTCTCTCTCTGCCAAATAAAAAAATAAAAAATAAAAGGCACAAGACATATAGTCAGTAAAGAGCAGTGTGTTTAACAGGCTTCTGTGTGTTCTTGTTAGGTATGTAGCAGGGCAGGTCCTGTACAGACCCCACGGCAGTGTTGCAGGGGTGGAGGGGTAGAGGGAGGTCCATTCTTGCTGGGGACAAATCCCTCAGCAGAGGGAAATCAAGGACCAATCAGAAGCTGAGCCCCCTGTCTGGTTCTATCAAACTCCAGTCCTCCTCTCCCCAACTCATCTTCCCAAGCACACCCCCCACCCCCGACCCTGGGCACGGAGGCATGGCTCTCCTTGTAAGTGCACCGACTCACAGGTTGGAGATGACATTCACTTTAGAGACCATCTGTGCAGAGAGAAGCATGCACTGCCCTCCTTTCACAGTCCCTCAGGGCAGGAGAGTCAGTGCCTCTGCCTTTGGGATATCTAGGGAGATCAGAGCACCAGCCAAGCCCACCAGCCAGCCAAGGCTGCTCTAGAGATGCCTGACGGCTATGCCACATCAGCAGCAGCCCTGAATTTCCCGGGGTAGACCCTGGTTTCTGGTCAAGCTCTGGAAACCCATGTTCTCCTGCTGTGAGCCCTGATCTTGCAGTCGCCTTAACAGGTTGCTACTAAGGGTGGTGTTAATTTGATTTGATTTGACTTTAATAATGACTCCTTGTGGACATGTTGGGCACATTTATGCCATAGATTACAAGAATGCTTGCAGTAAAACAGGGAGACACAGAACAGAAAAACAAGGGGACATAGAACAAGATTTTCTAAGGAAATGGAAACCAAAACTCTATCTTTAAAGAAGAAAAAAAAGACTTCTCTCAAGACCCCAGTCTGAATTAAAGTCTCCCTTATTTACATTTCCCAACTATTCTGCACATTCCTATGATTCCTGTCACCCGATAGTGTTTGCCTCTGTCACTGCCCAGGCACGTGAGCACCTGAAGAAGATGCCTCTCTGTCTTACCTGCTTATTTATTTTTTTTTAAAGATTTTATTTATTTATGACAGACAGAGACCACAAGTAGGCAGAGAGGCAGGCAGAGAGAGAGAGAGAGGAGGAAGCAGGCTCCCTGCAGAGCAGAGAGCCTGATGTGGGGCTCGATCCCAGGACCCCTGGGATCATGACTGAGCCGAAGGCAGAGGCTTTAACCCACTGAGCCACCCAGGCGCCCCCTTACCTGCTTATTTTTAATTTCCTGTAATCCAGCAGGGACCCCAGACAGTAGTTGTGGAGCAGGGAGCTTGGGCTCTTGTCGCAGCTCAGAGAAGTGGTTAAGCGCACGGACCCTAGAGTTCAAGTGTCAGTTGGTCGTAACCTTGGGCGAGTTATTCCATCTCTCTCTGCCTGGGTTTCTCCATCTTAAAAACGTAGATGATAATAGTCCCTGCTTTGCAAGGCGATTCTGAGTCATAATGCGTTTGTATTGATGACGCTACTTGGAATAACATCTGGGAGATGGAAGGATTGCATGGCCATGAATTTAATTTTACTCTGGTCGTATGGAATCGCTACCGAAGTCTCTGTTTCTTTACAGATGCAAGTGAAATACACTGGAAGTGACCAGCACAGAGCCTGAAACATGCTACAGGCTGGACGGACACTTCCCGGGCCCCACTTCTAACCGCTGTGTCTGCTCATGAAAGGTTTAGATGGGGGCACACGTGACAGTACGCTAAAGGCGTGCCCTTTACCAACTTCTTGGGCCTCTTGCTTCCGAACCCCTTTCCTGCACATCCGTAGTGGCCAAGCAGTTGGCTACTTCAGTTAAATTATAGGCTGTCGTGGTAGTTTCTCATGAGGGGAGATCAGAAGATGTATGTGGAGGGCGCCTGGGTGGCTCAGTGGGTTAAGCCGCTGCCTTCCGCTCAGGTCATGATCTCAGGGTCCTGGGATCGAGTCCCACGTCCAGCTCTCTGCTCAGCAGGGGGTCTGCTTCCCTTCCTCTCTCTCTGCCTGCCTCTCTGCCTACTTGTGATCTCTGTCTGTCAAATAAATAAATAAAATCTTAAAAAAAAAAAAAAAGAAGATGTATGTGGAGGTGGTGCGGAGTGGGGGGGAACTCGTGTGAAAACAGGAGGAAATGCTCACTCCTGTGTTCCTTTCTCTCCTAAGCTGTGACACGTTGTAATGTAGATAAAGAAGAAATCATAGTGGGGTCTTCAGACTGAAGAGGGGAAGGAGGTCCATTTTTAATGGCATTGAAACAAGAGGTAAGCCTAAACCCACCATTGCTTATTTATGGCTCTAGTTATTTCTCCCTGGTCCATCCCAGAGGGTTACTTTCTGTGGTTAATTGGAACTTCTAAGCCATTTTTATTTACAAAGTGTTTTACAGTCATTGGTATTGATGACTTATAATTCCCCCAAGAGTTAGGTGTCAGGATGAGGCATTGACACAGGCTCCACGCTGAGGAAGCTGAGACGTGAGGGTGGATAAATGGGCCCGCCCCCTCCCACCCAGCAGCCATGGCGGCCTGGGTTGGCTTTGTTGGGGCTTGTCCGATGAGTATTACCTTCTCCATGTGTTCGGCAGAGCAGCTACGATTGGATTCCTGGCTAAAGAGCCCTTGGAGGAGGGACGGAGGGAAAACAGCCACCCTCCGCACGCTTTTTTTTGTTTGTTTTTTAAAGAAGTCAGACAAATAACTGCCTGTTTATTGTTAAATTTGTAGTGCCAGTCATGACAAGCATAAGGATAGTAACACTTTGGCCAGCAGGGTGCTTATCTGTTTTACTAGTTCAGAAGGACTTGATTGATGTGAAAGGCCAAGGTCTCAGAGAAGATAATTTAGCCATTTCCATACAGTTTATGCTTGTGTTAGTTGTATCCTGCAGGGGAGTCCCAGGGGGCGGCTTCCCTGACCTTCCCTCTAAAAGGTAACACATAGGAGATTCCTGAAGGAACCATCATCTAACAAGACTAATGATGGCTTCCATGCCTATTATCATTCAGAGACATAGAAAGAGGCTTTAGAAATGCAGAACCGCATTCCTCCCTTGATGTTACACATGATCTATTAAGGCGTTATGTGGCAGATAAATTAATCATTAAAAACTTACTGTTAAGTCTTAACAAATAATAACCAGGTGTACCTTGATTATCTTTGATCTCAATATATATTTTTTCTGTCACTAAACAGATGATGCATAGCAGTGTGTTTAACTGACAACTTTTCTGAGGGGCTCAAAGAAAGGAGGCTATTTTCCTCCAGCACGTTTTTTCCCCCTTTTTTTCCTTTTTTTTTTTTTTAAGTGAGAAGGGCTAAAAAGAAGTTTTTCACTCAGTAATAGCTCCTGACAGCCAGGATAACTTTTTCATATTGCTTGCCAGGATATGAGTCTGAAGCATCTTCCCTGTTTATTATTCCAGCCACCTTCCCATTTGATTTATTTCTCCCATTTACTGCTACTTAGTATTTAAAAGTTCTGACCAAGGGACACGCTCCACATCTTGTGTGCATTAGGTTTTCCATGAGACACTAGATTCCACTTAATGCCATCACTTTGGATTGAGGTGGATATTTTTGTCTATGTAATGTGTTTTTTCATCACATTAACCACTTCCAGAGCTAACAGTTTCTACATTCCAAAAAGAAAAGGAAAAAAAAAATGAGAAGATGGAGTAATACAAATGCAACAATCAAGGTAGATACATATAAGACAAATGAAAATGCGTCACAACACAGGACGGGTTTAGCATCATAAATGATTTTGTGATTAAATCAATCTTAAATGATTTAATATGCTTCTGGGGAAACTCGCGTTAATGGAAATTGCTTGAGTAACTGATAAATTCAGGAACAACATCAGGAATGTGGAGATGGAGATGAGTGGTAACAGGAGAGGAAAAAGTGTCCTTCTGCAGACAGTAGGTTTTGAAAAGCTTAAAAGACGGAAAGTTTTGTTGAAATTCTTGTTCGCACCATAGATTGCTACAGTCTACTCCATTAAGTTATGCATGCTTTTATTAAAGGTCAGTTTGGAGAGGTAAAAATTTTAATTAGCCTTTCAAAAATTATTTCAAAACTCTTTTCTTTGGAGATGTGTGTGATCTTCTTTTGTATTTTGTTCAGTATTTTAAGGACTGTTTTATGGTTAGGTATCACAATATGGGGATTGCTTGGGAGGAGGAATTAAGATTCTTTTTTTCTGGTTTGTTAAATACAGTCTTTGTGAAAAGAATGTCTTTATTCCCTCTGAATTCTGAGAACTTGATGTTGATGATAGGGATTTTTACTTTTTTAAAAGTTTATGTAGAATATGATTAATAGGAAGCAAAAAATAATCATATCTTCATAAAGATGCCAATTACAACAAGAACTTATGAGGGATATTGATATAGCTTAACATTTTCTTTAAAATCAAAATGATTTTGAAGGGACTAATGGCTATTACTAACTGTGATAATAGCTAAAACTTACCCAACCATTTATGTGTCAAGACTGTTCTAAGTGCTTCACAGATGCGGCCTCATTTTACTATCATAATATCATAATCCAGTAGTTTTTATTTTTTCCTACTTATAGAGACAGAGAGGAAATAAGTTTCCCAAGGACTATGACTCATGAGGAGTAGAGCCATAATGGAAGAGACAATAGAGGTTTTCTACTGAACAAAATATAAGGCCTTGATGATTTTTTTTTTCTTTTCTTGGTAAGAATGACAGTCCATCCAGTGCCACTCTGGCATCCTATTTTGATAAAACTGAGGTCCAGAGAAGTTAAGTGATTTGCCTAAGGTCACACAGCAAGTTCGCAGTAAACAGAAAAAGCCCTTCAGCACTCTGTCACGCTATCTGAATTGGTCCTCTTTGGCGGTCTATGCTAGACCTGAGCGGTACCAGTGGTGAATGAATCCTCCAAGAGCAGGAAAGAAGAGCAGTTGCTTAAATAAAATCAACCCCCTCCCTCTTCAGTTAAAAACAAGACACCTTGGGAGTAGAGTAGGAGCATGAGTCAGGATGAACCCAAGGTGCCTTTATGGAGCAAATGACATTTTTCTTGGGTATGGCCCTAACTTCCTACTACTAATAATATCCTCATCCGTTTTTTGCACTAATCCAGTGACTTGAATTCAGATTCATAATGCTTATGCTGACCGAAATCCAGTCCCCTCTACTGCCATTTACTTTAAAGTGTGAGTGCTTTATAATCCCTTTCTGGGGATTTAAAGAGACCAGCTAAAAAGATCATTGCCTTTGGTTCTTTTAAATATTATAGCATCTAGAGACAGAAACTAATTTAACATAAAAGAGGTTTCCAAGTATTCTTCAGTTCAGATAATATAAATAATCAACTTTTCCATTTGTGAATACTTCTGATCCTTAAAAAAGGTAACACAAATTGGGGGGAGAACATTCACAATATGCATAGTATTACATGTTTATTTAAAGATTACCTCTCTTTGAGATGCTCAGTCATGGTCAGATTTTAAAAATAAAATCAATTCCTACACTGTTATCCAATATGTTAGAACCTTCCCAATTAAAATTCCTACAGATAAAATAGAAGTATGGGGAAGTTTTTCTCATAGAAAAAATCAAAATAAAGACAAAACCTTCCTGATTCCCAATTTGCATGAGCCATTATGCCGATATATTTAGTAATAGTTACATGGATGGGAGTAAATGCTGGGAATATATAACCCTTGGACTTTAGACTAAGATAATTATTTTGAGTTCTTAGATTTCTGGACCATTCTGACTAAATATTTTTATTCTTGTAAATGAGTGAAAGTTCACATGGAGAACACAGACTCATAAGCAATAAATCTTATATCCTTTCCTATCTTCCCTAAACCCAGTGGAGAAGAAAATGAAGGATTCCTATCCTAAGAAGGAAGTAATTTCTCCTTACTACAGAAATAAATTGGTCAGATGTGCTAAAGAAAACTACAGGACATTCAGTTAAATTTGAGTTTAAGATAAGGAATGAAATTTTTTTTTTTTAGCACGTGTCCCATGCCATATTTGGATGTACTGTATTTTATCCAGCAACTCTGAGGAGGAACGCTGAGCCCACTGCTGTTGGAAACGGGGGTGTGGGCATTGACCAGCAACCTGTGCATCCCTGTGGAAATGGTTGCTTCACCAGGGCTGTGGAAGAACAGCACTTCTGCCAAAAGATCTTGGTCTGTGCAATAGCATAGGCACTGTATCAGTGTTTGTCCTTTTGTTTCTGGCTGTGCTTGGAGATGGGATCACTGCATCTTCTCCATGTATGGGGCCAAATTCATGTAGGGAAAGTGACGAAGCATTCAGGAAGTGGGCCACAAAGGCAAAATTAATCCTTCAACTCTTTTCCACTATTTTGATGGAGGCCATTCTTACATGTTAAGCATGGCATCCATGTCCATACTGAAACTGCTGCATTGTAATCCATTTGTATTAGCTGTGTCTATAGGCTTCATTTAATTTAGAGCCTAATTGGCTGACCAAATAAATACATTTTATTACAAAGAAGTATTTGTTTTGTACCTCCAAAGGGGATTTTCCTAAGTACCCTTCCCAACTCTATGGTAACCAAGCCAAAATCCTTTGCCCTTCTCCATCTTGGCTTTCTTACCAAGGAAGTGTAGTATAGAAGTATAGGAAGTATAGCACATGAATATAGGAAGTATAGGAAGTGAAGCAGTTTGAGGGCTAAGACTTAGCTGAATGCCATTATAATCAGAGCTAAGAAGTGATGACTTGTCCAGTAAGTACTCAAATGAAAATCGATGCTGATTTTTAAAAAACCGTGAAGCAGTTCCCCCAGGAGTGTTTTTATTTCCACCACTGGCTTTTGACTATATATATATATATATATATATATATATATATATATATATAAAACATTTATAATAATTTTAAATGTGTAGTGTAAAAAAATAAACCCTCATCACCTTATTTAAAAAAAGATATATCTGAGGAGTTATTTTAGCCAAGAACAGTAAATTAACACCATTTGAACAAGAAGTGTGGTTTGAACAAGAGGAATGATAAGATTTTGACAAATCAATACCATAAAAAGCATGCTAGGACCATTAAACAAAAGAGAAAAGCCAAAGAACTCTATGGAAAGGCGTGTTTCCCAGCATAGCTGTTTTCAATTGCTCAGGGTGCCTTTCCTGCAACATATGAAGGGCACCTAGCGCCCCCTAGCTGAGGACTCTGTGTAGTTTCCCGCCCTTCCCCCACTTGACAGACAGCTGGCGTTCTTGGCGCCTCTGCCCCGGCACCTCCCTCAGCGCTTGGGAGAGAGCCTTTCTCTCTGCTGCAAAGCGCGCAGCTGATGTAGGCTCTCTCTGCCTTGCTTTTTGTGTGTTTTAGCAATCAAAACTAACATCTTCTTGTCTCTCTCTTTTTTAGTGATTTGTTTCCTTCCAATACTTATATCCAAAAGGAAGATGCTCAGAGCGACAAAGTGGTTCAGAGCCTCTGACGCCGCAGTGATGAGGCACCCGGAACCTGCATTTTCCCCGGGCTTGTGAGTCAGGGCCTGGAAAAGCAGCCCAGTGTGTCCCTGCGGGTTGCCTTACCAGTGGCTTCACTTGGCCGTTGTTCTGTTAATTTGTTAGAAACCACCACAAGCGATTATATATGGGAAAAGCTTTTTTAAAAAAACTTGCAAGAAAATACACCAAGATGGATGGATATTTTGGGGTGAGGGACTATGGTTGGTTTTTTTGAATTGACATTGGCTATAATGTAAGTGTTCTAAAATGAACACATATGACTTTATACGTTATATATATATACGTTTATATATATATATACGTTATATATATATATATTTATACGTTATATATATATATATATATTATACGTTATATATATATATATATATTTATACGTTGTATATATATATATGGTAAACTGTAGCAAAGCAAAAGGAATTTTAGGTTGTGTATTCTGAGTTTGTCTTTCATTAGGTTTCAGGAGTTCAGTGTAAACGTGTTACCTTTGTGAGCTTCCGTGGCAGAATCAATTCAGGGCATTATCAGGTGACAGCGGTTTCTATGCTTCAGAGACCTAAAGCAGGAGAAGGTTGCAGCCCTAGATACAGGATGTAATGGGTGTGCCCTCCAAAATAAGGGAATAGTGGCTGGCTCTAAATCACCTGGGGTGAGCTAGCTTTGGAGCTCATCACGTGGCAACAGAAGAACCAATGTGGAAGTCACTTTTGAACCTGCAGAAATGGGTCCATTAAATAAAATGCACAATCATTGGTAGTAAATGGATGGTCCAAGTATATCCATTCTCCTTTTCTTCCTGAGGTGAAGTCAGGGGTTCTATGTATCTTGTACATTTCTCCCCCAGCACAGGCGGGCACATAGTAGGCATTCAGTGACCTTCTCCTGAATGAATGAAGCTCGAGACTGAATCAAAATTACATTATCACATCTGATCAGAATCCCATTCGGGAGCAAACACAGGTTAAGACATCTAGCACCAACCCAGGATAAGTATGGGCCCTCAGTAAGTGTTCAATAAATGTCTTCCCTAGAGACCTCAAGATTTTCTGCTTCCTATAAATTCTTGCTCTTTTTATAAGACAGTTACCAAATGGCCGCATTTGTGCCTTTGAAGATGTTAACAAGTGATTAAAGAAATACATATAAAATTGTAGGGCTAAATAAGTTTGGGAAATGCTGCTTACCTTATTTTGCCCTTAGAAAATTTCCACTTATGGAACATTTAAAAAGTACAGCAGTAAAACAACTTGTTTAACCATTTTTTAAATATTTTTATCTTTATGAAAGTTATATATGCACATAGTTTCACAGTGTGTGTTATGGAAAATAAAAATCTTTTTTATTTTCCATAAGCAAATAAAAACCACCTCAGCTTTACATTTCCCACTTCCCAGAGGCACTAGTGATTCTGTTAGTATTGCTCTCAATATCTCTAAATAGCCCTAAACAACTATTTGTACTCCTACTTTCTGATATGTTGGTTTTAGGTGTGTCTATTGACTTTGACAATGGAAGTGTTAAGAAAAAGTGTTAAGAAAAAGAAAAAGGGCATCAGACAGTGCAGGCTAGAACTCACAGGTGGAAAGGACTAGCAGGATCACAGATCCCAGTCTCTTAGCATCATATGAAGAGGTGTGCTTGGGTGAGCATAGCCAGACCCAAGGATGTGCTCCAGAGAGGGACACTTCCGTTGTCCAGCTGCTTTCTTTGTTTGGGGGCTCTGGCTGGGGGGGAATATGATAGTGGGTTTTTTTGCAAATTAGGGTGGTCACATACCAATCTTGGTCACATACCAGTCTTGATAGATCCTAGGGGGAGGGAAGCATTGGTCCCAGTTGAGTCATTGCCAGGTAACCAGAGAAAACTGTTGGGTTCACCAATGGACAATCCAGTAGGACTCTTTTACTCCACTGCCCTATCCCCCTGGTAGTTATGTCACACTTCGGTTCGATCATTGTTCAATATGTTCATTATTATCACCGTGTGAAATGCCATTCATCGTTGAGCCATATAATACCTTTGATTAACTTTTCCTCCTGTACAACTTCTAGTTTTCCCTGGAGTTAGTTTACTGTTTTGTGTTTGCAAAGTTCTTTATGTACCTATGACTTATTTATCCCCAAACTCTCCCTCAGTTTTGTAACCTTCTTCTCAATATGTTCAAACACATTAAGCCTTCCCTCAGCTTTATCTTCTTGAGAAGTTCTCCCAGACCTTCAGCTCTTCTCTAGTCTGGACATCTTGCCCTCAAGGCCTGTTTCACACTGCTGACTTAGTTTTTCACCATTGTAGTGGTCACTGTTGGTACCCTGATCACCTCCTCTTACAGGGCTGTGGCGCCTATCCTGCAGTTGCTGTGTCTGCCAGTGTCTCACAGATGCCCCTTCTTCAATGAATTACCTGAAGTCGAATAGGAGCCACTTCAACCAAGAGATTACATCCCTCCCACACTGGACTGACCCAGAAGTACAAAAGTCTGGTCTCCTTGCCTTTAGGTGCAACTTATGCAGCTGAGCTCCCATGGGATGAGGCTGAGCTGTTCTCCAACCAAGTCCACATCTTTCTTTGTCTCCTTCCACCGCCCTATCTTGTTTCTCTCTCTGGCTTTCTCCTGAGAGCTCTCCCCAGATAAGTCACAGGCACATGAATTCCTGTTTCAGACTCGAAACTGACCTAAGACAACCACCATCCCGAGAGGTCCTTTCACATTTCTCTTGAGTTGAATTTTTCATTGTTCTCTCTCATTTTCTGGAATTGTTTCTTCCTCCCTCTTGGTTTCTTTTCTTGGTTAAAGGCATCCCTTTGTCATTTCCTGAGAAGAGTTGTGTGGGAGAGAAGTTTTTAGTTCCTGAACGACTTAGAATATTGTAGACTACTCTCACGTATTGCTTCTCTTACACTATTAAGTCTGGCTTGGTATAGAATTTTATTTTGGAAATCATTTCCCATCAGAATTTTAGAAGAAAGTTTTCATCCCTTCTAGTTTCCCATGTTGTTGAGAAGTCTGGTGACTTGATTCCTGAATCTTCTTTCTGTTTACCTTTTTTTCATCAGTGATACAGGTTGATGTTGGTCTACTTTCTGTTCGTTGGGTTGAGTATGCAACAACACTTTCAATCTCTCCACTTATAGGCTTTAGTTTGGGGAAAATCTTGAATTATTTTTTAGAGGATTTTATACCTAATGTTTTCTCTCTCCTTTCCCTCTGCAATTCCTATTAACTTGGATGTTTGAAATCTTGTATTGATCCTTTAAAAAAAAAAAAACTTTCTCTTATTTGTCATCTTTTATCCTTTTGCTCTGGGAGATTTTTTTTTTCAATTTTATCTTCCAACTTTCATTAAATTTTTTATTTCTGTAATCATATTTTTAATCTCAAAGTCTATAATTGTTTCTGTTCCATTTTTAAAGTATTCTTCTCTTGCTTTATGAACTCAAGATATTTATCTATCTGAAGAGTTAGTGATAAATTTTGGATTTTTTTTTCTTGCAGGGTTTCTTTTCTTTTCTTTTTTTTTTTTTTTTAGATTTTATTTATTTATCAGAGAGAGAGAGGGAGAGAGCGAGCACAGGCAGACAGAGTGGCAGGCAGAGGCAGAGGCAGAAGGAGAAGCAGGCTCCCCGCCGAGCAAGGAGCCTGATGTGGGACTCGATCCCAGGACACTGGGATCATGCCCTGAGCCAAAGGCAGCTGCTTAACCAACTGAGCCACCCAGGCGTCCCTGCAGGGTTTCTTTTCTATCCAAATTCCTTTTCCATTGTTTTTATTATTGTGGTTGTTATCTCTGTCTTTTATGATAGTTCAAAGATCTCTCAAATTTCTGGTAGTTTTGACTGACCTCTTAACTTTGAGAGTGAAGCTCTATAAAGCTGTTTGTTACCTCCATGTGCTTGAGCAGGGTTTTTCAAACTTGTGCCTCACTGTAGGGTTATTGGATTGTGCCATTTCATTGAGGAAGCATCTTACATTATTATATTGCTTAATATATACATTCAGCTGTATGTAGCATAAAACTTAAGGAAGAGTAGTTTAAACAAGCAAAAGCTTATTTGTATCAAATGCAGCTTGGGCTTAGCATAGCACTCCAGTATTTCTAGGAAAAAGAAATCTTCTATCTTGTTGCTTTATCATTTTGTGGATGTTACACTGCATGGTACAAGAAAGCTCAGCACTGGGATGCCTGGGTGGCTCAGTGGGTTAAAGTCTGCCTTTGGCTCAGGTCATAATCCCAGGGTCCTGGGATCAAGGCCTGCCTCAGGCTCTCTGCTCAGCAGGGATCCTGCTTCCTTCCCCCTTCTCTGCCTGCCTCTCTGCCTGCTTGTGATCTCTGTCTGTCAAATAAATAATTAAAATCTTAAAAAAAAAAAAAAAAAAAAGAGGGCGCCTGGGTGGCTCAGTGGGTTAGGCCGCTGCCTTCGGCTCGGGTCATGATCTCAGGGTCCTGGGATTGAGTCCCGCGTCGGGCTCTCTGCTCAGCGGGGAGCCTGCTTCCTCCTCTCTCTCTCTGCCTGCCTCTCTGCCTACTTGTGATCTCTCTCTGTCAAATAAATAAATAAAATCTTTAAAAAAAAAATTATTTAAAAAAAATCTTTAAAAAAAAAAAAGAAGGCTCAGCACCATGTTTATATTCTAATAATAAAAAAATGGAAAAAAGGGAAGGAAAGATATATATCCTATCTCTATAAGTTATACATAGAACACGCGCTTACATCACATTGGCCAGAACTATTGGCCACATCTCATGGCAAAGGAGATTGGCCTTTTACAATACTTGTGTAGCCATATGACAAATTAAGAATTATATTACTAACGAAGAAAGAGAGAATCAATATTAGGATACAACTAGAAGATGATGATGTGGTCAATACCTTTAGGGCACCTCCCTTGGGCTGGTCAAATCTTCCAGAAAAGATTCTTCCAAAATCCTGATTAACTGCTATAACCCTGGTTGTCAGAGTTCTGTGAATTGAATAAGATAAATAAGTAAGTAAGTAAATAAATAAATAATAAAAACAAATAAAAAAACAACACAATACAACAAAATAAACAAACAAACAAAAACTAAACTAAAACCCAAAAGTAGCAATAGTGATAGTAGTGAGGATTGGGTTTATTTATTTATTTAATGCAATTACTATTTATTTATTATTTTAATTTGATATAATTTACTTTTTTAAAATTTAATTTTATTTAATTATTATTTATTTATTACATATTTATTATTTTTAAAAATGTGGATAATTCTGTTTCTGTAATCCAAAGACCAGGTCTCCAGAAATAATCTAGCTTTTAATTGGGAGTGGTGGTGGCTTGATTGGGTTATTGAATAGTCAGTCACTTTTCTGCATGGAGTAGTGAGGAGGTCTGAGAATCTAATTTTCTTTTTCTTTTTTTTTTTAATATTTTATTTATTTGACAGAGAGAAATCACAACTAGGCAGAGAGGCAGGAGGAAGCAGGCTCCCTGCGGAGCATAGAGCCCGATGCAGGGCTCGATCCCAGGACCCTGGGATCATGACCTGGGCTGAAGGCAGAGGCCCTAACCCACTGAGCCACCAGGCACCCCGAGAATCTAATTTTCAATCAACCTTTGATTTCTGCCCCATCTTCACTTCTAGTTTCAGAAGTGCTGCCTCCAACTTCTAAGTATAGCAAAAATTGAGTGGCTTCTGAGCTTTCCTCACTCTTGAGTTAGAATTCAGTTTTCTTAAGTCTCCCAAGTCACTAACGACTCATCTGCTTTATACCTCCTAAAATTTGGGTTTTGTTCATTTCTCACACATTCTCTTTGTCTGACAAGTTTATGCTTAAAAAAGAAAAAAAAAAAAAACAACCCTTACTTTTGTTTTAGTGAGAAGGAATGGGAACAACAGAGGTTCAACCCATCATCATTAACCTGAAACCTGAATTGTTCTTTAAAGCCATTTGTTTTGATACCTCACTTCTTTTATTCTTGGAGTATCTATTAACATTTCCTAAGTAAAGGACAATTTGATGTGATGATGATGATATTCAACATATACTGAGTTCTTACTGCTTTATAGGTAATGTGCTAAGTACTTTACCTTTTATATCCAAGACCGACGTGGAAACCAATTATATAGGTATTACTGCCCTTAGACCTCAGCATGTAGGTTCCCACACCAGGCCACAAGATAAAGCGGTCCTGTACTTTGAGAATGCCTTCTCTGACAATTTTTAAGAATTTTTCCAGGCCTTGGGACCAACCACGGCTGGCACTGTCACCCAAGCGGTGTATTGCAAACTCTACTTAGGACCCGGGTGAACTCTGGTTCCAGTTCTTCCATTTAGCACATTCCCTGGTCCTCTATCCCTTGTGTTAGGTTGACCAGATGCTCTGAGGAGCTCTGTAACTAACAGCAGTAGACTCATTCCAGGGCCTGGAGACCAGCCTGATTCCAGTGGGCTGTCCTGGTGAGCTGATCCAGCTGACTGGAGCAACACTCTTTCACAGCATCATGAAAGATTAGATCAGGAGAATGTGGCTGATGTGTTAATTTGTGGGGAGGGGGGTGCTCTCAGAGGATAAAGAATCTGGACTTACCCTGATAGTGCAGGAAACAAATATGCATGTTGCTTTTCTCTACCATTATTAAATCTTCATTGATAAATCACTATACCTCACTTAAACCTGTAAAGATGCTCCATCCTGTGTCCAGCTGAGTAAGAGTTTCCTCACATCACTATGTCAAAAGCAAGTCTCACCCAGGCTATACAAGAAAATGTAAATTATAGTTCATTTTAGGGCTATGTTATACTTACCATTTGGAACTTTGTAGCGTAAAAGTAGAATGACAAACCTTCCCACCATGTTTCCTCTTGGTTTCTTTAGACTGCAATAATTGCAGTCCTAGAATGTTATGTCTCAACCTTGACCACACCTCTGACTTTCCATACTGCCACCAGTGGGAAAAATAGGCAAAGACTCTATGGGCAAAGTGAGAAAAATTGTTCCTCTATATATACCAATAGCCTCTACTGGTAATTTCATCTGGTTTTAATCATCGGGTGCCCTGTGCCCGCCCAATCATTGTGTGTTCTGACCATCAGCCCTTGTTACTTCATATAACTTTGTTTTATTGTTCTTGTTGCATGATTATAACTGAAGGCCAAATGGATGAAGTATTTTGCCTAAATTTGCAAGCTAAGAAGTAAATGGCAGAACAGCGATGTTACCCTAAGGCTGTCTGACTCTAGATCTTGCTTTTCAGGGTATATTCTACTACTTCTAAGATCAAAAAACACCAGTGTAGAGTTTAGACATATTTTCTCCTACAAGAATCCACTGCATTTTTTGGCACTCTCCAATTCAATTAAGTTAGCTTGTTGTATTACACCTTAAAATGGTAACTCTGTATGTCTGAAGTCTCTAAAAGAGAGAATAAAATGCGCGTATATGAAATGGTGAAAGGCTCAGAACATGATGAATTGAAAAGGTGTTTGGGCTTTTGGTTCACAACTAAGTGAGCCCCAATTACAGAAAATTACTTTGACTTTCTATGTGTCATTTTTCTCATCTGAAAGAGAAATGTTAAATTTCTATCTCAGGAATTAATAGCGAGTATTAAATAAGATTACATGGATAAACCATAGCGACAGCATATGTAGGCACTCAGTGAATGTATTTTGTCTTCCTCAACTCCCAAACACATACACTTAAGGATTTGGATAATTCTGGTTTACAGACCTATCCAGAAAAACCAACCTCTAACTGTCAATATATACCCCTGAGTCCTATCAATGGTATAAAATGAAAGAGTCAGTGATATTATACACCTGTGTTATAGTTTCTTATATTTGCTTAATAATTTTGCCAAATGGTTTAATGACACCCCTAAACTTCTAGAAAACTTGCCAAGTATAACCTATGACTGAGTGACTGTTTTTCAATGTTCAGATCTTGGAACAAGTGAGAAAAAAAAAATCAGAATTAAAGACAAGCTTTGAAACTTTAAAAAAAAGAAAGGAGGGTGCCTGGGTGGCTCAGTGGGTTAAAGCCTCTGCCTCTGGCTCAGGTCATGATCCCAGGGTCCTGGGATCGAGCCCCGCATTGGACTCTCTGCTCAGCAGGGAGCCTGCTTCCCTTCCTCTCTCTCTCTCTGCCTGCCTCTCTGCCTACTTGTGATCTCTGTCTGTCAACTAAATAAATAAATAATCTTAAAAAAAAAAAAGAAGAAGAAGAAAGGAAAGGAAAAAGGACGTATTTTTTAAATATCTCTAGTTTGGGAGATTTACATTTGGAGACATTTTGAGCATGGAAGATACAGTGAGGTCAAAAGCTATTTTTTTAATGGTAATTTATTTAGCTCCTAGTGTATTTGCAAAAGCAAAGTTGGAGAGTTTTTTGAGATCCAAGTGCCAAAATTTATAGACAGCAGCTGGCTAGTATTATCCTCACATTTCCAAGCACAACAGACATATAGAAACAAACTAATTTATGAATACTAATCTTGGGAGAAAACCAATTGGAAATGTTCCTGCTACTCTTTGGCACCTGCGTTGTCCTCCTCTCTTTCCTGCCACCACTGTCCACTTGCAGAATATACTATCCTGGTCACTAGGCCTATGAGAGAGGTTTTTCACATTCTCGCTCCATTGCTTCCCCCATAAAATGTGAAGGTGGAATCTGTGCTCTCCACAGTCCTGGTCACCTGTGTAGAGAAAGTGTAATCACTCTGTAGATCCTATATGGGCAAACACTATTGCTGACTGTTTACTATTTGAAAAATCACATTTTATTGATGGATGGTTAAAAATCCCCCTTGGGGGCTTCTTTTGGAGCTAAACTACATGAATACTCAGGCTTTTTCCATGGGAAAGTAACATTTTTATTTTTAATGTAATTTTCCCTTTTATTTTCATTCTTAAAATCTAAGTCTTCATACCAGTCATGACCACCCTGCTTTACCACACAAGTAAAAACATTTATATCCATGATGATTATGTTCTGACTACAATTTAGTGAACAAGAAAATACTCTGGAGGAGAGAAATGCAGCATTCCATAAGCACTGTAGAAGTAGAAATTTTCTTTTAGTTTGGTTCTAACATACTTTCTATACAGGAAATCTCTTCTGCAAAGGCAACTCAAGAGACCTAAAATTAGCACCATACCTTTGAGTTAAATAGAATGTAGTATCCAAAGATTAGAATATAATGAGACTATATATTTTCTCGTCAGTTCTTTCATAAGGGAAATAGAGAATTGAAAATTAAACTCTTACTAATAGGAGGCTGGATATTGAGTTTATTTTTTAAAAAAAATAAGAGAAATTAAATTATAAATCAAATCAGCTTTTAAAGTCATAATGGAATCATGCTTACTTGAAATGTGTGTTCACGCACAGGCTCAATGGACTGCCCATAACATTATCTAGTAAAGACAAGAGTCAGAGAGAAAACTGTTTATTGTGTGGAGTCACTAAACACATATATACTTCAAAATGGGACGACAGATGTGGAGCAGCTGCTCATTATCCATAAGAAAGGGGGAGTCTGCCTTCTTTGAAATTATTTATAAGCTGCTTCATGTTTAGTTCTAATATTTTTTTTCTTTTGGGTAAATAGAATTAAGCATTCACGATCAGAATTTTAAAGTATATGTTGATTTGCAACAACAACACTCACGTATATCACATTATCAAAATGCTTCACACTTTAATTATAGCAATATTCATGAGGGTCCTATTATATCTCATAATTACAATCAACACCTAACAAATGCTATGTGCCAGGCCACTGTAGGTAATTTAATCCATTTGATCTTCACAACTACCTTCAGAGGTAGGTACTACTATTCCCATTCTCATGGTACAAGGCTCAGAGAGGTTATTAATTTGCCCGAGATCACAGAGCTAATAAATGGTGTTGCCTGAATTCAAACACTAGCATTCTGACTCCAGAATCTATACTTGGCTAAACCGTCATATTGTATAGCATGTTCATAAAATATAGACTATTTCAGGTGTGAACGTTATGTAGTATGTGACAAGCATTGCCTTGAAAGAGAAACTTTCCGACCAACAGGATTATTAGTTAGAATAGGCTTGGCTAAAATGCAGAAACAATGTGATACAATAACAGCATATGCCCAGGGTAGGTCTGCAAAAGGCTCCGCTCCCCCAGTTACCTGGGGACCTAGAGCTCTGCTTTCTCTGGCAGCAGAAGAGAAGATAAAACAAAGGGAAATGGTTCCTGAGTGTCCCAGCTCAGAAGTCCCCCATTTCACTTTCACTTACATCTCTTTCAATGAAACCAGTCAGTTGGCCGCATCCACCTGCAAAGCCACTGGGAAATTTAAGTAATGGGTAGAAAAATATTGGAAAAAAGGCCATTGAAGCCAAAGAAGAGTACAGAGATTGCAAGGAAGCATTTTGCTACTCTAAATGTTGACAGAAATTCAGGAGACACAGTATGTCCAAACTTCCGTAAAGCATTTGACACCAGTGTCAAGCGGTCAAGACAGAGAAATGATGGCCGAAAGGTGTCATGGCTAAAGAGCAAGGCTGGCCCCTAAGGACACAGCTGCACACAGGGCAGCTCCTTGCAGAGGCCCCAGCCTGATCAGCAGTTCTAAATCCAGGATGGCCTGACGGCACATCTGAACGTTCAAGTGTCTCACTGACCACAGAGGTGTTTATGTCAGATTGCTAAGTCATTGATTTATAATAACTATAAAAATGGAGTAATATTGGGGCACCTGAGTGGCTCAGTGGGTTAAAGCCTCTGCCTTCGGCTCAGGTCATGATCGCAGGGTCCTGGGATCAAGCCCCGCATTGGGCTCTCTGCTCAGCGGGGAGCCTGCTTCCTCCTCTCTCTCTGCCTGCCTCTCTGTCTACTTGTGATCTCTGAGTGTCAAATAAATAAATAAAATCTTTTAAAAAATGGAGAATTCTCTTATTTTGGCTGATAAATTCTATATTTGGTAGATACATAAATTCTGAAAGATAAATTCTGCGTATAAATCATATAAAGTCAGGGAATATATGGAAAGAGCAAATAGAGTGAATTGATTATTTTGGTTATCTTTGGTTTAAAACTAGGAAAGCCCTGAGCTATGCCAGATTACAAAGGCAGGTTCATATATGGGACCTGATGAGAACGACATCTTGGATAGAGCCAAGCCTACTTTGAGTTGGTCTGCTAGCAAGTAGAGAGAAGGGCACACCAGATCCAGGATTTGTGAAGGAACCAGTAGATGTGGCTCCAGGTCCTTCTCTCGTTCTCACAGAGACACACCTGCCATCTCAGCAGATTATTAGAACTAAGTGTGGATTCTGCCAGGTTGGAGGGACCTAGAACTTGAAGTTCGCTGCCTTCATACAGTCTAGGGCTGGAGAAAGGGCATAGAAGGGAAGGGACCTCTCAGCCGAGTCCTCAGGCCCTCACATCTCAATTGCAGACTCAGGATTTCTCTCTCTCTCTCTTATTTTTTAAATTTTGGTAAAACACACATAACATAAAGTTTATCATTTTAATCACTTTAAAGTATATGGTTCGGTGGCATTAAGCACATATACATTAAGCAATCATTGCTACTATCTACCTCTAGAATTTTTCATCATCCCAAATTGAAACTCTTTACCCATGAAACTACATTTTTAAAAATTAATAATAAAAAATAAAATAAAAGGATCTTTACTGAAATATAATTGACATACAATACCCTAGTAGTTTCAGATGTTCATCATAGCAATTCAGTATTTTTTACATTACAAAATGATCCTCAGGGTAAGTCTAGTTACCATCTGTCACTATACAAAGTTATTACAATGTTATAGACTATATTCCCTATGCTGTACTTTACAACCCCGTCACTGACTTACACCAAAGTTACAAAGAGCTAGGTGCCCCCTGTTTTATTTCTTGATTGTCTGCTGCCTGTTGCAAGGCTGTAGTCCTATACATCTGGTAATACCTGCCTGGTGGGCTGAATGCTCACATCCCCTGTTTAAGGCTAGAGGCACCCAGAACAAGGGTTTCTCCTCCCCGGCTCTTTTCCCCAACACACGAACATCTGTTGTTTCTGTGACCACGCTCTTTCTTCCAACTTAGTATTTTTTTTTTTTTTTTTAAAGATCTTATTTGTTTATTTGACAGAGAGACAGCAAGCAAGGGAACACAAGCAGGGGGAGTGGGAGAGGAAGGAGCAGGCTTCCCGCTGGGCAGGAAGCCTGATGAGAGGCTCCATCCTGAGACCCTGGGATCATGACCTGAACCGAAAAGGCAGATGCTTAATGACTGAGCCACGCAGGTGCCCCCAAACTTGTATTTATAACAAATTCAGACAGTAAATAACAGTGATTCTGTCTTAGTTCATTTGGGCTGCTATAAGAGAATACCAGAGACTTGATAGCTTATAAACAACAGAAAATTATTTTTCACCATTCCAGAAGTTGGCAGGTCCAAGATCAAGACACTAGCGGATCTGGTGACTCGTGAAGGCCTACTTTCTGGTTCATAAATAGTGCCTATTGCTATGTTCTCACAGGGGGATAAAGCACAAAGAGGGCTTTCTTGGGCCTCTTTCACATGGGCACTAATCTCTTCATAAGGGTTCTGTCCTTATGATGTAATCACCTCCCAAAGGCCCCAGTTCCTCAGACCACATCACATTGGGCATTAGATTTTAACATAAAACTTTAGCCGGGGATGGACATAGACATTTAGACTATAGCACATTCTTTTTTCTTTTTTTTCCAATAACACACTCTTTATAGAGGTTTGTGCCCTATTTATCATAAATAAGGGTTTTTCTAGATACCTCAGGTGTGTATTTACAGATTGCTACTACAGAAGAACAATCTTCTATGTATTTCTTTTCTACTTTAATTTCGAAAAACAACTTGATGTTAGGAGAATACTCTGTTCTTCCTTCTATTTATTACCTACAGATGTTAGTTCAACTGGGTAAGCCCTAGCTGGTTGGAGAGCCCCAGGGATGCTGAAGGGAGGGACAAAGCCAGCGTGGAGGCCAATCTCTGGAGATATTTTCAGGTGAGACTCAGTTCTTGGCCCCATTCAACCAAGAAGTTTATCCTTTAATTGGATAAAACTATAAAATGAATCCCGATCAAATTGTCGAATAACTTCAAGCAAGGGAGGAAATGCAAAATTTCAGAATCAGAATCTAAAAAGGCCTAGTGGGCTGAAATGATGGGATCTAACACTGAGACTGAAGGGTGGTAAATTCAAGGTCCTGCCCTGGATCCCAAGCTTCACTTGCTTAAGGGCAGGGCAGGGGTCACGGGGTTTGTAAATACCCAGGGGTCTGACTTTGCTCTCTTTGATTTCCCAACCTCCCTGTAGCTAGGTTTGCCATTGCCTGACTCTTGACAGTGGAAAGTGACAGAGAGGGACATATGTCACTTCTAAAATGAGGAAGCTAGATTCCTGTCTCACGTTGAGGTCTTTTATCCATTTTGAGTTGATCTTTGTGTACGGTGTAAGAGAATGGTCGAGTTTCATTCTTCTACATATAGCTGTCCAGTTTTCCCAGCACCATTTATTGAAGAGACTGTCTTTTTTCCACTGTATATTTTTTCCTGTTTTGTCGAAGATTAATTGACCATAGAGTTGAGGGTCCATATCAGGGCTCTCTACTCTGTTCCACTGGTCTATGTGTCTGTTTTTATGCCAGTACCATGCTGTCTTGGTGATCACAGCTTTGTAATAAAGCTTGAAATCAGGTAAGGTGATGCCGCCAGCTTTATTTTTGTTTTTCAACGTTTCCTTAGCGATTCGGGGTCTATTCTGATTCCATACAAATTTTAGGATTATTTGCTCCAGCTCTTTGAAGAATGCTGGTGGAATTTTGATCGGAATGGCATTAAAAGTATAGATTGCTCTAGGCAGTATAGACATTTTAACGATGTTTATTCTTCCGATCCAAGAGCATGGAATGGTCTTCCATCTTTTTGTGTCTTCTTCAATTTCTTTCATGAGTGTTCTATAGTTCCTCAAGTATAGATCCTTTACCTCTTTAGTTAGGTTTATTCCCAGGTATCTTATGGTTCTTGGTGCTATAGTAAATGGAATCGATTCTCTAATTTCCCTTTCTGTATTTTGAAAAAAAAATAAATAAATAAAATAAAATGAGGAAGCTAAAGTTCAGCTGAGCCTTTCCCCACATTCCCTTCCTCCTTCCCGCAGCAGGATGGTACCAGGGAGCCCATGAAATGAGAAGATGAAGGAGCCACAAGATGAAAGCAACATATTTCCTGAGCCACCTCTTCCACGTAAACAACTCAAACGTCCCTGGAATTGGTTGTGAGGAAAAAGAAACCTTGATTCTATTAAGCTATTGAGATCTTGGGGTTGTTTGTTTACATCTGCAAAAGCACTGATGGGTTTTAGCTGGCAGTAAGATTGTATGAATAAACCAGAAGGATGCTTCCTATTCTTAACTTTTCAGCAGCTCTCAACCACCCGCCCTCCATCTCAATGGAAAGGTTGATCTCCTCTGGAAATCTCAGCATCCTCTAGGTTTTCCTCCCACCTTGCTAGCTGCTCCTTTCTCTGTCTTTCTTTGTGTTTTCTTCCCGGGGCTATTAACTATTGAGTTTCTCTAGGTTCAGTGCTCTGGCGTTTCCTCTTGCTATCTGATGTTCTTCCATATGGGTTCAATTACCATCTATATGCAGAAGAGTTACAAATTTATATCACCACCTGAGAACACTCTTCCGAGCTCCAGACACACATGATCAAACTTTCTACCTGATATTTCCTTGCACAAATTTCCATGACTCTTCCTACAAAACTGTACTCATAATCTTTCCTCCTAAATCTGGCCCTCTTCCAGTGTTTCCCACCTCACTGAAAGGCACAGTGCCCCTCAGTCACATGAGACAGAAGCTGTCAGTCCATAAATCCCTCGCCTTTATCTAATTCTCCCCTTCCCCACCTTATATAATCCATTATCAAGTTTTACCAATTTTCCTTCTAAATACTTTTCAAGTCTATTGTCTTCTTGCCACCTACACCAACCTACTTTGCCCTGATCTGTTCCCCAAGCTCCTGCAATAGTCTCTTTATTGATCCATAGGCATATACCCTGGTGTCTTCTCAATCCATGCTTCATGGTAATCTTTTGAAATTAAAATGTCATCTCCCTCCTGTTTAAAACTCCTCATGTTTTCCCATTTGTTGTGTGAGGCTCAAGATAAAACAGAACCTTGAAGATCCTGTGTGATCTGGCAACTTCTACTTTCCGGCTGACCTCACTTCCTTCAGGCTTCCCCTTTCTTCGCTCTATTCGTATTGGAGTCCTTTCCATCTGTCACACCTTCACAAGGGTCTTTCCTACCCACCCCCACCGCCTATGCTTATTTCTGTGCCTGAGACGATTTTCCATCTTCTTTTCACCCTATTAGCTCTATCTTTCCTTCAACATCCTGCTCAAGAGAAGAGAAGCATTTTTGATCTCCCAATTAGTTCAAATCCTCCTATTCCAGGTTCATAAGACTGTATATCTTTTCTTAGGACTTGTCAAGGTGCAATTTTATATTTATTTGTGAGATCATTTGTTCTTCTCTATATCCTTCACGGGATTATAAACTCTATAAAAGTGGAGGCCAATGTTTTGCTCATTTTTATCTCCAGCACCTAATACAGTGCAAGATAGACATTATGTTCTCAGTATTTGCCACAGGAAGAATGGAAGGGAAAAGGATGGAAAAGAAAGATGGAAAGAAAGAAGGGATGAGGGGTGCCTGGGTGCCTCAATGGTTGAAAACCTCTGCCTTCAGCTCAGGTCATGATCCCAGGGTCCTGGGATCGAGCCGCTGCATTGGGCTCTCTGCTCAGCGAGGAGCCTGCTTCCCCCTCTCTCTCTGCCTGCCTCTCTGCCTACTTGTGATTTCTCTCTGTCAAACAAATAAATAAAATCTTTTTTAAAAAGCAAGTCAGAAAATATTCAGAAGACAGAAACCAAAAAGTAAGGGTAGGCCTAGTTGGGAATCTAATTACCACTAATTTCTTGGTTAAGGGATTGTATTTTAAAGAAAAAATATGACGTACTATTTTACGACTTGAAACAATTCACACCATTCATCTTTTGCAAATAAAGGTTTTCAAAAGGAAAACAACTTCTGGTTTGTAAATAATCTTCAAAATCTATTACTGAACAAAAATACATACAAAAATTCTGCAGTATCTCCATGCCATATGTTGATTGGGACTTTTGTCCCCTTTCCCTGTTCCTATTTCTATAGTAATGTAATGGAATTATCTGCTTCAATAAATCTCATGAGTAGGCTCCTGTGATGATCTATGGTTTAATTCAAGAGGAATAGTTTATAATAATTGCTAAAACCATTGTTTAGTGCTAAGTAGAATTACTGCCTGATTGCTTCTGAGTTTGATTTTTTTGGCTTTTAATAATATTGCATTTAAATATGAAAGTCATAGTCATGTAGTCATGAATTAATGAATATATAAATACACATGTGGCAGCAAAGTTAAAATTAATAACCAGATTAGCTGTCAACCATGCACATTAATAAAAGTGACTAACCAAATTATAAAACCATCTGCTATGGTCATTTGTTGGCAATTGCCAAGTTCCTAGAAGTTGTTGGTATTTATTAAATATATTAAATAATAGTTTAGACTTATGCATTTTTTATTTGTATTTCTCTTTTTAAAATTCAGAATTTCACAGTGCCAAATATATCCTTCTCACAACTTCTAAGCCCTTGAACTGCATACCAGAGTTGTTTACTTCATCATGAGGAAAAACAGAGGAAGAATCAAATGACTTGATTCTGGATTAAGGAAGTTATTACCTGAATCAAAGGCAGGGTCTATACTCTGCTGCACTTGGCTCCCAGTAGATTATCAAACATGTCCACCTCAATCCTCACCAAGCCCTCCTCAGTGATGTTAAGGAAGCCGGAGCAGGACTGGCCTCCACATGGCAAATCATGTTGGCAGGAAAGGGGAGCACCCACTCTGTGCAGGGAAGAGGTCTGGATAGAGCATTGCTCACAAGAACATGGTTGAAGGACAACTCTGAGAAATCACATGGGACGGGCCCCCGGCTTCAGATCTCCAAATAGGTAAGAGCCAAGGATAAGGCAAGTTGGAAGAACTAGATTTCAGCTGCTGGTAAAAATCTTACGGGATTGTCTTAGAACAGAGTCCAAATCAGCTCCACTAATGAACAGATCGTGGTCAGAAGGAGTTAGCATCATAGAGTCAAGAGCAAAATTGTTTCAAGTGAGTCTTAAGTAAATGGAAGGGATATAGAATTTAGAAGGAATTTAGAACTCACTCACTGCCCGGGTAGTGGGCAGAGAAGAAAGTGAAAATAAAATGATCACATTGACTCTATGAAAGTCATATGTGAATCAAAAAGTTCATGATGCTAAAAAAACAAAACAACAACAAAACCCCTTTTGCCTGTTACATTCATGTATCTTATGAAAGTACTCTGAAGAAATAAACTTTGACAATAAAAAATTACATTTCTAATAGACTCAGACCCGTGATTCGTCATTCTTGCATAAATCTGGCCATCGGCATCAACGATGGAAAGAAGAACAAGGAATGAAGATTTTAGGTTGCAAAAAAGCATTTTTGAGATCCCTTTTAAGAAATATTTTTTAAATGTACTTGGCCATCTTATCTGAATAAATACATTTATAAACATTGTTACCAGGTAGGGAGAGGTGACTGTGTCCAATGTTTGCAAAGATTTTATGATTGGCAAATATAGTGTAAAATTTGCAAAGATACAAGGCAAGGAGTATGTTTACATTGGATAAGTGAAAAAGCCCAGCTTACGCAGTGAGCCTCATTAATGTTGACAGTCAATCTGAAGAAGGTAGGCCTGAAGTTCATTTTTCTTAGCAAAACTTTTGAGTCAAAATGATTGAGAAAAATATTTCAACTCACACCTCTCTTGGTTTTTAAGGCAAGAGGTGTCAAATTTATAAAATATCAAATATCTGTTACTTGACAATATTAAAAGTAATTCCACTTAAAAATACTTGTTGGCAATGTATTCTATGATTTTTTTAAAAATCCACCAATGAGGAATGCCTGGGTGGCTCCGTTGGTTGAGCTCTGCCTCTGGCTCAAGTCATGATCCTGGGATCCTGGGATCAAGCCCCACATAGGGCTCCTTTCTCAATGGGAAGTCTGCTTCTCCCTCTGCCTGCTACTCCCCCTGCTTGAGCACTCACTCTCTCTCTCTGGAAAATAAATAAATTAAAAAAATGTTTTTAAAAATAAAATAAAAATTCATTAATGCATTGTGTGTGTGTGTGTGTGTGTGTGTGTGTGTGTGTGTTTTAATAGCCTTAGACCTTGTAGGCTTGAAGCAGTTACATACTATTTGCAATAACTCTTGGAAGTAGCACATGTAATTCAACCTTGAATCGAAACTCTAATTATTTGGTTTTGAAAACTTCTGTTCAGTGTGTCCTGCCAGCAACATATTAATTAGATGTAACCCAGTGGTTCCAGGCCATTGCAGGAAAGCAAACAAAGCTCCAGAGATTCCATGCTAAAACTCAACTATCTTCTTGACTGCTCTGTAAAATAAAGGAAGTGAAAATCTGAAGTAATTCTCATAAAGACCAGTTTACATGAAGGAAAAGAAGGGACTGGGGACACAGGAATTACCAAGATCACTTGTCTCTATGAATTGTTTACTTTGCCTGCACAAACCTATTCAGAGTGGTCTTACCAATACTCCCATACCAATCTGCTGAATTCCTAAAGAAAACATAAAGGACTAAATAAACAACTTTGGCTCTGTGAAACAGTTGGTATTGACAGAACATCTGTGGTAGTGCTCACTGAGTAATGTACAGGACCTTGGAGTCAATATGTTCTACACCTGCGACTAATATAACATTGTATGCTAATTGTACATCAATTTTTTAAAAAATCAACTATTTATCTGGATGAATCTAGGCATTCTAAATACATAACAATATTAGTTGGCTAGGCTGTCATAACAGAGCACCACAAATTGGATTGCTTAAACAACAGCATTTTTTTTTAAGTACACTGCCAAATAATAGAAACAAGTGTGGGAAACATTTGTGCACCACAGGAAGGAATGTAACTCAATCACTTAAAGGAAAATTATTATATCATCTGTCCCAGTGATATCAGTATTTCATTGAGAGTAGTCACTGCTCCAAAAGATTAATAGTAAGATGATGGTTCTCATCTTCATTATTATAATTAATGGCAATAAGGATCACTGGTGAAAATCAGTATTGACCAATATTGATTTTAAGTCATCGAATTAAACTTTTTGTAGTAAAAATCTTTGCAGTAAAAAAAAAAATGAAGTGATACTAACAGGATTTCTGTGATTGTAACACTGATGATTAAAAGTAAAAACACTAATGAGAAATTAATATCTGTAGTATATTTTGATTTTTCATTCTTCGAATGTTAGAGAAAGAAGTATCCTGAAGTTTTAAGCAATTTTCCTGTCAGAAACACTAATCTCCTTCTATATGCAGCGCTGGGCAGGGATGTAGATGCTTTTGCTTTTCCCAGCATGTGGTATTGACTTTGGAGCAAAACTTAAATGGAACCCAGATGTTTCTGCCCTTAGCCCCAACTCCTGCCTCCAGGTCTGCGGTCTCTGGGTTTCCTTAGGCCAACCCTGATTCATAACTCAGCACCTTTTGGAATTCCTTGAAAAGAATCCACCATCTCAAAAGCATTATTGAGATATATAGACTATATTGAAGACTCTGAGGGAAAGATTTGCTTTGCAAACTCCATAGCAGGTAACTTAAAAATTAATATAAATTGTTCTCCTAAGCTCTTTTCTTAGATATACCTCCCCCTTCTAAGCATCCTGGCTGGATTTTCTACCCTCCTTCTGGATCTTCTGGCAATTTCAAATTACTTTCCCATCTTCTGTGCAAGGCCTTTCAACTCTGCCCATCTTCCATGCTAAACATGGTACAGTCAAACACAGCATGGCATTTAGGCAAAGGGCCCCCCAGGTAACAAGATCCACTTGCTTTATAAAGCAATTTATTGGCCCATTAGGATCTCATCTTTCATACTAAAAAGTTCATCCAAGTGGGGGTTTTTTCCTAAAAACATACAACATTCTTGTTAAGAAGAATTCTGTAGAATAGAAATTTCTCCATTTCTCTTAATAAAAGTCACTCCCTGTGATTCAGAAATTCCAAAAGCCTACAACTACACAGTAAGAAATACCAAGGAATGTGCCAATCCACAAACATATCTATCAACTCCCTGGAGATCTTTCTCCTCAAATAAATTCTAAAAAATTCTAATTTCAAAGTATAAATTGCCACATATGTTTTGGCCTAGCTAGAAGACCTGGTTTTAAAAAGATATCCCTGTTTTGAAAATGACCTTTGATCACCTAACATCAATTCTCCATTCCACTCCCCAAGGTACATTTATTTTTGTTTTTGTTTTTTCTTTCTTTCTTTCTTTCTTTTTTTTAGAAAATTGTATGTCACATAAGTTCATATCAATGGGATCCAAACCTTTAAAAGAAGCAGATTCATGCAGTAAAATAACATATTCAAAGACCCTCTTTTCCTGTAATAAGCCATACCAAGAAGAATTTGAACTGGCAAATGCGTGGGTTATGGCATAACTGTCGAAAATGTAACTAACCAAATGAAGGAAGTATTAGATTATGAATCTAAGAAGGGACTTGATGGAGTGATGAGGAATGGGGGTCAGCGTAGTGTGGGATGGGTAGAAATTACACCTGCCTGATTTTCCAGTTTTGTGTTGTGACACCATGTTAACCAGGCAAGAGAAAGAGTCACAGCCACTTAGAGTCAGCTTCAGGTCTGACTGGCTCCATCTCTAGTATTACTGAATTATGTCATCTTTTGAGTTCCAGTGTTCTCATCTGTTGATGAGGGATAACGAATCCTACCTCAGAACATTATCATGAGATTAATTATATGAGTGTTTCACACAATGGAAGACCTTGAGACAAGGTAATTGGAATTTCACAGATCAGAAAGTGAGCCTCTCCCTCCTAGCCCCAACTCAGGGTCCCTCTTCGCGAGCCCGCCATGTCACCTGTGCTAAACGCTTAATAACCTTTCATGGAGATTATTTTGATCCAGTATTTTGTCTAAAGTTTGCCAGGGCCACATTCTGACTTTCGTGGACACTGGTGCTTTCGCCCTTGATGGCTCCTTCCTCCATAAAAACATATTGAAAATTATGTTTTATGAATATGTTGGCAAAAAGGTGAATACAGCCCAGGCTTGATCCACTTTTATATATTTATTATGGTAATATTCATTTTTTCTTCTGACTTTTGAAAGAAGTTAAATATTTTTGTGGGCCTCTAAAAGTATCTTGGGCCCTGGGCACTCTGCCTACTGAGCCTACTGGACAAGTCTGTCCCTGTTAGCTTCTTGCGCCTGTTGGAGGCCCCAACTTTACATTTGTGGCACTTTTTCCTTTTCATTCTTCGTTGAACACATTAATTTTCTCTAATCTCTCTTCATAGACTCAATCCTTTTATCCTTTTATCATCTGGTTGATTTCTTTGGGTGTCTTTGAATTCTAGCCACGGTATTGATGTTTCTCTTTGGTAAGCGTAAAACTATATATGATATCCTAGGCCACCTGATGGAGGCCATATTGAATAAAATGATTTATTTCCTCTTCAGACATGTGAAACTCTACTTTTTGAACTTTTCTAAGTGCATTTGGGCTTTTTAATTTTAATTTTTTTTTTTTTAGTAGCTGACAGGGTATATTTAATTTCTTCTGAACTCTTACCCTCAGATTTTACTGCTTCCCAAATGTCATTGTTTCATTTACTCCTTTTTTGACTGCATACACAGAATATTCTCAAATCAAAACTAATAATAAATCAAACACTTAGCCATGGAGATTCAGCCTACCATCACCTGTCTCCAAAGTGTAGCCATTAAAAGAAAGGGGCAACCCTAGGGACCCAGATTTTAAGTGGGTTTACAACAGAATGGCACATGAAATATGACACAATTCACCTTTCTTTGCTACTTGATCACTTAAAACATTCACTTTATATTTATCTAAAACTCATTTATACTAGTTTTTATTTTATCTTTCTTTGTAGATTATCATATTTTTAAATTTTTTTATTGTGTTATGTCATTTTATCTTAATAGAACTAGTTTACATTTTTATTTTATTTCTGGTTTTAAAATGCTAGCTGTCTAAAAAATAGTTTCTCTGTTTTCTCCACAGTTTTACTAATGAGTCTTGAAGTTATAAAAAATTAACATTATATCAAAAACTGATGATGTACTATATCTTGGCTAATTGAATTTGAATTAAAAAATTAAAATAATGCATTTTTATCTATACTGTACCGTATTCTAAGAAAAAATTTAAGAAGGTCTATAAAGTTGCGTACAAAATGATATCATAAAATAAATCAATGGAAAAATCAAAGAGAAAATAAAAGTAAGGAAATAAGTTGAAAAGAGGTATGTATGATACCATATGCTGTGAGGCACAGACTGCTGCTGGAAATAGGCCACAGCTTTGACTTTAAGCTCAGTTTTGAGTACTAGGTAAGGCAAATACTATATGCTTCCATTTTTCCACCTAAAACCTGATAAAAATATTTACCAGATACTTACTTGGGAGGAATAAAAATGGTATCAAGTAATTTTTATGTGGCTGTGACTCCTTTAAAAGGGAGACAGAATGTTATATCATAAAGCTTACCTCTGCCCACCCCCCCAAGCTTCCCATCTGCCATATCTGATTTCTCAGTAACACAAGGAAAATTGTCAATTATCTACAGCCAGAAATTCTCATCTGCTTTTTAGAAATCATCAGAGCTGTCAAGTTGTGCACTGCCAAACTAAGGGATACTATTCCCAGGCTATATGTTAGAAATAAAAAAAAAAATTGGAAAATAGAAATATATGAAGAATATACAAAAGAGCATAAGATACATCTTAATTACACAGAGGTAATACCTGTTAACACTTTGTTCCTTTTATCTTTTTAAGGACAACTTTCTACAAAGGCAATTCTTGCATTAAAAGATATGCTTGTTTTAAAACAAAATTTGCCAAATTAGCCCAAACTGTAGTATATGAGGATATATTTAGCAAGTATATCCTTGCTAATTTATGGTTGGTTTTTTCCTTTATAACATGAAGATAATAATATTATCTAATAATATCCCTATTAGCTCATAGGGTTGTTATAAATAATAAACAATATGCAAAATACTTAGAACAATGTCATGCACATTTTTGCTATTATTATTTGCAAATTTTGTAGGTTAAATTAATTTCTTATTTTTCATAGTTATAATGGAGATGGAATATGTTTTCATATATTTACTGGCCATTTTTGTTTCTTTCATTGCCTTTTCAGATCTTTAGCACAACATTCTAATGGTTGCTTGATTATTTTATGTATTCTTTGCATACTAAGGATATTAACCATGTATTTGACATAAATGTTTCCAATACATGGTGATTTTCTCTCAGTTCCTGTTTTTTTTTTTTAACTTTGGTTTTACGTTTCTTTACGTGCAGATGTTTAAATTTTTATTAAGTCAAATAACTAATTTGGGGGGTTCCTTTTCTGTTTAGGAAGTACATTATTTTTCTGTGATTGCTGTAGCAAATTGCCACACATGGGTGGCTTAAAAAACAACGGAAAGGTATTCTCTTAGAGTTCTGGAGGCTAGAAGTCCAAAATCAAGGTGTCAGTAGGATTGGTTCCTTCAGAAGCTTTGAGGGTCAACCTCATCTGTTCTCATGCTTCTCTCCTAGCTTCTGGTGATTCCCCGCAACCCTTGGCTTTCCTGGCTTGTAGATGCATTGCTCCAATCTCTGCCTTCCTCTTCAACAAGATTGCTCTATGTGTCTGTGTATGTGTGTCCAAATTGTCCTCTTTTTACAAAGACACGGTCATGTTGAATTTAGAGCCTATCAATCCAGCACGACCTCATCTTAATTTGATTACATCTGCTAAGTAATTATCGTAATTACACAGCTTGTAATTACTTCCAAATAAGCTTATATTCACAGGTTCCTGTGGACATGAATTTTTGCAGAACATTATTCCACCTATCCCATAAAGTAATTTTATATCACAAGAGCAGAAAAATATTCATGTTTATGTTGCATGTATGTATGTATTTTTGTTATTCTTTAATCATCGATATCTCCTTTGTTTTCTTTTTTTAAGATTTTGTTTACTTATTTGACAGAGAGATAGCCAGAGAGCACAAGCAGGGGGAATGGCAGAGGGAGGAGAAGCAGTCTGTCCATTGAACAGGGAGCCCAATGTAGGGCTCAACCCCAGGACCCTGGGATCATGACCCGAGCTGAAGGCAGACACTTAACTGACTGAGCCACCCAGGCACCTCATCCTCATTGTTTTCTGACGTAATTAGTGTTAATCATCTAAACTGGAGTATATTATATTGAAACTTGAGACTCCCCACTTAAATGATCCATTTAAATAAAAACTTAGAAGTGTCAAGTAGTCTGTCCAATAGACACAGACAATTTGGACACACAGATACACACACACACACAGAGAAAGAGAGATAAGATAAAAAAAAAAATTTTAAAGGACACTTTGATGACCCAGAACATGCCCAAGAAATACCAGGGTTGCCCATTGCAGAATAAATGTTCATCACTCTTGGAAATCTCAATACTCCTCTCTTTCTCCTCGGCTAAGATTTAAATAGTTTTATGATGATGAAATCACACCCTGATTTATCAAGGGCTGGTTAGCTGAACAGAAAATACTTGTAGTACAAGAAGCCCTTCAGCACTTTCTGCTTCTATTACATCACATGTTTGTTTTCATGTCACATTTTACCTCAGATCTGGCTTTCAGATGAACACCAAGTTCTCTGGCTTTATTCATTTCTACATTGTCCCTCATCCTGGAGCGGATGTATGGGCAGAACTCTGCTTGTTCTCCAGATACTTTCTTAGAAATCACATTGCATTCTTTAGTGGTCTTCAATGATACAATTAGTGGTCTTCAACTAATGTTTAATGGGTTTCCACCTTGGGTTGCCCTGCTGACTGTTTTATGTAACAGTTTGTAATGCCTTGTGCCTTGGTTCTCCACAATAGTAAAATACATATATATTTTAGTCTTTTGGACTAAAATCCTCTCTATCCTGCCTGAAATGTCTGTGCATTGAATGGCATGCTAATTTATCACACACCTGTTTGTTTTGTTTTCCTGGAGATTTGTGAACTTCTACTGAAGATTTTAGGTGATTGTATATACCATTAAAAACTCTTATACTGAAGAAATTTCAGCCACTGAAATAATTTCTGTATGGTATAGCTGCCAATTAACATAAGATTTATGTTTCTCCCACTGATATGTACATTTGATATTAATTTACCTTAGAATAAAATTAGAAATTATTTTTCAGTCAGTTAGTAAACACACCAGGGAAGATATTCCTTCTGGATCTAGACTTCTGGATACTGGGAAGAAATAGAACTTAAATCAATAAGCTAATATTAAGTTAAATAAATATTAAAACAATAGAAGAAAAAACATTTTTGACAAAATGAATCACTTTATCAATAGCTTTTAACTCTTTTATAGCTTACTTTAAAATGTAAGTGGCTAAGTAATATTAAGGCATATTGACATTAGAACTCTTTGGGTATTCATTATTTCATATATGAATACACCTGAACATTGTTATCTTTAGACATAAAGTTTATAAATATATGTCAGGCCCCATCTTTAATGGTGATTCTGCATGACCACCAGCAAAGTTATTTCTAGATATAAATATTATCAGCTCTCTGGGCTCCCCTGGGTTTTCCTACATCACTGTCACCATCTGAGATCTACTAGGTGTTTTCCTTGGAAACAAGTTTTACTGGACCATAACTGTGGTTGCTGACAGAGAACTTTTATTCTGGGAGAAACAATCTACCTAAATAGAATATTTAGTCTAGAGATATTAACATATTTCTAAAAGTTTTGTCTTATAACCAGATTTCTGAAGGCTTGGTCATTGTCACCCACATATTCTATTTATTCCTACAAATAATTATTTAACCTCTGCTATGTGCCAGGTCCTGTTCCAGGTATTAGTGAACAAAACAACAACAAAAACATATAATAATTCCCTGCTGTTATAGAGTTTACTGTATGGTAGATTCTCTTTAACCAAAACTTCAAATTCCACAATCTCTCAAGACTGATATTCCAAAAAGGATGTTAGGAACACCAGTAATGGGCTTTTTATTGATATCCAATAATAGCATTTTTTGATATAGGAATAGATATGAGATCTTACTCATATAGATATGAGTTTTGAGAAGGAATAGGGCCCCAGGATTTTAAAAACAGTGGGAAAAAACTGTATAAGGTAGGGTGTTGCTGCCACTGGGATGAGATAGTTCCATATGAATTGAATATTTGTTAGGTCAAAGAAGGGTCTTGGCCAGTTAGGCCCTCTACAGTAGCAGGATGAAATAATGGGTGAGTTTTAAGGCAGCAATGCATGAAACAAATTAGCTGGATTGGGATTACACATTTTTGAAATTCTAGATTATGGGTAAGAACAACACCCAACCAAACACTGTGCTCACTTGGTCCTTCGTTGAATCATTTTGTCCAACAGTGAAATGCTAAATGACAGAAGAAAGCCTCTTCATAAACAATAATGATTTGTGTCTGATGTCAGCTGCAAAGCCATCTAGAAACAATCCCTTCCCATTGCCGGGCTCAGCCGAGCAGCTGCCATTTCCTTGGCCTCGCTTGTCCTGTTGCAGAGCTGGGCAACACGAACCGCGGCCGAGCACCTGCTGCCGGGCCTGCCAGAGGGATGGTGGTGCCATCGCTCCAGCCGGGAGGAACGGGACCATAAAGTACAGACGCGCGCCCTTGCTAGCTCAGCTGTTCCCCTTGCCAGGGCTCTCTCCTGCCAGACCAACAACCAGTCCAGTGTGCCTCACAGATCCCTTGTCAGCAGGACTACACTGAGACAGCGCCGTGTTTACTGTACCCAGGGAAGGGAGAGAAGTCTCTCATGATGGGTCTCTCCTCCTTGACCTTCCTTGGGGACGTCAGTCCTCTTGTGCTCACTCCACCAAACCGTAACTTTAGTTTAGGACCCTGCAACTTTGGTGCTAGATGTAACCACCGAAATCATCCTAACTCCCAATTCTTAAAGATGAGAAAACTGAAGCTCTAAGATGCTATGGGACCTCCCAAGATGATACAAAGAGGAGGACAGTAAAAACAAGATGATGGCCTGGACCCCTGACTCCCAACCTAGTGCTCTCTTTACCCCTCCTTGTGGTCCCTGCTTTCTCTCTCAACAGCTCCCCTCCTCCCCTTCTTTTGATTTCTGTAGCCATTTCTTTGTTCCAGGTGGTCATTTTCACATGTTTTTGTAATAATTTTCTGGCTGATAGCCCACCTGCATTCTCAAACTCATTGTAAGATAAACAGTGCGGATTCCATCTTTAAGAGAGCTGTCTTTTTGTGACTATTCTAACTCAAAAACTTCTCATGGTTTTTTTATTGACTCAAATTAGGTCTAAAGTGGATTCAACACACTGCATCTGCCCATATCCAGTTCCCTGTGCTTGGAATGCTGCTCATGCTTTTCTCCTTTCTGATCCTTCCACTTGGAAAGACCACCCCATATCTCTGCCTATCAATATTACCCAACTTTCAAAATCAGATCGACTGTTGCCAACTCCATCTATTACTCCCCACATGTGAGCTCTTCCTTCTACGCTTTCCCATGATGTTTAATATTCTCTCTCACATAGCATCCGACCCCACGGTGTAGTTACCGGTGGATGTGTTTAGTCTTTAAATGTTTCCATGCCTGAGATTCTCTCCCATACAGTCTTATACTTGCCACACCCCCAACAGCACCTAACACACTGCCTTAAATAAGGTGAATGCTCAGTTGAATGTCATACTACTTGAGCAAAATCTGAAAACAATACAGTCTCTTAGCTTGGACAGTTCATTTTTATTTTGCCATCTGTATGTATTCATACCTCCACTGTATCTTGGAATTGGGAACCAAAGCTAAAAAAGTAGGGTTTTTATTCTTTGTTTCTTATTTTTAAAAATTTTTCAGCAAGCATTATCCTTTTGAAAAATGTGTTCATTGCAGTAAAATACACAATAAAACACAATGAGATAAATCTACTATCTTGACCATTTTTAAGGGCATAGCTCAGTAGTATTAAATACATTCTATTGTTGTTTAACTGTCATCATCATCAATCTTCAGAATGCTTTTCATTTTGTAAAACTGAAACTCTTTACCCATTATGCAGTAGTAACTCTCTACTCCCCTCTTCCTTCAGGCTCTGGAAACCACTATTCTACAATTTTTTTTTTTTAAGATTTTATTTATTTATTTGACAGAGAGAGACAGTGAGAGAGGGAACACAAGAGAGGGGAGCAGGAGAGGGAGATGCAGGCTTCCCGCTGAGCAGGGAGCCCGATGCGGGGCTCCATCCCATGACCCTGGATCATGACCCGAGCCAAAGCCAGCCATTTAATGGCTGAACTACCCAGGCGCTCTTCTACTTTATGAATTTGGCTACTTTATGTACCTCATGCAAATGAAATTATACAGTATTTGTCTTTTTGTGATTGGTTAATTTCACTTAGCATAATGTCCTCAAGCTTCGTCCATGCTATAGCATGTGTTGGAATTCCTTCTTCTTTACGGGTAAATAATATCCTATTATGGGTTAATGCTACATTTTATTTACCCACTTATCCATGGATGGACACTTAGATTGCTTCCCTCTTTTGGCTATTAGGAATAGTGTTGCCATGAACATAGGCATACAAATACCTCTTTATCACCCTGCTTGCAATTCTATTGAGTGTATAACCAGAAGTGGAATTGCTAGGTCATAATCTATTTTTAATTCTATTTTTAATTTATATAAATTCAATTAGCCAAGTTATAGTTCATCATTGGTTTTTTACATAATGTTCAATGCCTCATCAATTTAATTCTGTTTTTAATTTTTTGAGGGACTGCCCTACTCTTTTCCACAACATTTGTATCATTTTACATTGGAAAGTGAGATTCTTTAAAAAAAAAAAAAAGAAATCTTCCAAGAGTCCAAGATGTAACAGAATACCTGAAGTAAAAAAAAATAATAGAAATTGTACTCTATGACCCAAGCTGCTTCAGTCAGATGAATCACAGCTGGTGCTCAGAAGCTAATAATTCAATGTGGAGAATATAATACGGAGCCCAGGAGTTCCTGAGCCTGACTGTGCCTCAGAATCCTCCCACCAGATACCCTGAGCTAGAACCTCTGGGAACCTGCAGTTACATAGAGCACTTCCAGTGGTCATCTGGTCTGGGTGTATGTGGAGAGTCATCTCATGGACTATGAATATGCCCACAAATTTGTTTTGCTGATGGTTTCAGGGCTGGGGGAAGGAACAATGAGTTAGTATTCATTTTAAAATATCTACTTGTTTATTTGTTAAGATTTATTTATTTATTTATTTGTCAGAGAGAGAGAGGGAGAGAGAGTGAGCACAGGCAGACAGAGTGGCAGGCAGAGGCAGAGGGAGAAGCAGGCTCCCCGCCAAGCAAGGATATTCATGGCTATACCTTGGGAAGGACCCCTGCAGATGCTCAGTTAATTCCAGAGTGGTAGGACAGAAAAAGCAGAGCCCCAGAGCTGGGGGCATAGACTATGGGGCCAAACCCACCAGGGCAGAAGTAAATGCCAATAACAGATGCCAATAATAGCCAAGAAACCAGTGGCTGTGGATTGATTGGCTCTCCACACAGTGGACAGAGGATGGTAGAAGAAGGAATGCAACAAGAGTCCTTGGAAACCAGAGAGTTGGGGGAAAAGTTAGAATCCGGGAATTCCATCAACAGGAAGCAGGGGCAAGACAAAAGAGAGGTTAAAGAAGAAAGATCCTGGTCCTAGAGGGAATAAGGTATTTAGAAGCTCACAACTTTAAGAAATCAGGCCTAACCTAAGAATTAGGCTAACATCAAAGGTGACATCCCTCTTTCCATAATTTCTTCATTTTGTCATCCTTTCATCGCTGTAGACCTTCTTAGTGCTTGGCATTATTATTCTGACTCCACAGTGCTCTGCTAGGATACTCCAGTTCCCGTTGCTCAAGGTAAAGAATGGTCCAGCAGCCTCACTACAGAATATTGTTACTAACACCCTATAAACTAGTTGATTCACTTACTTTAAATAGTGTGTTTTCCAAACAGTCCTAATCTGTAAGTTAAAAAAATGGACATTCTTTCAGTAGACTTTTCAACCATATCATTAGAAAGGTTATTTCGGCCTTCAGCATTGTTTTGATTTCTAATTTTGCGCTCTTGATGGATTTAGGGAACTATTACCCAGCCAGTGGACCTTTTTTCCTGATGTTGTTTTGTCTCTTTTTTTTAACTTCTCTCTCCCATGTCCTGCTTTATGTACATTCACTTCTCATTAATGTGTGGATAGAAGTAGGAAAAATAACAGAACTAAAATTAGTTGTATTTCCTACTTTTTAGCAGCAGTGATATGATTTACTCAAGGAGGAAATTGGAACTGTGAACTAAAATTAAGCTCTTGAATTATCTGAAGATTTCACTCATTCTTGTTATTTCTAACCCCAGGGAAGAACTCTGTGTTTACTACCCTGAGGCAGGAAGAGCTTCGTGCAAAAACACAGTCCAGTTCTAAATGCTTCCTGCCAATTTTGAGCAAGCATAAATTGTGTTTCTATCTTGAACATTTAGGTTAGCAATCTTAATTTAAAATATGCTTCCTATCATTTCATCACGTATGTAGTTGTTAATTAAACTGGCAAGGTTATAAAAGTAAAATTGAGTTCCAATTTAGTTTTGCAATTATATTTTTCACCACCCAAAACAGCTTTAAAGCTGAGTATAAATACAGAGCATTCTTTGAATATATAATCATCATTACCTAAATTAAGCAAGTGTTTGGGTATTCTTTCAATCTTCTAATGAAACTTTATTTCTGACTTTAACTGATAAGGGGCTGACTTAGCTGCCCCATGGTAAGTAACTTACCAATAACTTAATTGCATCCATTATTCCCTCTGAAACTGTGCTCTTTTTTTTTTCTTGATTTGTACTATCTTCATGACATCTGGGTTGTTAAATAGGGGTTTAGGGTTACCACCTCTGAGGGTTTCTATGGAAGACATTCAATGCACTGCAGGTGAGAGAGAATTACTTATTCTGCTCTCATCTTCATTTTCTTAAGCAAAAACTTAACATAAAAATTCACCATAGATGCTTTATAATGACAAAATCCAATATAAGCATTATGACTGATATGTCTATCTGTCTCTAGTCCTTCGTTTTCCAAAGCTGCAAGCATCCCCAGGCAACAGGATGCTCCACAAAATGTGGTTCTGAGGCAGCAGATTTTGGCAAATGTTGCCCTGCATTCTCGTGTTTGGAGAGGTCCAGGTCAATTAGTTTATTATAGATTCAGTAGACTTGCTCTAAAGGAAACTGTATAACTTTATTTAAGTCTTTCTTACAGTTATTCAGAAAATCTTTTCCTCACCCATGGAAAAAGCATTCCCCAAAACATTGCTTTTTCCCCCTCACATATAGTAGCGACACAGATATTAGTAAATGTGCTAGTATTTGTATCACTAGTATACTTTAAACATACAGCACAAAAAGACCTGCCTTCTAATCAGGAGATTTGTGCTAGCTTTAAAATACAACCGTTACATGTCTATTCTTCCATTCAGACATTTGGCTAGATGATGCCTAGAAAATAATGCCAGATGGGGGGGATGCCTGGGTGCTCAGTCAGTTAAGCATTTGCCTTCAGCTCAGGTCATGATCTCAGGGTCCTGGGATCATTAACTCAGGGTCCTGGGATCGAGTCCCAGGTCAAGCTCCCTGCTCAGTGGAGAGCCTACTTTTCCCTCTACTCCCCACCCGCTGCACTTGTGCTCTGTTTCTCTCTCTCTCTCTCTCCCCCTTTCTCAAATAGATAGATAGATCTTTTAAAAAATAATGCCATATGGTTAAAATTGGGGTGCTAAGAAAAAGTACAACAATGAAATATTCCTTGGGCTTTAGACATTTTCAATAATTAATCAAATGTATATAGCCTTAAAATTACCATTGGTTTTTTGTAGAAAGAACAGGTATTCACAGGGATGTGAGCATTGATATGTATTCACTCAGTGAGATGAGGGAAGCATCAGGTTCTCTTTCTTTCTACAGATCGTCATTCTTGCCAATTTTCAATTCTTATAACTAAAAGAGTGACAGTCGTCTCCTTCTCTGATCTGACTTTCCCTTAAATGTGTTTCAACAAAAATGTGCTGTTTTCCTCTTACACAAATGAGTGCTTATTTTACATGGGACTGACACTTGCAGGAGCCTTTGCGATGTTAGAGGGCATAGCCCAGGATGGACCTCAGCATCCGCGCCCTCTTGTCTAAATTTTGCTCTTTTGCGTAAATAGACCCATTCAGCCTCTGGGCCAAGTTTCACACTGTGGGAGCTGATGCAATGGACCTAAAAATATCCAGCCTGGGAACCAGATTAGCAGCAAGTGTATAAAATGGAAAGCACCTCAGACATCTACAGCTCAGGAGCCCTCTGTGCTGGGCAGCTTGAACATCCACAAACAAGCAAAGGATGCTGAAGAGCCTCGCCCATTAACGGTGTAGACCGACTAGATCTGGGGTAGGGTCTAAAGTCTGGGATATAATATTTTCCAAAAATCTCCACTAGGGAGGGGAGCTAAAAGTGCAGCTGGGGTTGAGAGCAATTAATCTTCTCAAACTTCATTTTATCAGTGAGGGATTTCTAGAGCAGTTAAGTGATTTGCTTGCCTACCGCTACAAAATTAATTAGCTCCTTGGAATCAAAAGACAGATCTTCTGATTCTTAACAGGAGCCCTTCTGACTCACGGGGCCGCCTCTTCACCATTCTTGTCAGCTGTATGACCTGGGCAAGTCACACAACTCCTCTGTTACCTTGTCAGTCGTACCTGACAAGAACCATCTCGGGATCCAATAATCACTGGAAGACACACCTGTGCAAACTTAGATGGCATTGCTAATTCATTATTAATGACCCAAACAGCATTGTTCATTTGCACTAATTAGTGTGATGTTCCCCATCAGCTTTCGCTTGAAAAAGAGCTGTCCTCAATTTGTGCTTGAAATCTGTTGGCATGTAATTCACTTCCAGGTTTGGTATCCTTCCTGAATCTACTAAGTGGTTTTTGCACCGCTGTCCCCAAATCCAACCCACTCTGGGACACAATCCCTTTTTAATAGTTTTGTAAAGGAAAACAAAAGTAGGAATCCTTAAATAAGTGTTCTATCTCCATGCCCTGGACCATGATGTGCTCTGAGAGGCCACAAAATAAGAAGCAAGAGTAAACAAAGAGAAAGTGCTTTCTCCACGCCTTCCCCTGGACACCGGGCCATCAGCCTTCTCCTTCCGGGTGGCCCACTTGCTTTCCTCACCTGCTGTATCCCTGCCCCTGTGAGCCCAGCACAAGCAGGTTCCCCACCTTGGCAGCTGCTCTCCTTATGTCAACAGAGCCTCCATTCTCAGCGGGTCTGCTCTACACCCAGAGGAAGGTTACAGAAGACAAAGGAAGACCATAAATGGGTTGTCTGCCAGGACTGCCAGTGCGTCTCTACAGAGAGGATGGGCTCTAGGTGGTTCTTGGAGTGCCCTTGAGAATCTTGAGGTCATAGGAGGCCAGTGGGCATAGTTCGGTTGTTCAGCAGATGACTACTACTCTAAGCTCTCACCTACTACCCTGGAAAAATACAGAAAGTACCACTGACAAATGCCTGACTGGCCCCTGGGTGTACAGACCCACATACTACCATTATTTCTAGGCCATCAGGATTTAACTTGATGTCCCACTGGGAACAACAGGGCTGCCTGCCTGGTCCTCATTACCATGAATAACTGAATGTTGGAAGTATGTCAGAGGGCTTCTACGGACATTCCTATTCACCTACCACAATGTGATGGCAGTTTATAGGCAAATCATTTCATGGAAGGTCCCTAGAACGTGCTGATCTAAGCACCTAACATCAGTCTCTCTAAATTGGTCATGCCACGGTTTCAGCCTAATCATTGGAGTTGGTGTTCCAGCTAAAGTCAGTAAATACCAGAAAGTAAGCTTTATTGCAAAGCAGATTGCAGTTCCTGTAAAGATGCTGTATATGAACAGAAACGTGCTGTTTACAGATGTCCATCAGCCTCAGTCCTAAGCAATATAGATTATAAAACAAAGGGGGAGGGTGCCCACAGTAGTAAGGACAGATGCCCCTAGCAAGTCATCACAAATCAAAATCAAACCTAAATGTTCACAAATGGTAATGTCATGATCAGATGGAATAAAATCAGACAGACTCCATTTTTCCAACTGCTTTAGGTGACAGTCTTCTCCAGGAAAAAAAAAAAAAAGTGGGAGGCTCTAATTTTAATCCAGTGCCTGTTTGAAAGCCTTCATCTACAGCTCTACTGTGCCTTGCACAGAGCAGGTGCCCAGTGATGTGAGCTCAGTGACTGCTGTAAATAGGAAGAGGAAAGAACATGTTTCAAAGAGCCTTCTGTTAGCCTTGTTGCTCAACATTCTCTGCCTCCAGACTGCAGGGGGGTTAAGCCCTGTGGCCAGCGAGGGGAAGAAGTGGCTGTTTTGCTATGGCAAGTTGAATCAAGTTCCTAAGCTTCCATCCAGTATCTTTCTGCAAAACTGGTATCCCTTGCTGGGAGTCTGCTCTGTTCACCATTTATTTCCTCATTTCTTTTCTCATATAGGGAGAGGTAATGATCTCTTTGAACCTGAGGATCTGTTAGGCCTTTTACCCTCAGGCTCTAAGTCCCCTTGAGAGGGTAACTGTGTTTCTTTCATAGCATAGTAAATGTTCAGCAGATAATTATATATTCACGTTAGATGTATGTCTTATGCAATGGCATTGCTAATGAGGCCACAGCCAGCCAACAGATTTTTCAGTTCATACATTTATATGCTGGGCACTTTCCCATGTATACAGACGGGCTTCATTTCTCTCTTAATGTGTCCTCCTCTCCTTTTTCCCAGTGTCCTCCACACTCCACACGCCTTCCCACAGTGTATAGTTCTAGTCTGACTGCTCGGGGGGGGACTTACCTCCTACCTCATTGATCTGATTCCAGGACTCATGAGGAAGATGTAGACAGCTAACTGAAAAACGTTTTTGAACTTCTAAAGAGTATAATGCCTGTGCCTTCCTCCAGAATTACAATATTACAAAATTAAGTCTTTCATGAATGGGAACCTCAGATACACCAAACTGGAATGATCCGAATTCTTAGTTCAGGACATTATCACTGTGGATTCACGCATAGTCTCATGTTAAAGCTTTTGGCCCATCTATTTAATAACCTAGTGAGCTCTCGTGAGCACACTGCCTGACGCAAAGCCTGGAACGTCGCCAGTAACTGAGATCAGCCTGTGTGTTCCAGTTCCCTTCTCCGGTGCCCCGGAGCCTCTGTCCTGATTTTTGTCTTTATCCATCATCCGCAGGCTCTTGAAAATGTGGTTTTTATCACATATATGCCGAAATGATATATTGTTTAGTTTAGTTGCTTTTTGAACTTTTGGGAAAGGATATCCTGTTGTCTGAGGTAGCCTCACACTTGCCTTTGTCACTCAATACTACCTTCCCATGATTCACTGATGAATCTCCTCTTACAACAAAATAGATTTATCTCTGAATACGAAAAAAAAAAAGCCTCAAAACCAAAACAACAAAAAACAAAATCGCCCCCTAAAATGCTTACATATTCTCCCACTGTGAATGGTAGGTCCCAGAATTTAGGTTGTGTTAAATCGGAAAACCGCTTTCATAGAATAATATCTACAGTAACATGTCAGACTTGGTCTCATTTACTCTCAGTAAATTCAAGGAAGGCTAACACAAGATAACTGACCCATTAAGGTTCATCTATGAGCCATGTTGCCATTCCCTAATACTTTCGACCAAGCTGTTACATGAAGTAGGTTACAAAAAATATTTTTACCTCAATATATGTTAAAACTCACTGTGTATATTTTTAATATGATGCTCAACAATATGACTCAGAGGATTTCTCCTGTTAGCCTCATATCTAGTCTTTCCGGATCATGAAAATATATCTCAGAAAGGTATTTCTTCTGCTATTTCTTGCTCAAACAATAGCAAACCCCTCTCAACATTTTCAAGATACGTTTTCTAGGCTCCACACTAAAACAACTCGGAATTAAATTCCCTGCACTCTTTAGGGACTGCTCATTGGAACTTACTCTTTGAATCTTCTGAGTCTTGGCCATTAATAATCTAAGCTGATTCTTTCACTCAATAGTTACCCAATTAACCACAGAACGGCAGCGTCAAATCAATCTGGCCCCACAAGTCCACTCTGCAGGTCTGGAGGAAGCTGAACAGCTCCTTATTCTCCAGCTGGAGGATTTAGACCCTCACATACCAGATCTCTCCTGCCAGGCTGTTTGCACAGCAGCATGGAGTCCTGGTTTAAAACAAAACAAAACCTAAGCTTCAGAAGTTAATGTTGAAGTTCAGGTTGCATGAGAGATGTGTCAGAGATGTCAGAAATAAAAATACAGGATGAAGGGCTGAAAAAATCCAGACTCCAGCTCTTGCCCTGTTAATGCGTAGAGGAAATCTGGAAAATGCTAAGCAGAGGCTGGGATGCTAACAAAAGACAAAAGGTTTCTTCATTTCCCACGCCCTCAAAGAGCAGCTGCAGTTAAGGGAAGCAACTTTGAAATGAATTACATTCATTACATGATCGGACTCTTCTTGTGTGTTTGGCTAAGACACCTGTTGATCCTTCAGCCATTCTAGTAGGTGCTGGAGAGGACACCAAAGGAAGGAAGGAAACTGACATTTATTTCATGTCCTGCACTGTGTGAGACAATTCTCCTTTACAGCTGGGGAAACTGGTGCTCAGACAAGTTACCTGACCACCATGTTGTATAAAAATATCCACACCAGGTCTAAAGGCAAAGCCCACGTTCTTTCCACTGTAACACTGCCTACTCTTAAGGAATTTTAGAATCTAACTGAGAAGAAAGGCACACAACAAAACAAAATAAAACAAAGCACCTGAGTCATAGTGTGTTAATTGATGACTAGGAGACCAGGTTAGACCAGAATTGTCACTGGAATGAAGGGAGAGAGGTAGAATCCATGAGGAGAAATTTCGGCCAGGGGCCAAGCTCAAGCTAATAACCATCAGAGAACAAAATAGAGGCTTTAGTAGGATGGCTTTGTTAAAGACAGATTTTAGAGAAGCTGATCTGACTAAAGCAGTCCAGATTTGATAACTATAGTGACAGAAATGGAGAGACAGTGCCCCACAGACAGGTCCTTTTTTTTTTTTTTTAAAATCTCCCAGCTTGTCTAGAATAAGGTACATGGTAAATAAAGGTTTACTAAATGAAAAAATGGAGATATCATGAAGGAAGACATGGCAGAACTCAATAAACATACAGTTATCCAAAAAGAAGGAGAGACTCATGCTGTTGGAAGAACTGGGAAAATAATACTATGAGCTAACATACAGCATCAGCTATTAGGTGTGGTTCTAAGGGCTTTTACTTACATTAATTCAATAAACATACATATCATACATACATGATGGTACTAAGAAGAGATACTATTATTATCCCCATTACAAGGTAAATTATTTTTAACATATTTTTATTTTAATTCAATTAACATATAATATATTATTGGTTTCAGAGGTAGAGGTCAGTAATTCACAGCCTTATGTAACACCCAGTGTTCATCACATCACATGCCCTCCTTAATGTCTATCACCCAGTTACCCCATCCGTCCACCCCACACCCTTCCCAGCAACTCTCAGTTTGCTTCCTGTGATTAAGAATCTCTTATGGTTTGTCTCCCTCTCTGGTTAGTCTTGTTTTATTTTTCCTTCTCTTCCTCTATGATCTTTTGTGTTTCTTAAATTCCACATATCAATGAGATCATATGATAACTCTCTTTCTCTGAATGACTTATTTCACTTAGCATCATACCCTCTAGTTCCATCCATGTCATTGCAAATGGCAAGATTTCATCTTTTTTGATAGTTGCATAATATTCCAACACACACACACACACACACACACCACTCTTCTTTATCAATTCATGTGTCGATGGACAGCTGGGCTCTTTCCATAATTTGGCTATTGTTGGACACTGCTGCTATAAACTTTGGGGTGCAGGTGCCCCTTCAGATCACTATATTTGCATCTTTGGGGCAAATACCCAGTAGGAGGTACAGGGAAATTAATGTCTTGCCCAGATCAACATGGCTACTCAGTGGTAAAGCCAGGATTGGAACAAGGCAGTCAGCCTGCAGTCTCCATCTGAATCTCTGTGCCTGAGACTTAATAAATGAAGACTAGGGCAGAGAAAGTCTCTTCTTTTGATGGGTTCCCAATGTGGACATTCTAAACAGGGACAGAATTTATGGAAAGGAGCAAGACATGTAGGCAAACTATGGATATGCGAGTGTGTTATGCCTGCAATAAAAGTGAAATATTCTAGGCACTTATTCAAATACTTCATAGCTTTAGCCAAATCCTTCAGAGCTGGGCACTGGTGAGAAGCAACAGCTCACCACAAAGCACACTGTTTCTCCATCCTTCTACCAGCTAGAGCTTTCACTTGGTTAGGCTATAGAACACACTACCCTGTCTATAGTTTGTGAATTGATTTGAATTGATCTCTGGTTTTGTATATACGTTTTTCATGCTGCATTAATGAGTTACCATGGACTTAAACAACAAATATTTATTTCTCACAGTTCTGAAGTCTGGGAAGTCCAAGATCAAGATGCCAGCGGATTCAGTGTCTCGGGTCTGGTGAGAGGCCTCCTCCTGGACTCTTCCTTCTCCAACATGGAGAAGAAACAACCTTTTCTCTATCTCAGAGGCAGAGATAACCTCTCTTATATCTCTTCTTACTCATAAATGAATCCCATTCATTAGGGCTGCACCATCATGACTTAATTATCTCCCAAAGGCTTCACTCCAAATACAGTCACATTGGGGACTAGGGTTTCACCATATGATTTTGAGGACACAAGTATTCAGTCCATAGCAACCCACAACTAAATTTCAAGACCTTCAAAGACAGGAATTGTTCCTTTATTGGGATCTTTAGTGCCTATGGCCAACTTGGGCACAGTGTGGGTACTTAATAAATGCTTTTCTCATCCATTAACTGTTTTTGGAGCATAACTTGAAGAAGACTTTTTAGTTCTGCAACATCAACTCACCAAATGGGAACTCTTCATCCTTTCTGCTCTCATCCATTGCTGGTTAGAACAGTTACAATCAGGGAGAGCTCTAAGAGGGAGTGAAGTTTCTAAAACTGTGCAGGAGGGAACAGATTAGAGCCCCAGTGGTGCAACACTGAAATAATAAAAGATGCTTTGGTAGAAGCATAAGGACTTGTTAGTAAAACAAAACAAAGGAAAACAACAAAAACAAAACAAAATAAAAATCCCCCAAACCCTCTCTCTTACATTGTCTTCACTTTCATTGTTACCTTACGTATTGTCCGCAGCCTCACTGCTTCTTCCCCTCGTAGATATATCTTGTTTGCCCAGAAGCATCCTTTTCTCTGTGGAACCTAACTTCCCCCCTCCAGGTGGTCCCAACAGGGCTGTCAATGACATCTCATCGCTGAAAGGTGCACTTGACCTATGACGATTGATCAGACCAGCCCCTCCCCCAGCAGAGTAACTTAGTGGCCTGAAGCAGGGCTGATTACATTCTTTCATGAGTTCTGCCGGGTCACCCGGCCACAGAGGATCTCTACTGTGTGTGAGAGAATCACACACTGTTAAGAATAGGCTTTTTTGGGACGCCTGGGTGGCGCAGTTGGTTAAACGACTGCCTCCGGCTCAGGGCGTGATCCTGGAGTCACGGGATCGAGTCCCACATCGGGCTCCCAGCTCCATGGGGAGTCTGCTTTGCTCTCTGACCTTCTCCTCGCTCATTCTCTCTCTCACTGTCTCTCTCTCTCAAATAAATAAAATAAAATCTTAAAAAAAAAAAAAAAAAAAAAGAATAGGCTTTTTTGGGGCGCCTGGGTGGCTCAATGGGTTGCAGCCTCTGTCTTCAGTTCAGGTCATGATCCCAGGGTTTTGGGATCGAGCCCGGCGGGGAGCCTGCTCCCCCCACCCCCCCCCCCCCCCGCCTGCCTCTCTGCCTACTCGTGATCTCTGTCTGTCAAATAAATATATAAATAATATTTTTTTAAAAAAAGAATTGGCTTTGTTATTATTATTATGTTATGTTAGTCACCATGCAGTACATCATTAGTTTTTGATGTCACGTTCCATGATTCATTGCTTGCGTATAACACCCAGTGCCCCATGCAGTACGTGCCCTCCTTAATACTCATCGCCTGGCTCACCTATCCCCCCCATCATCTCACCCCTCCTCCCCTCTAAAACCCTCAGTTTGTTTCCCAGAGTCCATAGACTCTCATGGTTTGTCTCCCCCTCTGATTCCCCCCACTTCGTTTTTCCCTTCCTTCTCCTGATATCCTCCATGCTATTCCTTATGTTCCACAAATAAGTGAAACCATATGCTAATTGACTTCCTCTGCTTGACTTATTTCACTCAGCATAATCTCCTCCAGTTCCACCATGTTGATGCAAAAACTGGGTGTTCATCTTTTCTGATGGCTGAGTAAGATTCCATTCTGTAGATACATCTTCTTTATCCATTGGTCTATTGAAGGCCATCTTTCAAGACATGTCTCCAAAAGCAAGGGAAATGAAAATGAACTTTTGGGACTTCTTCAAGACAAGAATAGGTTTAAAGAGGCCCTTAGCTATCCTCCCTACCAATTCCAAAGACCGTCTTCAGAATGAAGCCATCACACAGAGAAGGCTGAGTTGAGAGATGGAAAGAGAGATAGGTCCTGGTATCACCTGAGCTCCTGCCTCATTCTGCACTCAGGGCAGCACCACCCCTGGCCTTCCCAGTTACATGGGCCAGAACTTATTCTTGCTCTGTTTAGAGCTGGAATTCTGCTGCAACTCAAAAAAATTCCCCAATGAAAACGCTTCTTCCCTACCTGATTATTATTGCCCGTCTATCCTGGTTTCCTTCCAGGGAGCACCTCTTCTATCAGAGAAACTTCTCTAAGGGTAGAGTTATATTTCATACCTATTTTTAGGACCCAGCAACATCTATAATAATGCTAGGCACACTGTGGTCAGTGCTGCTAAATGCCGGCATTCCTCTTTGTCTAGAACTGTCATATTCTACTTTGTATTAGAGTGAATTCTCCCTGATATGTCTCAGGGAAGATCTGTTTTCATCCCTGGGGCTGGGCATTCAGGGGGGTCCTTTCCATTATGGAACTCCCAACCTTTAGTTCTGATTTTATTTTATTTTTTAATTAGTTTTCTCCATTTCTTCTGCTGTCTCTTTGTAGAACTTTTTTTTTTTTTTTTTTTTTTTTTTGACAGAGACACAGCAAGAGAGGGAACCCAAGCAGGGAAAGTGGGAGAAGAAGGCTTCCACCGGAGCAGGGAGCCTGATGCGAGACCCTGAGATCATGACCTGAGCAGAAGGCAGACGATTAGCTGACTGAGCCACCCAGGTGCCCCTAGAATTCATTCTTGATATTAGTAAATTGCTCTTTGTCATTTTTTTTCTTTATCAGTTTATTATATGCCAAATAACGTATTAGTTTTTCTAAATAATCAACTCTCAGCCTTGCTGTTTTCATTAATATACATTTGTTTCCTGTTTCAAGACTCTTCATTCTTATCTTGATTTATTTCTCTTTATTGTTTTGATAAACTTTTATTTATTTATCTATTTATTTATTTATTTGACAGAGAGAGATCACAAGTAGGCAGAGAGGCAGGTAGAGAGATAGGAAGGGAAGCAGTCTGCCTGCTGAGTAGAGAGCCCAACTCGGGGCTGGATCCCAGGACCCTGGGATCATGAGCCAAAGGTAGAGACTTTAACCCACTAGCCACCTAGGCGCCCCTAAACTTTTAATTAGAGTATTTAGAACATTTAGATTTAATATAATTACTGATATGTATGGTTTTATATCTACTATCTTACTAATGTATCCTTTTTGTTCATTCATTTTGTCAATATTCTCTTCTCTCCTTGAGTTTAGTTTTCTGGACTTTTTCCCTAACTTCTTGAGATAGTTACTTAAAGTATTGTTTCTCAGCTATTCTTAATTTCTAATACATACCATTAAGGTCCTACATGTTCATCTAGACATAGTTTTAGCTGCATTACTCAAAATTGAACAGATTATATTTTAATTATTCTATTTAAAATTATTCCTAAATTGAGATGTGATTTCTTCGATCCATGGGTTGTTTTGAGAAGCATATTACTTAATTTTAGAACATTCAGTAAATTTTCTAGTCATCCTTTTTAACTTGATTTTTAGTTTAATGTGGTTAATAAATTCTATGATGTTCTCTCATCATTTCAAACTTTGAAATTTGATAAAACTTGCTTTATGACTGAGCAGATATTCAATTATTGTCAAAGTTCCTTGAGTATTCTGCTGCTTTGTATAGTGTTCTATATATGTGAATTAAGTACAACTTATTAATCATGCTGTTCAGGTATGATCTATTTTAATTTTTTGGCTTGTTTTATAAGTTCTGAGAACTGATAGTTCTCAGATACCAGAACTGATAGTTATCCTACTATGATAGTGAACTTAGTTATTTCTTCTTGTAGTACTATCAATTTTTGACTTACACGTTTTGAAGTTATGCTATTAGATGCTTACAAATTTAGAATAATTGTTATATCTTCCTAACTGATTTTTTTTAATCTTCAAGAAATATCTCCTTTAGTCTCTAATAATACTTAAGTATACTTTTCTTTATACTTTAAGGTGTATCTTTTGTAAGTAAATTATATTTGGGTTTTGCTTTTTAAAAAAATCCAGTCTATTAAATATAATATTTAGGCCAGTTATAATTAATATGTGGGTTTCTATCTGTCATTTCACTATGCATTTTCTTTTTTGTTCACCTACTTTATGTCACTTTTCTATAGTTTTTTCTTTATTTTGAATTAAGCAGACATTTATTTATCTCCTGTTAGTTATTTATATATTCACTTACTGGTTGTTACTGATTTTCTAGAGATCATAATAGGTATGTTTAAATTATTAGAATCCAATAAAATTGAATGTTCTTGTCACCTTCCAAACAGTGCTAGGATCTTAGAAAATCTAACTCCATTTATCCCCCTCTCTCTTTTGTGTTATTATTATAATGCATTTCATTTTTAGGTATAGTATATGTATAGCATTTAATTTTTAGGTATTATAGGTAAAATCTTTTTATTTCTTCTTATTTTAAAAATTGTCTTTCCTCTCTATTTCTCTTAAAGTTTCTTCCTTTGTGTTAATTGCTGTGGTGCTCTTTCTAGTTTAGTGTTTGCTTTTAAAACTACATTAAAAAAAAAAAAAAGAAAAAAAGAAACTTATCTTTTACTTCTAATTATTTCTTGAATTCTGTCACTTCATTTCTAAATTTTTGTCATTCTGACTTACGTTGTTCTTCCGGATCTTCTAATATGTTCTCAATTTTTAAAGGATTTTTAAAATAGCATGTTATAATTTTTTTCTGCTTTTAAATGTGTATGTAATATTTAACTTTAATAATTTACTCTCTCCCATTTTAATGTGAATTTAATTTCCATGAACTTTTATAAACTTGAAGATAAATTTCACAGAGTTTCTTTTCATATTCTTGTGTACTGTTAAAAAAAAAACTCATTTTGAAATTTCTGAGCTCTGTTTTCCTCCCCCATTTTTATCTAGATCTTCTCTTTCTTTCATCTCCATTGTCTCTGTCCTCACCTTTTATTCAGATCTAATTTTTCCTCCTCAGTGTAGGATTCTGTCATGAATAGAATCGTGTCTAGGAAACTTCAAGAATTCCGAAGGGCTGGCCTGCTTGTCTTTCCAATCTTTACCACCAGATTTTTTATGCCGCTATTTGATTGGGCAAAATCTCCCCTGGTTTCTCAAATTGGCCTACTGCACTTTTCATGAATATCTGTTGGTTATGTGGGGACTCTGGTTCTCAGATCTGACAGATGTCTGGTGCTTCTCTATGCTTCCCCAGACACAAAAGTTGATAACTGGTAGGTCTTGTGGCTTTTGGTAATCTTTTCCCATATTCTTATATTTTGGAGTTAATGGGGTTATTCTGTCACCCTTTATGTTGTTTGTGGGTTTTTTTTTTATATTGCTATCTAGTTGTTTATCTCTTTTAATGTGGTAGTTGGGAAGATCCAAAAGTTATGTTGCTACCTCTGTCCCGATCATCTCAGATTTCCTCTAAATAAATTAATAGTTTAAATGTAGTTTTTTTTTCTCTGAAGTCCTTATGAATTACATGGAAAGTTCCCTTAATTTGGAAACTTATAAACATTTTTATAATATCTAGATTTATTACCAGAGAAACTTTATTGCCTTGAGAAATTTTATAAAATGAATCCACAGTAATTTATAGTTGATTCATAATCCACAAATCATAAATCACTACCCCAAATGCGTTTTTAAATAAATTTTGTATTAATCTTTAGGATGAGAGAAACAACAGAAAACCCAACAATGCCAGCAACACTGTTGCTGACAATTAATATTTTTGAGTGTTTGTATGTCCTGCACACGTTCTTATTGGATTTATGTGGATTAATTTATTTAATCTTCACACCAAACTTGTAAAATAGAATTTATTATTATCTTCATATTATGAATGATAAAACTGAGGCACAAGGAAGTTAAATATTTTGTAATAGTCACACAGAAGGAAGTAGGTACCACACAACTACTCTATGGTATCTTCAAACACATACAATCATGGGATGCCTGGGTGGCTCCCATGGTTAAGCCTCTGCCTTCGGCTCAGGTCATGGTTTCAGGGTCCTGGGATCAAGCCCTGCATCGGGCTCTCTGCTCAGCAGGGAGCCTGCTTCCCTCCCTCTCTCCCTCTGCCTGGTTCTCTGCCTACTTGTGATCTCTGTCTGTCAAATAAATAAATAAAATCTTAAAAAACAAAACAAAACACAAATACATATGATCAGAAGGAAATATCTTCCAAATTTTTTTCTCCAAGTACTGTCATCGGGGTAGAATATGCATTTAAAAAATCAATACAGGATTTATAGAACAGAGTTGAATGTAATCCTTGGTAATTCTGCATGTATCATGAGTCAAACTAGAATGCTTTCTTAGGCACACAAGTCCTCACCTCTTGGCTTTCTCCTCCCTTAGAACAATGATAGAAAATGACATCCAAAGGAGATGGGAGTCATGGCAACCTGAATTCAGTCACTTGATCCTGAGAACCAACACGTTTTTGGCCTGGTTTTCAAGAGTGTGTGAAGAGTTAGGGAAGCAGCAGGGAAATCGATGTTCTCACCTCACCTGAAACTTTGGGCTGCGTCTGCATAGCTACAGAACACCAAGATTTCAGGAGAACAACTTCTTTCTTGACTCATACAAATGGGTCTTGACTTTCAATAACAAGGGGTTAATTTAGACAGACATCAGAAACCAATTCAGGCTCCTAGTCAGAGAGAGAGCCAGAAAAGACCTCAGAGCCAGTGGTTTCTCCTGCAGAAAGCCATGGTCTGAGTTCCACTCATCTGTTTGTCTTCCTGGGAGGTTTTACACTTCTTAATTTGCCCCTGTCCCCACCTCCGGGGCAGATAAGAGTATTAAAACTATATATGTCCTTAAACCCTTTAATAAGAAAGAATACTTAACTTCTCTGCTCCTAAAGACTTTCCAGTATCTACAGATATTACGGAAGTGTGCAAGACAGAGTTCCTGAAAGGGGCCTTGGAGAGGAGTAGATTCTGAGGAATGGCAGCAGAAAAGGAAGGAGGAGGTAGCAGTGTGAATGAAATACCCACCCAGGTGCCTCTGTGGTGAAAATCTATACATTTGACTCATGGGTGATGTCTCCTAATGACCTGCCACTCCAAGAACTGTGTTTCTTTCTGTGTGTGTATCTTTCAGATGCTCTGAAGTTTGGAAGGAATGGCAAATACATTGTCAGAAAGGAAGCAATACTATTGCATAATGGAGGTTACATTCAGCCAGAGGATGGAGCAAAGCAGCTTTTTATTTTTTCTTTTAAATTATCTATCGCTCCATACTGAAGTCATCTTAGCTCCTTGTCAAGAATTTTTCTCCTTTTCTGTCTCCCTCTCCCTCATTCACCTCTGCTGATAATCCAGGCTACATTTTCATCCCTCCACCCCCCTGCACCCCCTCTTCCCCCACCCCCAGCCCAGGTATTGGATTTCAGCTGTGTTGTGTCACCTGGATTCCCACCTCTTTCTCATGGAGCTGGTATGAGTAAGTGCAGTGGGGGGGGCTTTAAATTCCTCAGGTATTTTGCAGTAATATTTACAAGGTAAACACACCCCCATCTCTTATACTATGACCACTTCTCTCAGCATAATGCTAGAGCATTATAATTTTATAGTTCTTTTACTCCCCTGTGCCAAATATCTACTCCCATTGCTCTGGACTGACAAGGGCAGCGCTCAGAGAGACAAGGGAGCTGGCTCTTTCCCCTGCCCCACAATGAAGAGAGTTCAGGAGTAGGAGGAGAGTCCTTCCTATCTGCTGCAGGCTTTGAAGTCCAGCACAAGGATTTTGCTAAAGCTCACCAAGCAGAGAATACTTCTCACAAAAGCTAGAAAATGCAGGTTGCAGAGTTTTTCCAGGCTGCTAATGCAAAGACGACGTGGAAAACACTAGTTCGGCAAAACAGACCAACTGGTCAAGACGGCAGAAAAACTGAATTGGGGCAGTGATTGACAGTTCTAATAGTCAGTGATGGAAGCCACGGACAATTCCTTTTTCCCAGGGTTCTAGCCTTTCCTGCTCAGAGATTTTCCTGCCTTTCACTATGGACCTTTTTTTTTTTTTTTTTTAAGATTTTATTTATTTATTTGACAGAGAGAGAGAGAGAGAGACAGTGAAAGAGAGAACCCAAGCAGGGGGAATGGGAGAGGGAGAAGCAGGTTTCTCGCTGAGCAGGGAGCCTGATGTGGGGCTTGATCCCAGGACCTTGGGATCATAACCTGAGCCGAAGGCAGATGCTTAACGACTGAGCCACCCAGGAACCCCCACTGTGGGCCATTTTTATAAATCCCTACGCTTGGTACCTGTTAACAACCTCACCTGTGCAAAGTAACCTTTGTAAATTTGAAGGCTGCTTATAATTAAGGGGAGTTACACCAAGTGTGGAACATATAAACAAGCACCAGTAGCAATAGAACACTCTTTAAAAGGTTAGTTCCTAAATAGTCTATGTTTTTTTAAGACGTATAATTGCATTATCTATGTTTTCTTTAGGAGACCACTTCAGAAATAAATGTGTCTTTAAAATAACTACTGTATCTGAAGCTGGAGTCATCCTTTCCCACCCCTCTCTCCTGAGTCCCAGGACGCAGAGGCAATATCAGTAATGGAAACACTCAGATATGGGCAAGATACACATTGTACGAGTCCCATGAAGGAAAGCTTGTTTGCCGTGTCCCTATGCTCTTCAAAGTCAACCTGGACGATGGCAAAAGGCAACTGTCTTACAGCCCCTTACTTTGTGCAGAAAAAGCTCCCAATGGTCAGAATTACTCACCATAGTAATTACTCACGAGGTAATCAACAAAACATTTCTGAATATTAGGACTCACCGTGCTAGAGACTGTGTTATTAGAGAAAACAAAATTATTAAGCTAGAATAAGAGGTCAGGCTGCCCAGCAGTACACATGGCAGAAGTATGCAGATGTCGCAGTTACCTGAGCTTCCCGTTTCAAAGGAAAATCAGGTGGAACCTCTTACTGATATGTGAACCACATAATCTTCTAAAGGTAGCTTTTACAACATGAAAGATTCAACACTTTCTAATACATATTAGGAACATTCTCATATTGAATATTTCCTTTTATGAGTAGTAGAAGGACATCTACTCTTTCTGGAAGCCGCTCCTGTGGGGACCAATGTGAATAGTAGGCATGCATCTGTTGATCTCTGCTTTAGAGAAAACATCCAACTTGCTAAGCACTTTTAAATAAGCATTTCTTTACCACCTATTATGTGCTGAGCACAGTGCGTAAGACAAGAAGCGTCCAAGATCCAGAATATGACTTTCAGAAGAATATAAACTTATTAGGAAAAGAGCAATGCTTTAAAAAAAAAAAAAAGTAAGGGAAGACAGAATATTGAGTAGACATACTAACTACCATGGGAGAGATTGCCAAGAAGAGACAAGAAATGTTAGGGGAGGCCTGGGGCTTGGCAAGAAGTTAGAGAAACCATTCTGAACAAAATGTCAGAAGGCAAAAAAGCATGGCAGGTATAGGACACGATGAAAAGCCTCCGGAAATAAGGTTATTCCCATGATGGAGGGTCAGATGATAAGAAAGGTTTGATTCCAGGGGCGCCTGGGTGGCTCAGTTGGTTAAGCGTCTGACTTCAGCTCAGGTCATGGTCTCAGGGTCCTGGGATCGAGCCCCACACTGCTTTGGGCTCCATGCTCAGTGGAGAGTCCGCTTGTCCCTCTCCCTCTCCCTCTGCCCCTGTCCCAACTTCTGCACTCTCTCAAATAAATAAATACAAGCTTTAAAAAGAAAAAAATAAGAAAGTTTGATTCCATAAAAAGGGATTGTCAGCTGATGTCGTAAACAACGGAGTCATGGTAGTAATAATGAACCATGCAGGTGGGCGGCAGGGGCACACAGAATACGATGAGATTAAGCATCAGCAAACATGAACATTTAGAGCAGGGCTTTTGCGGTAATACACCTGTTACATGTGCAGAGTCTATGCTGGAGTCCACGGGCTAGAAAGAAAAACCGAAACTGGGCTGATGGATGACAGGAATGAAAGAAAATGAACTGCTGACAGTCAGGCCCTAGGACTGGGCCTGACAGAGTTAAACAGTGTTTATTCAATGCATCATGTCTGAATAGGTGGCTAATAAGTAAATCTCAGATTCAGAGCCTGGGCAACCGAGACACGGATAGGAAATAAATAAAGGACAGTAGTGTCGCCAACACCCTTAACACTGCTCCACTGAGCCCACACAAAATTGAAATTAGCATCACCCAAAGTCAGCTCATTTAATTCAATAAATTCAGTTTTAAAAATTCCAGCTGGTTAGTTTAGGGATACCTGAGAGGGGAGAGCTAGCTTCTCCATACGTCCCTTCTTGCCCATTTGTGACGCTGTGGAGACCTGGACCCATGAATCTTGAAGAAGGATCAATCCATATTAGGGCCTATGGAATATGCTAACCTTTTCTACATTTTTTTTCTTTTTTTCTTTTTTCTTTTTTTAAAGATTTTATTTATTTATTTGACAGAGAGAAATCACAAGTAGATGGAGAGGCAGGCAGAGAGAGAGAGAGAGGGAAGCAGGCTCCCTGCTGAGCAGAGAGCCCGATGCGGGACTCGATCCCAGGACCCTGAGATCATGACCTGAGCCGAAGGCAGCGGCTTAACCCACTGAGCCACCCAGGCGCCCCTTTTTTTTTCTTTTACAGAAAAGACTGCTGACTGAGCTGGCTATACTTTCAATGAGTAACTGTTTTCCATAGGATCATTTGCAAAGTCCAAAAAGAAAGAAGACTTCTCACGGAACAGCATATGGTTTTTCCTAAACATCTTAAGCCATTTCCTCCAGCCTTCCAAGAGCTATCACTCCCTCTCTTTCCTGCTCCTCGTCTTAAATCATTTCTTACCCTGGCTCTAAAGCTCCCTTCATTGCTTTTTCCTTAAGCACAGGGACATGGACATCAGAGCAACAATCACAACCGGACAGCTCTGCTGCCGAGTGGGAAGGACGGGGTGACAAACGGGCAGCCCCACAGTATTACCTCGTCGTGGAAGTCACAGGCTATAGCCTCTTTCTTGCACGTCGATGCTCTGTTTTATTTTCAGGTCTATAAACCGGCAGTAGGTCCTTGAAAGGGAGTATTTTCGCATGAAAGTCCAAACAGGCAATATTTAGTCTGAGCCCGGGAGAGATCCTTAATAACTGGAGGCTTCTTGCCTCGTTCCGGGTCAGTAGCACCGCAGAGGTGTTTACTCCTGGAGCCACTGTTTTTTCTTTTTTTATGTTACATGAGTCACCGTACAGCACATCATTAGTCTTTGATGTAGAGTTCCGTGATTCATTGTTTGCGTAAACTCCCAGGGCTCCACGGATCCATTGCTTTTATGTAGTTACTGTATCTTCTAATTAAAAACTTCGGAAGGGGCGGATTTGAAAGCTGGTATGGTGCTGCCACCTTGAGGATTCTTCCTGCCCTTTTGGTGATTTACCTTTACCAAGGAAGGGAAGATTCATGGTCGTTATCATTTTATTCTGTCAAAAACTGGAACTGACTTGTAATTCTCTGGTTTGGGATGTCACAGAAGCTGGGGACAAGCATTCCAATGGCCGATGACACTTTACACTCTTCAGCCATGAGTGTTAGCATCAGGTGCCACAGGCCACCATCAGAAGCCGCGTTTCGCACCGTCCTTGCAGGTGACTGCTGGGACTCACTGGAACCTTATCCTACAACTCCCTCTTCTTCCCCCACCTCCACCTCCCATGAGCAGTATAAATGATTGGAGGCGGGGGAGGGGGAAGGATTCTATTTCATTGAGGTCAAAAACAACATAAAGTGAACAAATAACTAAAGGCACAGATTTATAATCATAGAAAAACAAAAACGACAAAATTGTCACCTCTCCAGTTCTCCCAAATGCTATCAATTTTTTCAGCATGAATGCCTTAGCGACGACAATGCTGCCCGAAAAGTGCTCCGCTCAGAAAATAGAGGAGTTAGGGAAGGATGGGATCCCACTCCTAAATTTATAATAAGGGACAGGATGGCTGCAAGTTCACTAGCATCTCCAAATGAAAAGACAATGAAGTGTGTTACCAAAGCTATCCTCTATCAACCAGTGCCCATTTGATGGTTCTATGTATGTTAGATTGACGTATTTTTTTTAAAATAAATCTAAACAGTAGACGGTTCATTTGGGGGATCTTTTTTTATTTCTTGGCCTTCAGAAACCCTTCTCATTAAACCTTTAGTATGTTCCGCATGGTTCCTTTAGAACATGTTTACCAAGATGCCTGTTTCCAGCATGCCAAGGAAAAGAAGACTTGAACTTCTATTGAACCTCAGGCTCCGGCACAATTCTGGGCCAAAAGTGGTTCCATTCCCCCATTAAAAAGCTTTCATTTGCAAGCCACAGATGAAATTTCATCTGCTTTGCATCAGTCTAGTTTTAACTTGAGAGAACTTGGCACCACAAGCCTAAAACCCATTATTGGTGTTCCCCTTCTGAGGGGAAATAATACATTTACGGCTTGGTTTTGTTTATTTTGTTTTTGGGTTTTTTGGTTTTTTGTTTTAAATAAAACACGGTGATGCCCTCGAATTTTTCACCTCTCATTCAAAGCTTATTATTCTGGGCTGCTGTCAACTGAGCATCCCCGGAATGACAGCCGTATGTGGTTTTCGGTCCTTGGGTACAATGGTGAGCACCCTAGAACTCTGTTCATTCCTACAAACACCCTCTTGGATCGTTGAGTCCACTTCCACATAAAACACGGTGTTATATATGGGAAAATAAAATGGCCCATTTTAAGTTTTCCCTTAGAAAATCATGGGACAAATAAGCTTTCTCTTTCTCCATGTCCTTATACTACAAAGGTGCTACACAGGAGGTACTTTTTAGACCCATAAAATGCAGTTTAAGGTGAAGGATCAGAATCATCCTGATCGGACATTGACGGCCACGTGGAGGATTCTGTGGGATGGAACCCTGCAGGGCACATCCACTCAATAATACGCTTTTGGAGGACAGGAACTGGTCTTGGACCTTTGGAGAATATGTATTTATTGAATAAGGATACAGAAGAATGAGAAAAAGGAGAAAAGAAAGTGCCACTGGCTGGAAAGTGGTTGGGAACTACCATAATCCCCGTTGCTCAGCGAGCCCCGGGCACCGAGGAGGGACGGGCCAGGGGTGCCTGTCTTCATCCCTTGCACAGAGCAACAGCTCCCAGAATTCACCGTTTCCAGTTCTCCACATACGGAAGGCAGAAGGAATGGTAAAATGAGGACGCAAACAATTGCAATAAGCCCCCATTTCATTCTGGCACCGATTTTTTACCTTCTTCTTTCGGCTAAGTTTTATCTTCCTGAACCAAGTCCTTGTCACTTAGCTGTTCTTAGCTTTTAGCACTTGTCAATTAACTTCGCTCTTACTCTCAAAATGTATGTCTGATTCCACACGGATTCTAACAGTACAGAGAAATGGTTTGGCCATAAAGTCCTTAGCTGAACAGAACAGATTATATCATAGTACAGAAAGAGGGCAAATCTTTGCAAAAAGTATAGCATAGACGTTTTTTCCCTCAAATGAAATTTAAAAAGTAAAATGCTCCACTTGTTCTGCAAAGTTAAAAGTAAAGGAAGGGGAAAATGCAACCGCTGAGCTTCTCGACAGATGAAGTCACATGATATAACAGATAGCGTGACTCACATTCCAAACTGTTACCATGTCCCAATATTAGCAGCACTCTGTCAAATATCTTAATATTTAACTCAGTGATAAAATCCATTACATGTTATTCATTCTGTATCTTTCCTTCACCTGAAAACAGAAATAAAATGTGCCTTGCAGTGTAGCTGCGGACACAGATAGCTAGAATTATGAGAATTTCAAGATGAGCAGCTCAATCCTATGAATTTAGGTCACTACACTTAGATTATAATAACATAATAATGGTTACTGTAACCAGGTATTCTGTTAGAAGCTTTGGACCTACCACCTCATTTAGTCCTGCCAGCACTATGAGGAAGTCGCTGTTATCATTCCATTTTATTCTGACACTTAACAAGACGATACAACGCTTCCCCAGAGCGATACAATAGTAAATGGCAAATCAAAATTCAGACAGCCAGCGTCCAACACCAGAAACACCCTGTGAGCAACCGCACAGTAAAGATCATCCTGTTATAATCATTCGCTTATTCTATTTCCATTTCAAGATTCTTATTTACAGTGACTATTAACCTGAGCTCGCCTCGTCCTTGGAGAAGGGACTTTTGGCAGCTACCCCGCCTAAATTCACTTAGAGAAGTTCTAATACAATCTGCCCAAGTTTTTTTTTCCCCCTAAGTTATAGTGAATGAAGAAACAGACTCATTTAAACTACCAAATCTATAAAATGTCCAAAGAATTTGATGTTAAACAAGCCAAGTCTGCAGTATAGCTTTTAGGTCTAAAAGAGGAAGACTGAGTGAAAAAACCAGCCGCTGAATGATGTGTTCATTCTGCCACTCCGATAAAAGCTTACAACACAGAACCCAAAAAAAGCTTCAGGAAGAAACTAGTAAACTTGTTTGTAGTTTTATAATACTGGCAACAGCTAACAGCCTCCGGCGTTAGAACTGATGTTCATTAGGAAGAGATCTCTAGAACATTGTTTTATTGGTAATGACCGTATGTCCCTTATTATCGTCCCGTGAAGAACAAAGGAAGCTGCCTCAACCCTATGTTCTCGACTTCCTATATGGGTCCTCACAGCCTCCATCTACCTACGAATTTGTAACACTCGTTCCAATTAATGAGCGGCGCTGCAGTGTGCCTTTTACAGATTTATCATTCACTGTAGATGTTAACCACCACAACGAGGCAAGAGAGAGGGTTGAAAGAGTTCCAAAAAATTTTTCACGGTTCGCATAGCAGACAGGCATGTGCAAGGTCAATTTACAACAGGGGCCAGAGGTTGCTGTAAGAGCCCTTCCCTTCCTTTTACCTAAAAAAAAAAAAAAAAAAAATCAGCACGGTGAAATTAGGAAGTCATCTTAATGACCTCATTAAAAGCTTTGCTTGGTAAACAGAGGCATACAATGTATATTAGTTTTTTTCCTGTAACAGAAATAAATAATAAATGAAACTCCTTGGAAATTTTGTGATGGCACAATAGAAGTCAAATTTATGAGGCTTTTTTCTACCTCAGAATGATCTATCTAATGCTTTTTACTCACCTCCCTAGGTATTAAAGGAAATGTCTGCAGATTTTCCATGAGGAAAAAAATGAAAGGATCTTGATGCCCTTTAAAAGTAAGACAACGTTTACACACAGATTGCTCATGTTGTTTTCCTTTCATATATATAAGAGCATATATATGTATAAACATATATACATATATTTATATAAATATAAATTTGTTTCCATTATTCTACACAGTGACTTCATTCCTGTGTTTCCTACAAAATCCAGAGAGACATCAACCCTTCCACGCTTTCTGGATATTCCTTGGCTTCAAGTGGCTTACAGTGCTTTTCATATTCCCCTAAAACCCTGGGAGAGTCTGACAACAGTTTCAGCAACTGGAATTTGAAATATCAAATTTGTGAAGATCATGGTATTATTTATAGACTGTGGATAAAATGTGTCTGAGACATTTTCTTACCTTTAAAATCAGATGAATGCAGTCTTATTTTAAATTATATTTGGTCAAGGGTGCTTTTGTCGCTTGGGATCTTTATTTATAGTCTAGAATGTGGCCATCGTTTGAATAAGATTCCTTGCCTGTGAGGAGTGTGGCCTGATGAAAGGGATAAATCACCTCTTATTCACGACGCTGCATACAACATGGCATAAGCCACCTTTGCTGCTTATTCGGGGCACTTCATTATTCCCAACGCTGTCGGCCTCCTTGGTAATCCTATTTTAGAAACCTGGACAAACTTGAAGAGTTTCTCTCACAGAGCCCTGAGACACTCCTTTCCTGAAAGGTAGTTGGATAAGCCACCTCTTCTCTCAGACAAGTGTGAGTAACTTGACTTATTCGTACACTTAACTTGGCCATTTTTAACCATTTTTAGACAAGCAAGCCCGCCTTCCCTTCGCTGGGTTTTAAGGGTACATTTTTTCACATGTTTGCCCTGGTTCATTCATCAGTGCATGGTTCTTTCTAACAAAAGGCCATCACCTTGTTCCAGCTGCTTTACCCATGCCCTGAGTCTTCTGTAAGGGATGATTCCTGGGCGGGTCGAAGGGGCGGTCTGTCTCACACATCGTCATGAAGAACTCTTCTAACTGGAAGCTTTCTTTGAACTCCTCATTTTAAAAGAATTATATTTTAGAAAATGGCCGACAGTCATTTTCACTACTAGGTTTTACTAAAAAGAAGTCTTCCAACCTACCCAGAAAGAACAAGGAGAGAAACAATTTCCTCCCCGCCAAAGACCCAGGTTAGCGATGACCATGAGAGGCAGTGGGCTAAGGAAAAAGAGCCCCTGAGTAGGACACAGGCTGCTTACTAGACTCGGTGACCTTGCACAAACACTGAACTACTCTAGGCCTCAGTTTCCTCTTCTTAAAAATTGAGGATCTATGCTAGGTGAATCCTGAAACTCTGTCCAGCCTGATCTAAGACTATCATAGCTTTGGAAACACGACAGATGGCAAAAGCTTTGATCTTTGGCTGTTTCTCATGTGCACGTACCTGTCCTTGTTTCACAGCTTTATCCCACAACTCTTCCGTACTTCTTGTCTGATAACTAAACCAGGCAGGTAAATCCAATTAGGGGCAGGCCTTCTCTTTGGGCACCAGCAGAGCAAACAGCTGCTGATCATTAGAGTCCCTCCACATCTAGCTAGTTCTACAAAAACTAATTAGAGCGTTTACATCAGGATTTTTAACAAAAAGATGTTGTCTTTGAATAAGTCCAAAGTGATATGGACAAAATGATAAGCAGTTTTATTGGACACTGAATAAGACACTAAACAAATTACAGTACCTGTAAGTAAGCCAGCAGTTGGTAGCCACAATTTTTTTGCCCCATACATCCCGCCCATTTTCACGAGACCCTCGTGAGTTGTATCGCAGGCTGGGACTCCAAGGCCATCTCCGATGCTAGGAATGCCAAGGTCACACCAGAGCCTAGCTCTACAGAGAGTTCTCAGATCCAGGCTGCATGATTATTGTTGGAGGTATTTGTGGAAAGTTCTTCTAACTTTATTCTTCTGCCTCTTCCTTCTAGCCTGCTTCGATGGAGTTGACTCCTATTTTCTCTCTCCGTCTGGATTCCAGCTTTCTGAGACAGCCCTCCGCATGCCCTGTATGGCCCTTCCCTGGAGAGAGTGGCTGCTTCAGCTCTTTTCCTACCCCTCTTTCCAATGTGGGTGGACAATCATCTATAAAACGAGAAGCTAAAACTAGGTAATCAATAAAACCCAACCAGCCCGCTTACATGGTAGCCATTTGGAGTTGTCTGCAAAGATTCTTCCATCCTTGGTTCTTGGAACATACTCAAGAGGAGAGGCTACTCACGACTCAGATGATGATTTCGTGGAACGGACAAATGTTAGGGACGTGCCAGCATGGGGGGAAAAATGCCTCTTGGAAGCCAAAGAGAGCTATTCTATAATTCGTTTCCTTCATTTTAAAGCATTCCCAGACCTTATCAAATTTCATGAACTCTTAACCCCTTCCTTACCGGTACATTTTGATAATAATTATACACAATGTTTCTATGTGCCAGCATAGTGCTTTTCTTCATCCTCACTACCCCTCTTTGAGGAGAGTATCATTATTATACCCATTTCACAGATGAGGAAAATGTGGCTCAGACAGATTAAGTAATTTGCCCAACATCACTTTGTAGAAAATAGCAGAGCTGGGCTTTGAAATTAGGCAACCTGGCCTCATGACCTACACCCCCAAACTCTTTGCACTCCCCTGCCTCTCCACGTGGGTTTCAGATGCACAAAAATTCGGTTGGAATCATGTGTTTATGCATGGGGAGGGGAGGGTTGAAATGGTTTAATTCCATAGAATAACAAAAATTGCCTGGATTCTTTTTCCCTCTTTCAAACATCTCATTGCTAAAAGCCCATCTTATTTAATTTATTGGGTCCTATAAATATTAAATAGGCAGATCTACTCTTCCAAAATTATTCACCCTAATTTTTGGGTTGAGAAACAAATACTGTTATCTGATTTGGGCACTTTAAGAGGGTGCCATGTGAATAACAAGAAATACAAGCAATAGAATAAGAAGGGACTTGATCTTTTTTATATGAAAGAAACTGAGGCCCAGATAAATGAGGGGACCTGTCTGGGTCTGTTAAGGATAGAACAGAATTAAAAGCACCAATTTCTCCTTTAGACTTCTTTCTAGCAATGAATGATGCTTCTTATCTGATAGAAATGAAGGTATCTAAAATAAATGCCGTAGCTCTGCTCTCAATGGGCTTATGTTTTTGATAACATAGTGTGTTTTCCTCTCTCCCATCGGTATCCTAGGGAAAATAAAATGTCAATAAGAAACCAGCAACTAAAGCCACTGTACCTCTTCTGTCATCCGCATACTGAGGAAGCAGTTCCTTCTCCCCCATTTCAGAGCCAGAGGGGCACGGCAGAAACTGGGTTAGGGGCATATGATGATGAAAGCAAAGCCAGATTTAACACCTGTGAGCTGGCAATTGTTTAGTCTAGTCATATTTGTGGTGTATTTCTTTAGAAATGCTCTTCAATCTCACCAGGCCTTTTAAGTTATTCAACCTTCCTGCAGTTGAATCAGGAGAGAAAGGTACATTTTTTTTTTAAATACTGCCTCTGTCCCCAACTCCTGAGTCTCAGACATGTAAATAGCCTAATTCAATTATTAAACCTCCTTTCATGCCCTCTTGGAATCCTTTCCAAAGTATTTGTCAATGGAAAACAATTTATTCAGCAAATTTAATAATGTGCCCTTTTGCTCAGTTTGGGTTTCCGCATAACATTCAGCTTGCCTGTAGCTTTCACTTGTTGTGTACTGGGTCAGGCTCTGCTTCTATCTGACCTCTCAGCTCAACCTTCAGCCCCCAAGTTATTGTAGTGTACATGTCTCCGTGGCCCATTTCTTGTGAGAGAGAATCTGGCCAATCACAATCAGTGCACTTATAGGCCTTGCCTGATGTATCCATCCCTGGTCCAAGGGCCATAGTGATCAGAAGAACAGCAAACCTGCCTTTATATTACATAGTCATCACGGGACTCTTAAAAAATGCTAATAAATTCAGTAAAGATCAACAAAATGTATAAAGACATCAAGTTGAATGAACAAAAGACACGAGTAGCATTAGAATGTTCAACCCCTTTTGCTGGAATGAGATCAATCCCGACATACATAAAAAATGAACAGATAGTCTGTTCAAAGTGCAGCATCACTTTATGTAAAGAGAAGTATTACAGAAACTCTCCAATTCTTTTTTTTTTTTTTAACCTCATGGAATTTTACTGTGCTTAAATACAAAAATGAAGGACAGGAAGCATTTTCTTAGTTTGAAGTTCAGAAAGAGAAAAGGACCAAAGGGTTTTATGGAACTTAATAGAACTATCCATTGCTTCCTGAGGAGTGATTTTACCAGCTCCCATCTTGGAGGTTGTAATCTCTTCCTTTGAGCTCTTTAAGCTATTCCTGTAGTCTTTAAATTATTCCCCTTTTGCTTAAGTCGAGTAGACTTGTGGAGTTGTTTTTCTTTTTTTTTTTAACCAAACTAACTAGAAAGTCTACATGATCATCCATGTTCAAAAGTCTTACTTGTTTGTTTAATTATTCTTTCACGAAAATAGTGAAACACAGGAGTCTCGAATGGAGAGTTAAATGCTTCCATAATTTGAAAGGTTTTTATTTGCATAGTTTCTACAGCAAATCTATGTCTGTGTGTGGAATCAGATTAATTAGGAATATGGTTAGTTGGAGTTCTGTTATCATCATAGAAGTCATGGGTTGAGTGGGAATTACATGTAATTTCAGGCTCAGGATAACTAGTTATCATCTGGTGAAGCTGGATCTCCACAGTCAAGCTCAAGCAGCTCAGATTCAGTTAGCATTTGATATTTCCAAATCAGAATGTATACCATCCTTTCAACATCGGGCATCATAAATGTAAAAAGAGAACACACACACACACACACACACACACACACACAATTTGTAGGAAGCAGCACCACACAGTGGTGAGACAGGGAATAGCTACTGTTTGAGGGAAACACCCCAGTTAGTTGTTCCCTTGGAGACAGAGGACTGGTTCTTTGTTATTTTTCCAGAGCTGGCTAGATGTGATCAATGCAGTGTTATTTTCTGTGAAAATACATTTTTATGATGTTTTCACTTCTTGACCTCGGGACAAAAACAACTGTTGGCTAAATCTCAAAACTTACGGATGAAAATGCTAACAATGAAAAAAATAGTTGTCATATTTTACCCTGCGTGTTTGTTGTTTATTACAACCAAATGCATTTCAAAAAATCAATGATTGAAACAATGCTATTGCCCGAGGATTTTTCTTTTATGCTTTGGCAGAGAGAACATTTTACTGCTAAATTTAATCTACTGAAAATCAAATTTAATAACTAAAAATTTAGCGCAAATGTAACTATAGACATTACAGTGATCACATTAAATAAATGAAAGTAAAACACACCTCTGATATTATAAATTTGGCTACAGTTTGGCTTGTAACTCATCCTGTGTATGAAGTGTAAAACAGTGACCTGAAAACCATTCCCACCTGTTTCAATCTAAGGATATTGCTGCTTCTGCTCTTTGAAGTATCAAGACCTTAATTTCTAGAATGTATTCTGTTGTGTCACAATGAGATGTTCATCTTTCCTCAACAATGCTTGATCTCTTAATACCTTCACTGACACCCTCAGTGGACAGCCTTCCTAGGCATTTCTCCATAAGTGAAGAGTTTTCAAGAGAACTTCGGCAGAATCACTGGTGTCTAAAGAGTCATTTTCTCATTATTTAACTTTTTAAGCCTTCTTGCTATTGAAGAAAACATGATTACCAGCAGAGCTGCAAAAGAATCTGTAGTTAAGAAGAATGCCTGGTCAGGATCTGCAAAGCTCCAATAGCAACTTTGAATGGTTAACAAAGCATAAGACAGCCCTTAGCACAGCTGGGTGACATGCGGACTGATGCCAGCCCCAGTGTTTTCAATACTTGAATATTCTTCCTACTCCAGATTGCAGAGAATGAAAGGTCCTGGATTACCCATATTTTCATATTTTCTCTACTTTTTGATGCTCTTGGGCCTCCCCTGCCTTGGAGAGACTGCCTCTCGGGGGCAATTCCTAAAGACTACAGAGGACTTGCCTGCAAACACCCCTTTCGCATGCAAACCAGCGCATCCAGAGCCCAAGCTTCCCCACTATCTCCTTTACTGAATTCTCAGGTGCCCACCACTAGCCCCGCTGCCCTAATCACCTCAGGACCAGGTATAAAACAGTTCAGGACAATCCAGACACCCCAGAACCTGCTGGAATGATTCAAAGTAGCCGATCTTAAATCTGCTTGCCTTGCCTTGCCCATTCTTTCCCACAGAAACCACAATAAAGGCTTCCCACACCTCCCCTTGCTTTCCCTCCACCTCCTGACCAACCCGTGCTTCCCATGCGGACCTGCCTGGCATGGCTAGCTTCCAGCTTCTAAAGATCTATGAGCATAAAAACTCCTTCCTTCACCATAGTCATTTCCACGTCTACGGGTCTTACCATAAAACAAATTAAAACAACCCCTGAGTACCTTTTAAAGCAGGTTCCTGGTAATGTAGTGCTCTCTTCTCCCCGTGATTTTCATTTCCTGACACCACTTTGTTCCTCAGATTATATGAAAGTATGTTTTGTCCCGACTATGGGTGGATTTGAAGGCCCAGAGATGTATAAAGAGAAGATGTCTACTTTCTTTGTTACTCGGTGTGTGGATCTCATTTATGCCACTGAGAAACTTTTCCCATAAAACCTAGTCTACATAGTGATTCTGAAACCATGCTTTCTGGGACTTTATGAACCAAATTCAATTTCTGACTTTGAAATTTGATTATGGCTCTGGTCTCTGTATTAACTCCAACCCGCCCCCCCCCCTTTTTTTTTATTGCAGTGGCTTTTAGCTGATTTTAAAGTGCTAAAAACAAATACAAAACTGATTAAATAACCAAGGCATTAATTTGGTGGTGATCAATAGTCGTCACATTGACGTATTTGTCCCACATGGCTTGATGCATTTGGCATGCTATGACGTATTATATTTTGACTAAATAATTAACTTCCAGGCTGCCTGATAAATGGTTTCACTCTTCTCATAGCTTGTGCCCAACTGACTCTGCTGCTCAGTTTCCTCTGTTGGATTCTGAGTACCCCCAGGCTCGGCCCGTTTCATTTGTGCAACTAAACACAGTTCTCCTAGGGTTACATTTAATTAAAACAGCAGTATTTAAGAGAAATATTTCACTTCCAAGGTCCAAACCATTCTTTCCTAGTATAATTACTTTATGAAAATCACAGCAAGATAGGGAGGAAACAGATGCATTTACGGAATCACTCTCTGAAAGCTGGTGAACATAATCGTCAGGAGACGGCTGTCATTTTTTTTTTTTTGCCTTGTTTCTGAAACTTAATAAACTTATACACCAAATATATCAACAAAATATCATCTGCAGTAGATGCCCAGGTCTACTGGATCTTTTATTTTGCTGGCAGAAAACAACTTTTGAAACTTTGTATCCGAGTGTGCTAGATGTGGGTGAGTGTGTGAATCCGTGCATATGGGTGTGGGTGAATGAGTGTGTGCGTGTGCCTGTGTGTATGTATGGGAGGCACTAGCATTAATTCAATTCCTCCTATATACAAGGCATTTTGCTCAGCCACTGTGCGTTTGTTCTCTTATTTAATTCCTGTAATTCTAGTAAATATTATGATTTTTATAGTTATAGCCCTAGGTAGTGAATTGTCAACTTCCAAAGTTCTCAGTAACGTAAAGATTAACAAGAATGGATATTTATGTTTTATACGTGGGTAGAGAACTTAACTACTGAAATGAAAAAATGTTTTAGGAACCCTACCTACTTTATAGCAAATTAATATTTCTGTGCCCGGCCCTGAGCTAAGAATTTTCTGAATGTTTTCGCATTTAAGCCTGACAATAATCAATGAAATAGGATTCTCTCTTTTTTTTTTAAGATTTTATTTATTTATTTGACAGATAGAGATCACAAGTAGGCAGAGAGGCAGGAGAGGGGGAAGCAGGCTCCCTGCTGAGCAGAGAGCCCAATGTAGGGCTCAGTCCCAGGACCCTGAGATCATGACCTGAGCCGAAGGCAGAAGCTTAACCCACTGAACCACCCAGGTGCCCCTTTTCATGCTTTTTCTTGATTTGCCTGTGGCTTTCTTTCTGGTAGGTCAGTGAGACTTATGGCCTCAGTAGAGTGGGCAAATATGGCTTTCCAGATCTCACCGAGAAGCCCTAACCCAGGTCCCACAGGGTGCCTGAACAAGAAAAACAATCATCCAGGCCAAGACTTCTCAAACTCACCGTGGTGAAGGACCAGTTGCTTTTTTAATAAAAATGAAATAATAAAAATGAATTACTAGGTATATGATAAAGAAAATCCAAAGACATAAAAATACAAGCCGCATGTTTTAATATTAAATCCAAATTTCTACAAAAGTTTCTGAATGTTTATTCTCAATTCCTGTATTGATCCTTTAAAAACTAGTAATAAATAATTTAAAGAGTGGATGTACTCATATTGTGTCCATATACCACCCTTTTTATCCAGAGTTCTACTCACCTTAGTTTGGGGTGGGGACCAATCAGGGGTCCTTGGTCCCCAGGAAGGCAGAGAAGTATCTAAGGGAATGATAGACTAAAGAACCCTTGTGATTGGGTCAAGAAGGACACAGAGAATATGGATTATACAAGTGGAAGTGGGAGACTGGGCGAAGGCAGAAGTCAATCCCCAAGACCTGGTGAGGTGAGTTACGCCTCAACAAAGGCCTCTGAGGGCAGGAAACCACCATGGAGAAGACACACACTCTTCAATGCACCAGCACTCCCTTAGATAAGCCCCTACAAACCCAGATTCTTTCAAGGAGAATGGAAGAAGGGGGAAAAGACTCTTGAATGACTGAACAGTAAGTTTTCAAAAAGACTGAGTTTAAAATCAGAAGTGACCATATTATTTCAATTCGGCAGGATTCAGTTTTCTGCTGTTGAAGAGAAAGATGGCATCGCACACTCAAATAAATACAATTCAAGATATTTTTAATTATATTTTCGAAAACTTGAGTACGTATTTTGTGAAACATCATATCTTCTACATGCAATTATTTACATTTTAACAGAAGACAATGTTCTGATCTAGAAAATTGAATTTTTAACAGAAGAATGTGTAGTCACAGGTCGCTAGAAGAAATGTCTTTTCTAAAGGGGAATTTTAGGGGCACCTGGGTAGCTCAGTGGGTTAAAGCCTCTGACTTCAGATCAGGTCATAACCCCAGGGTCCTGGGATCGAGCCCCGCATTGGGCTCTCTGCTCATCAGGGAGCCTGCTTCCCTGCTTCCCTTCCTCTCTCTCTGCCTACTTGTGATCTCTGTCAAATAAATAAATAAAATCTTAAAAAAAATAAAGGGAAATTTTAATTTCCTAAGTCACAATGTCACAGAGAGTCACTTACCCATACTCTCAGGCCTTTTGAGAAGTTCTGTTCTGCCCCACGGGAATTACAGGCAGATCTGTAATAATACAGGACGCTGTAAGGCTTAGCATTTTAGAAATCATTTAATATTCCATTTGTTTGAGAATTTAGAGTGATACGCATTTAAATCTCCGCATGGTGAATAGTCCGTCTAGACGACAACTAGAACTACTCTTTCGGTCAGAAGTTTCGCCAATACGCACGCTACGGGGTCCATATGTCCCTGAAACCTTCACTGTCTCATCACAGTGTCCGCGGCTATGCCCTCCAGGCATGGATGCTCACCTATCTGGCATGGAAAGGCCTCTCCAAACTTTTCAGTCACTGGCTTTTTTCTTTTTTTTTTTCCAAATAAAACTGAATATAGGATCTTGATATATAGAAGACCAATTTATAGAGCAGAAAAAAGAGGTAAGGAATGAAAACACGTCCACTGGGAACCTCCTCCTCCCTCAGTCCTTACAGTAGGCAAAACCCTGGGTCTCTCGAGGAACAAATTTGGAAACCACGTCAGGCGCTCCACCTACCCAGATGGCAACTTTCTTTCGGGAGAAAACTAAATTCTGGGCTTTCCCCAGGTGTGTACTTCCCTCCTACTTGAAGTGGTCAGCAGGGAGCAGACACTTCAGCAGGGTAAGTTTTGGCTGGTGGGTTATAATGACGGCTGACAAAAAGAGTGTCTGATCTCCGAAGGCATGGTCTGTGTGGACACTGGGGATCGGGGCTTAGCATAATGTCCCTGCCGTGTGGTCACATCACTAGACCGGAATGAAAGATAAAAGGCAAAAGCCTGCAGAATCCTGGGTTCCCAGCTTCACTTGTTTGACACGGACTTGGCTAAATGACATCAACAACAAGTTTTTAGTTTCACATTTTCAATCAGTATACCCAGATTTACTGTTTTGATTTCTTGTGATAACATCTTGTGACAACATCTGAAACAAGTTTTGAAAAATAATGATATGAATATTTTATGCTGTCTTCTACTTCCTGTACTTTAATCTCCATATTGAGGGTACTGTTTCTTCCATGAATCATCGTTTTAACTTTCTGTTTTGTTGTGTGGGGTGGTAACAGCATATGTTAGCTATTATCACAATCAATAGCAAAAATAACCCAAAAGTGCTCAGTTCTAAACATGACCACTTTCTCAACCCATTGATTTAGAAACATATTTTAAGCCAATATATTCATACTTATTTAAAATCGTAAAATCAAGCTGTTATTGAATTCATCCTTTAGCCTCTCATTAACTTATTTTAAATATACATTAATTGGGGGGCGCTTGGGTGGTTCAGTCAGTTAAGCGTCTGACTCTTGGTTTCCTCTCAGGTCATGACCTCACCGTCGTGGGAGGGATCGGGCTCTGTACTCAGGCAAAGTCTGCTTCAGATTCTCTCTCCTGCTCTCTTTCTTTCAAACAAATAAATACAATCTTTAAAAGTAAATATATAGATATGTATTAATTGGACTTACTTTATATGACACTTTGTGTTGGGATACCCAACGTGAATGAGCCATGATTGAACTAATGAACTATCTGCAGTTCGGTAGCATCGTCAGAGATCCAGAAAGGAGTGGAGTGTACACTTCCCGCTTCCTAACTGAACCTTGAGCCTTTCAGGCATGAAGTTCTGTTGTAACTGACCTCAGCTCTATTCCAAGGACAGCTTCTGATTGACTTAAACCATTCAGATTGATCCCATTCTCTTGACTTACTCCCAGAATGAGAGACACAATCTAATTAGATCCAGTCAGAGTGAAGCCCTGCCTAAACTTTTTTACAGGAGAGAGGAAAAAAGATGCTTTCTCCTCCCAAGTGGGAGGAGAAAGTGTGATAGATTGTATTATCACCATGAGAGCAGCCAGCTGCAGGACAAAACCTAAAACAGGGCGAAGAGAACTTAGAGAAACAGAACCAGAGCCATGATCAAACCAATTGTACAGGTTTTTATTGTATGGGCAACAAACTGTCTGGGTCTTCTGTCACTTGCTACAAGGGCACTCCAACCCAAACAATATTAAAAAGTATCAACCTCAGGAGGGATGCCTACATGGTTCAGTCGTTTCAATGTCTCCCTTCTGCTCAGGGCAGGATCCCAGGGCCAGGGGTTCAAGTCCCACATCGGTCTCCTTGCTCAGCGGGGAGCCTGCTTCTCCCTCTGCCTGCTGCTCCCCCTGCATGTGCTCTCTCTTTCTCTCTCTGGCAAATAAATAAATAAAATCTTTTTTTCTTTTTTTTTTTTTTTAAAGTATCAACCCCAGGAAAGGTGAGAAGTTACCAAAATTGTAGTCAGAAGTTCCCAAAATAATTTTACTCCTTTGGACGACATTTAAAATTGAGCTGAAAGTTGTCATCAATTCTAAGTGATAAATATTCTTCTAAAAAAGCAGGAATAAATAATCCAATATATATTTCTGAAGAGAGGACATCTGCAAGGAGTTAAAGTTAGGATCAATCATTCTTTTAGATACTACCTTATCGTTAGGTAAAAATGTTTTTAATTTATTTTTTATTTATTTTCAGCATAACAGTATTCATTATTTTTCGTTAGGTAAATATTTTATTTACATTCCTCTTTAACTTTTGAAATAGTTGAATATAGTTCTGGAGTTTGAAATCATGTGAACCAATGAGGAGCCTTGTGAAAAAAACAAAAAACAAACAAATAAGAGCATATTTACAGCGACCCCTGTCAGTCACCATTGCCCTATGTCCCCAGTTACTCAGCCAGGACATCCCAGCACTAGCAGTCTATGATTTTAAGTATCTGTTAAGAAGCTACTTTGGACTTGACATTGTGTGAAACTCTGTGAATTCCAAACATTTCAGAGAAGTCTGCAGAATACTAAACCTCTCAGCCATGACCCATGTGAAGTTTACTAAAAATAACTGGTTGTTTCCTTTAGGTGAAGTTAGAAGTTGAGTTTAATTTAAGATATAAGTTTGGTTCACTCAGAGTCCATGGTATGAAAAATTAAAAAAAAAATACTGCTTTTCTACTATAAAATATTCACCCATGAAGCAATGACTGTCACTTCATTTGTTAGGATGGGCCAGTGAAATTGCATAACCACTAGGTGGCACTACAGTTTGAAATAACATTCAGATAAAAGACCAGCTGTATATGAGAGATGGTAAAACAGAAAAAAGAAAACTAAAAGAATACAATAAATCCACACTTAAGAAAAGATTAAATACTTAAGTTAAGTGCTTATTATAGAAAATGAATTAACCTTATGCAGTTAATAAGTTAACTCAAAAAATTAACTTACATCACCTGTCTAATCAAAAAGCTAATATTTTTCCTCCAGTTAACGTAAGGTAACTACTCACTAGAAGGCAGCAACTAATTAACCAGTCATAATTATTCAAAAATATTTTTGTTTTTGAAATGAAGTCTAAATTTAGGTTTCAGCCTTGTCTGCCAAATTTCACAAATAAATAATTTCTTTTTCTCAGAAAATAGAAACAAAACATCCACTGGTGACCCTCAGTGAAAAAATAAGTTACAAAAGAAGTTAAGCATGTGGTTTATTTTTTCCTTCTATTAGAGCATTGGCACATTGGTAGTTTATATCCAATAAACTCAGTAAATTATATCTTTTATAAATTTAGGATATTTGCCTAAAGTTACTTTTTTAAAAAGATTTTATTTATTTAGGAGAGAGAGAGAAAGCAAACAGTAGCAGAGGGGAGAAGCAGAGGTAGAGGGAGAAGCAGTCTTCCTGCTCATCAGGGAGCCCATCTCGGGGCTCGATTCCAGGACCCTGAGATCATGACCTGAACCCAAGGCAGATGCTTAACCAACTGAGCCACCCAGGTGCCCCCTAAAGTTACTTTTATAAATAGTTACTTTTATATACTTTAAATATGTGTGTGTGTGCGTGTGTGTATGTGTGTGTATTTATGTAGTACTTTATTGATGATGCATAGTCTTTATTTTTTTTTTAAGATTTTATTTATTTATTTGTAAGAGAGAATGCATAAGCAGGAGGAGTAGCAGACAGAGGGAGAAGCAGGCTCCCAGTCAAGCAAGGAGCCGGATGCAGAACTTGATCCCAGGACTCTGGAATCCTAACTGGAGCCAAAGGCAGATGCTTAACCAACAGAGCCACCCAGGCATCCCATGCATAGTCTTTGTTAACCAGCTTCAAATTCAGAGCCCTGGGAGAGCACATGGGAACAATCAGCCTCCCGAGTGAGTAGTCCATTGGACTCCACCTGGTCTGGGACCTGGAGCCATCCAGAGATCTTGATTAGTTTTCAAACTCATTTCTTCTGTCCGTCAGATCAATCTACTTATATCAAGCAGTAGCCCTTAGAGAACTCCCTCCCAAAGTCAGAAGGCAAAGCTCGACAGTGAAATAAAATTGATGTTTAAAAACTTCACCTGAATATTTTGATTTCATATGACCAGAGACTTTGTAGAGTAAATGTGAGCTTGTTTTTGTCCCATTTCAGAGGGAAGGAAATGTGCTATTGGGATGGGTCAGTCAGTTCTCCCTGAATGTTGTCTGCCAAGTTCCATTCTCTCCTATGGAAAACAGTCTTGTTAAGTCACTAGAAAGAGATATTTTCAAAGTAATTAGGTAGGTTTTTTTAGGGATTTCTTTAATACTGCCTGTCTTTACTCACAAAATATTACTTTTGTGGCTAGATAAGCATAGAATACATTCACTATCTAAGGCAGGAATATCATTATACTAAATAAAGAAACTAAAAGAACTAAGAATGGGGTTTTTATAATTTGGACTAATAATGTGTTATTTAATTTATTAATTTAAGAAATGAAAATATTATATCTTTGGAGACAGAAACTTGAATTACATACAATGAAAGAAAAAAACAAAACAAAACAGGAGATCTAGAGAAGCCGAAAATCATAAATACATACTGAACTCTTCTACTTTTAAGGAATAATATTAAGAATCATGTAACATAAAAATTCATAAGACATAGTCCCAGTCCTTTAAGGAGCTTAAAACCTTGGAGAGAAAATCAATAAACACTCATAAATTTATTTAACAATAAAAATACAAATAACAGTTCAAGACAGAGATAGATAAGAAATTAAAGATAATACCTAAGATTTCCTGTATGAATGGTACAAATACAAAAGTGTAAAAGTTGTTTAGAAGAAATGTATTTATTAGTTGGGGTATAGACGAAGTTACTCTAAGAGAGAGAAAGAGAGACCTAAAAATTCAGAGGCAGAGGTTCAAACGACACAGACATTTAGAGGAAAGGCAGTCAGGGGAGATACATAACTTGGCTCCAATGGATCGTCTGGGGACCTCCCAAATCCTTTCTACTTAGTTGCTTCATTGCCTTTCGAGGTATCATATTGATTAAAGTGATGTTAGCATCTAGGGTAGATAAAAGAAGCATCTCAATGGCTCAACACCACAATTTCTCACTTACAGAAATTCTGGAGGGTGGCCAGAGTGGCAGCAGGGGAAGGTAGGACATCTGCTCTATGGAGACATTTAAAGACTGAGGTAGACTGAGGCTCTTCCATCTACAGAAGCATGGTCCTGGGCATAGACATCCAGCATTGATTGCTTATGAAAGTTAGGGGGCTTAAGGGGGCTTATTTTATTTTATTTTATTGTCATTTTTTTGGTTCTTTGACAATAAAAATCCCTCAAAACCTTGGAAGGGTTCTAACCTACTTATTTTCATCAGTGTCTATGGGGACAGAATCTAAGAGAGTCCCCCAAATTCCAATCCCACCATGTGTGTGTCTTCTATAATATATAAGTGCCACCTTGAGTTTGGGCAGACCTGTGATGATGATGGGCTATCGCTTCCACGATTAGGTGGAATAAGCCAATCAATGGCTGAGTTAATCAAAAAGGAGATTATCTAGACAGGCCTGGCCTAATCAGGTGAGACTTTAAAAGGAACAGGGTCCTTCCCGAAGTCAGAGATGCATGTGAGGGAGATCCTCTGTTGCTGCCTTTGAAGATAGAGGGGGTTACCTGGCAAGAACCTGACAGCATCCACTAGGAGTTGAAAGCAACACCTGGCTGACATTGAGTAAGAAAATGGTGACCTCAGTTCTACAACCTCAAGTAACTGAACTTTGCCAACAAAGAGTAATTTTGGAAGTCAACTTTGAACTTCAGATGAGACCACAGCCCTAGTCAGTACTTTAATTTCAGCCATGTGAGGCCTGACCAGAGGATTCAACTATGCTACGCCCAGACTCCTGACCCATGGAACTGAGACATAATGTTGTTGCAAGCTGCTAAATTTTTTGGTAATTATGCAACAAAAGAGATCTAATGTAATTCCAAAGTTGCTAAACATAATTCTCAAGCCCAGTTTCATTTTTCTTTTCTTTCTTTCCCTCCCCTTTTCTCCTTAACTTAAAGTACCTTCCTTGAGGCCACCAGACTTGGGGGAAAGGGACACATATGACATTTTCCACAAATGAAGTATTAATAGGTTTTTGTTACTTAAAAGCTTTCCCTTTGGGGCTCTCCTAGTCAGTTCAGGCTCCTATAACTAAGTACTATATCAACAACAAAAATTTATTTTTCACAGTTCTGGGAGTTGGAATTCCCTGGTCATGGTGCCAGCATGGTCAGGTTCTGGTGAAAGCCCACTTCTGGTTTGCAGCTGGCTGTCATCCGTGGTCTCCTCACATGGCAGAGAACAGAAATAGGAAGGAAGCTCTCTCCTCTTTATATATGACTACTATTCCCATTCATGAGGGCTCTACCTTCACAAACTAATTACCTCCCAGAGATCCCACTTCCAAATACTATTGTACTGGGAATTAGCTTTCAACATACAGACTGGGGGCAGGGGAAGGAGAGTCGGCACAAATACTCAGTTCATAACAGGGGCCCATAGGCCCCTAGTTAGAACCCATAGTTAGGGGTTCTAACTAGTTAGCTAGTTAGAACTAACTAACTAACTAACTAGTTAGTTAACTAGTTAGGCCCATAGTTAGAACCTTTCCAAGGTTTTGAGGGTATTTCCAGTCCCTCTAAATCCTAAGTCTCTGGACTGCCTCTAGTCAGTCCTTAATCTTGAAACCTGCTAATTCTTGTTCATGTTCCTCTCTTTCTTACATAACCTTGTTAAATGAAACAGTTACAACCACACACACTACTAACGGTCTGTTTTCCAAATACATTTGAAAATCTGAATAAAAAGGAGAATTTTCCAAGAAAATAAACATATATTATAAAAAGTTGTTCATAAGGATGCCTGGGTGGCTCAGTTGGTTAAGCCTCTGCCTTTGGCTCAGGTCATGATCCCAGGGTCCTGGGATCAAGTCCCACATTGGGCTCCCTGCTCAGCAAGGAGTCTGCTTCTCCCTCTCCCTCTGCCACTAACCCCCAACTCATGCTTGCTCTCTCTCTCTGACAAATAAATAAATAAATTTTTTTTTAAAAGATGTTCATATAAAAGAAAACTTGTACAAACAAAAAATAGAACAAAATGATAGTTTTGAAAAAATAGCCATGAAAACATTGGCTCAGATTGGGGACTTTTTGTCCAATTTCAATAAAAACCATAAGAGCAATTACTCTCATGCTATTTATATACTTCTAGAGCAGAGAGGAAAAGAAAATCTCATTTTTTAAATAAGCTATTACAATTTATAATCCTAACCTGACAAAAACAGAATATAGACAGACCAATCTCACTTTTGACTAGGATGTACAATCCAGAAAAACTGGCAAAATATATATTCATTTTAATATATATGTAAAAATCCTAAAATATTAACAAAGAATACTGCAATATAACAAAAGAATTAAACTCCATCTCCCCAGGAGGGATATTCAAGTGCTGTGACCATTGTTTAATATTAGCATAGGTTAGCAAGATGAAAATACTTACTATTATACAAATAGGCCAGAAAAGAAAAATCAGATCTTGATAGACTTTCAAAAAAGTGTTTCATGAAATTTAACATTTCTTTCTTTCTTTTCTTTTTTTTGTGAAGATTTTATTTATTTATTTCACAGAGAGAGAGATCACAAGTAGGCAGAGAGGCAGGGAAAGAGGGGAAAGCTGACTCCCTACTGTGCAGAGCCTGATGCGGGACTTGATCCCAGGATCCTGAAACCGTGACCTGAGCTGAAGGCAGAGGCTTAACCCACTGAGCCACCCAGGTGCCCCTTAACACTTATTTCTGATTAAAGTTCTCAATAAGATTGGAATATAACATATTTCCTTAATATGGGGGAGGGGTAAGATATCTATTTCCAACCAACAATCAATGTGACGGTTAGTGTTAAGACAGGAGGAGAGAATCAGGAATATTTATTATCACTCTTATTATCTAACAAAGTCCTGAAAGTTCAAAGCAAAGACATTTTAGCCAAAAAGTTGTTACTATGATTATAATTTGCAAATATACCTGAAAAATTCCAAATACTCAATTGAAAAAAGATATTAAACAATTTATAAAAACATTATGGATAAGGCAACAGATTTTAAAAAACCACACAGAATAACATTTTAAATATCAATAATAATCAGTCAGGGGTGCCTGGGTGGCTCAGTCAGGTAAGCGTCTGCCTTCGCCTCAGGTCTTGATCCCAGGATTCTGGGATCGAGTTCCCAGTTGGGCCTCCTGCTCAGCAAGGAGCCTGCTTCTCCCTCTTCTCCCCACTCTTGCTTTCTCTCGCTGTCTCTGTCTCTGTCTCTCTCTCAAATAAATAAAATATTTAAATCATCATCATCATCAGTCAAAATATAAAAGTTAAAGGCTTATTCATAGTAAAAACACAAAAGTAAACACCTAAACTGTACTTAATAAATGCAGAAAATATATGGAGAGGGGGGGAACTCTACAGTGATTTTTTAAAATCACTCAAGAAAAGGTGAAGCTATTGACAAAAACAAGACATCTGGGACACCCTGATAACCAACAAGAAACATTTAGATGATCCCTACCTCATAATAGAAATGCAATATATTTTAGCTGAGTTAAAAATTAACTATGAAGGGATGCCTGGGTGGCTCAGTTGGTTGGACGACTGCCTTCGGCTCAGGGCGTGATCCTGGAGTCCCGGGATCGAGTCCCGCATCGGGCTCCCAGCTCCACGGGAAGTCTGCTTCGCTCTCTGACCTTCTCCTCGCTCATGCTCTCTCTCACTGTCTCTCTCTCTCAAATAAATAAAAAAAAAAATCTTTAAAAAAAAATTAACTATGAAAAATAAGATTACAAAACTACAATGAAGGATGGGTGAGTATTTTTAATTTTGGTGTGAATATGGATCTGTAAACTTGACTTCAAAGGCAGATTCTTCAGATGGAAAAAAAAATTGGTAGACTTTTATCATTTTATCGTATAAACTTTAAAACCATTACCTTCATTTTCAATGGAGAGGAGGTAGTGATCAAAAGGCAAGGTCTCTCTTTCCCATGGCCAGGAGTGTATCAGAACCTTCATGTGTGTGAATTCTAAAATTACTCCTGCTTTGTATAACTTTTATTTTTTAACTGTCATTCATGGAGTGTTAAATATGTGCCAGGCAATGGCCCCACGAGGTAGATATCATTATCCTCATTTTACTGATGAAGAATGGCATTTAGAGATGTCTTTATCACCATTATTATTAGTACCGAGGTAACATAATTAGCAGCTTGCCTCTTCTGAATACAGTGCTAAGTACTTTATAAGGATTCTCATTTAATTCTCGTAATAATTCTATGAGGTAGGAACTCTTACTATTCTAATATGCAGATAAGAAATCTCAGGTTCAAAGAGGTTAAAGAATCTGAGCAGGCTCCTAAGTGGCAGCCTGGAAACCAGCCCACATCTGCCTTCACACATCCCTCCCCCCAAGCCAGAGCTCAGAAGCATTAGCTATGCTATTTAAATTCGTGTTGAAATTCTCAAGTAATCTTAAAGGTAGACATGAGATTTTTCATATTTTTCACAAGCAGATATTTGTTTGAAGAGGTTGAGAAACAGTGATTTAAAATTTCCATAAATTCAAAAAGTATCAGTAATGTCAAAATGTAACATAAAAATTAGGAAAAATTATCTGTAACATTTAATAAGCATGTATTGAATGCCTATTGGGTGCTGGATACCATTTTAGGCTCTGAATATTTAGCGATGGAATAGATAGGTCCCTAACCATATGGAGTTTACTTTCTAAAAGTAAAGTTAATATTCTTACAAACTGCTAAGCAAAAAACGACCAGCAATCCAATATAAAAAGGAGTAAGGATGTAAATAGGCAAAAATGAAATGCATTCTCAGGAAAATGTACTCATATTCTTCTTAGTAATAAAATAAATGAAACTTAAACAATAAAATACTAGTTTCGATCTATCAGAAGAACAAAGATTAACAAGAATGATTAATATAGGGCGCCTGGGTGGCTCAGTGGGTTAAGCCGCTGCCTTCGGCTCGGGTCATGATCTCAGGGTCCTGGGATCGAGTCCCGCATCGGGCTCTCTGCTCGGCAAGGAGCCTGCTTCCTCCTCTCTCTCTCTCTCTGCCTGACTCTCTGCCTACTTGTAATCTCTCTCTGTCAAATAAATAAATAAAAAATCTTAAAAAAAAAAAAAAAGAATGATTAATATAGTGTTGTAGTCGGTGTGGGGAAGGACTTCTCTACCAGTCAGAGCATAAATGGGCTCAGAATTGCTGTAAAACTGTGGGTATAGGCTTGTTGCTAACTCAAAAAGGTTGACATAAACAGCCCACAATAAAGAATCAAATAATATGATGGAACTTACATATACTGCAACATATTCAGTGATTAAACATGATGATTTGATCACTACTTCCCAAAAGGAAAGACTGTTAAGAATTGAAGAATATCTTATGGCAAGAAGAGGTTATAGAGAAAAATAGATAAAATGAACTCATTTTTATGAATCAATATATCTAGTAGGTTTTTTAAATTTTGCCTATTTGGGTTTTAATAGTAATGTATCATTTCTATACTCTTTAGGCTGCACCTGTACCACTCTAAAATTGAATAAATCCAGTAAGTTGAGGAGGTCAGAGATGTACTCAGCTGTTGGGATCTTAGAGGCTTAAGGCCTGTGGTTAGAATCTCACTGCCCCTGTTCTATTCTGTCTCTGCATATAGCCTAATTTCTATCAAACCAGAGAGATAAAATATTCTAGAATTAGAGGGTATATTTCAAAGCATTTTCCTCTAGAAAATATCATAAACCACAATTATTTAACTTTTGTTAGTCTCTAAAAATAGAGAATTACTATCCATGTCTCAAATAGACATTAAAGATGCAGAAGCTATGAGTCATGCTTAGCAGGTTAAATATCTTATTTGCCCCTAGAACTTGGATCACGTCTTTATATTTCATCAGGTAAGCCAAATATGGTACCAGGGGAACAGCTAATTCCCTCTGCTGTCCTAGGTCAGTCTTGATATTAAATGACCCTTTCATCACTACACAAGTGCTAAGGAACTGACCGTGGCAACTACAACTTTGTTTATATTGGGAATACTATAATTTGATAAGCTCAGGACTTGCCCAATTGGGGCTACGAGTCTAAATGTTCATTCAGTTGCCAAACCAATTTAATGCTTCCTCCCCACACACTTAATTAATTTCTTTTTTAAATCGAGAGAGCTGCCAATGGTATTGGTATTACATAGATATGGTCTCAAATGTTTTACTAACAAAGGATCCTTTGAAGCTAAGAAAGGACATTTCTGTTAGAGAACTAGTAAGTCACCTATGTTTAATTTCTAGCTGGAGATTGCCACCTACGTAATCTAAGCCAGAGCATTGTGTTTTATGAAGGGTACAGAGACTTTAATTAAGGGGATGTAGGATTTCCCCATCAGGAGAGGATAGATTTTTTTTTTTTTCACAATATCCAGTTCTGCAAAAAGATGTCTAAAGCCAAGGAAATGTGTGTGCCAAAACCTCAAAAGCTATTGACTAGCAAGCTAACTCCTCAAAAACACCCAAATTTTAATTTTATCGCAAGATTACATCAACATATCAAATTATTATCTAAAGCTTTTACTTAGTGTTTTACAGCTCCCAGGGAATTTGTGTAGTTCTCATTTGAGATAATCCACAAAACAAGTCTTGCAGTTCAGGAAGGTTAAGGGTCCTGTCCTGAAACACTCGGGTAGGAAGCAGTGAGGTTCGATTCAAACCCAGGTCTTCTGAGTCTATATAGGTTGGTTATCTTTCTATACCTACATTTTCTTTGGGTTCGCTTTGACCTGATCACAGCTTTGGGTAAAATGCCCCATAAATCTTCCATGCCCCTCACAACACTAGGCATTAAAGCAAAGAGCATGAGTGACAAATGGCTGACATTTATGCTGGCTCTCCCCACTCTGACACTGCACTCTTTCCTGCTATTCCTGGATGTGGCCTCCAAATCCTTCACAACACAACCCTCCATGCATCCACTAGAAATTAATCAGATTTGGAACGCCAGAGGAAACCTATTTTTGTCATCCCTGAAATAATATTCTGCCGTGTTCCATCCTCCTCATTCTTAACAATTACAAATTCATGAAAAATATTTATGTGTATCTGGAATGAATAAATTCTCTATAACTTTAATCATAGATGGTTATCCCTCAGCCTTTGCATTTCTCCCTTTCATTCCACCACAAGTCATCTTCCCAAAGTTCTGTTTTTATTACAGCACCTCTTTGTTTAAAAGCCCTCATTGCTTCTCCAGTGACTACTGGCATCCAAACTCTTTGCTCTGGCACTGGAGTCCCAATACCATCTGGCACCTCTCTGTCTAGTCTCACCTTTCACTATTCCACAACATGAACACTATTCCCAGATGATTGGGACCACACGTTTTCTCATATATGCTTTCCTTAACACTGCCCTCTTTTTTCGATGAGCTCTACCAGAAATGCCTTCTTTCCTTCCTTATCTTACTTCAACTTTACTCACCAAAGTCTCTGCCAATTTTTCAAATCCACCAATTGCTATCTGAGTTTTAATTTTGGATCTCCCTTACTAGCAGAATGAGGTTGGATAGGTTACTTGCCTTTCCTGGGCCTCTAATTTATCATCTGTAAAATGGGAACAATAGCATCTTAGGGGGTTGTCATGAAGATATATTCTATGCAAAAATCTCAGAACAATGACTGGCATATAGTTACATGCTATGCAGTACTTGCTATTTGTATCATCATTATTATTTAAGAAGTGGTTGTTTTTCGATACCAAACTGTGGAAAGAGCCGAGATGCCCTTAATAGAGGAATGGATAAGGATGTGCTCCATACACACAATGGAATATTATTCAGCCATCAGAAAAGATGAATATCCAACTTTTGCATCAACATGGATGGGACTGGAGGGGATTATGCTGAGTGAAATAAGTCAAGCAGAGAAGTCAATTAGCATATGGTTTCACTTACTTGTGGAACATCAGGAATAGCATGGAGGACATTAGAAGAAGGAAGGAGAAAAAGAAGAGGGCAAAATCAGAGTGGGAGATAAACCATGAGAGACTATGAACTCTAGGTGACAAACTGAGGGTTTCAGAGGGGAGGGGGGAAGGGATGGGTGAGCCCAATGATGGGTATTAAAAAGGGCATGGATTGCATGGAGCACTGGGGTTTATATGCAAACAATGGCTCATGGAACACAACATCAAAAACTACGCACTGTGTGGTGACTAGCATAGCAATAAAAAAAAAAAAAAGTGGCTTTTCATTTACTCTAATGCCATTAGGTATTATCTTTTGTGATGAGACACCACACACAGCTTTGATGCATCAGTATTTGTATATATGCCCCAAAGGCATTTTAAGTTCCTATAGGGAAGTAACCAGGATATTAAGACATTTTTATTTCCCAAAGCCAATAATATAAGGCCTTAAAAATTGTAAGTAATCCATAGATATCTACTGAATCCCATGTTTTCACAAAAGAATACTATCCATGGACACAATTTAATAAGTACCATATTTTCAAATTTTATTGCTTTTTTCTACTATACATAAAATAAGAAGTAAATTATTTGCTAGAATCTCAGAGCAGGCAATGAACTTGAAAAGGATTGCAATTCACTCTCTGACTCCTGGTTTTAGGGGAATCTAAGCTATTTAAAACAAATGACTACTTCTCCATGTTTAATTGATCTCTAAGGACAAAAATACTTCAATCATCCCATTTGGCTTATTCCAGTGTTTATTTAGCTAACTACTTTTCCTCAAGTCTAGCCAAATTCTCTTGATGCAGTAAATATCTCCCCAAGATATTATCTTCTCTGTCTTTAATCCAAGTAAAGCAAGATTATTAGTTTCTTCTCAAAGGATCTATTTTTCTTGCCTTTAAATCAACTTGAATCCTCTTCCAAGATTCATTCTTATTCCTGCACTGAAAGAAAATATAAAAACCAGTGCCAAGAATCAAGGATGAATTGGTTTCTGGATACATTAAAATATTATCTTGTATTTTTCTTAAAAAGCTACATTCTTGCCCTGTGCTCACTGTGATTAATAAGACCCTTGGAACTTGGCTGCATTTGTGTGGATTTTGTCCATCCCAGAGCTGTCTGACTTAGTTTTAGTCCCTAAGTGAACTGTTTTGCAATGGGGTCTACAAACCACTCTCAAATGTATCAAGGAAACTCTAGGAGGTGTTACTCGCCCCAGCTAACTTCGTGTCATGAACAGACGTGATGAAATCTCAATTTCTTCATCCAGGTCAGAGTTATCTAATGAAATCATCCCTTGAGGGCCTCCTGAGGAGCAATTCCTAATGGGTGATCTTTCAACTTGTTACTGTCTGCCCTCACAGTGGTTTGGTCTAGATTTAATCCCTTTAGCTTGTAGACAAGACTATCAGAAGACGGTAAATGATGGTGGTGAAGGGGAATCTAAATCCTTATTAAAATCAGTCAGGATATGCCGATTGTCTCTCCTTGGTCTGAATGCAGCTCATGTCTCATACAGCACGAACCCAATATTTTATAAATGACTCACTGCACCGAGAACCCTGTCTCTCACGTCTAATATTTTGTGTTCATTGACATCATCGGAATAGATCATTGGGTCATTTTTAATCATTCAAGAGCTTTTTCTATTACTTTTAAGGTTGTACCAGCCTGGAAAACTATTTTAAGAATGCTCCTATACATTATAGCAAAGACTATGAAGTTTACAAAATAGTGGATGAATCTGTGGTTGAAAGCCTAAAGTGATAAATGATAACCACAAAAAGCCCACATGTGAGGAAATACTCTGTTCTTTTTGGAAAAAGAAAAGGCATTAAGGAAGATCAGATCTAAAGTTCTCCCAAAGGCTTATGCCCTGAAAATTGGAAAAAGACCAAACTCTGGAAACTGTTAAGATTTTTTTTTTTAAGGGATTAGGTCTGAAAGCAGGCTGAGGGATAACTACGCTAAACTGAGAGATGGATTGTACCCAATTGCTATCAGATGTCCCAAGTTAAACACCAAGTAATCTTTCCATTTACTTTTCATGATAGTGACAGGCAAATCAGAATCTATTTCTGATGCTCTTTCATGGCAGATACTAGAGAATCTGTCCTGCCTTTGTACATTTGGTGTTTATGACAAGTCATACTTTCTTTGAAAGCCATAGGGATCGAATATATACTAACCCAGGAAGTGGCATAAATGATCCAATAGAGATGTTACTTATTCCTAAATGGTATCTCTGGCTTGGAAAATTTGCCAAAGAGATGAAAATAATAGCAACAGCAACATCAACAGTAATAATAAAATAATGATCCTTCAGTGAAGCTGCATTTTCATTTGAAATGAAAATAATGTGTTCTTTTGCTCATTACAAAAATACAGATTCTCACTGGCTACTAAAATACTAAGAAAATGAAGACAGTGACAAAGAAAATAGAGTAAAAATTATGACAGCCTTTCACGCAGATAACTTCTTTTAATCCTATCTCTCTGCATACATAAGCACATGTAAAATTGTATTTCCAAGTTTATACACATAGGGTCATATTGTGCAATGTATTTTCATTTCACAACATAGTATGCCTATTTTCATGTTATTAAATACATTTTTAAATGGTTGCATAGCATTCTTTCAGATGTATGTACCTTTAAGTTAAAGGATATTTAAGCCATCTTCAATTTTTTGCTATGCTACTTCAGCATATGTATTGGTAGATTCGTGCAGCTGTGTCTTCAAGAAAATTACTAGATGTGGAGTTTCTAGGGCAAAAGGACTGTCTTTACATGCTGATACATTATTACACTCGAAGAGTTTTGTTAGTTACTCTCAAAGCGATGCATGATCCAATTCAGTGACTTTTCGAACACTAAGCTTTCCGTTGCAAGCACCAGATTCCATCAACTTTTTTATCTTTGCTGAGTTGCTGGGTGAAAATGATATTTAATTATTGTTAATATTAATTTCCTGACTTCATAGTGGGGCTTGAGATATTAACTTCAATTTTTAATTCTTTTGTCAATTCTCAGTTTATTATGTTCTTGGTCATCTATTTTTCTATGATTGATTTAAAAAACTATTTTTTTAAATATATACTAGGGATTGTGAATTTTGTCTGCGTTGTTGAGTTCAAATGCTTTTTTGAATTATGATTTGCTTTTCAACTTTGTATATAGTATTTTTAATTGTATAAAATTTGTAATCAATATAGTCAAAATTATATTGCAGTCAGTTCTTTACTTCCAATTTTCACATAATGACACGCTTTAAAAAATACTCAACCCTAATAATTTTACAACTTTACTTTTTACATGTAACTTTTGTGATCTGTCAGGGATCGATTTCCGAATGAGGGGAAATAGGAAACAAGATTTTTAAAATTTAAATGGTTAAAAAACCGGGGCACCTGGGTGGCTCAGTGGGTTAAGCCTCTGCCTTCAGCTCAGGTCATGATTTCAGGGTCCTGGGATTGAGCCCCACATCAGGCTCTCTGCTCAGCAGGGAGCCTGCTTCCCCCCTCTCTCTGTGCCTGCCTCTCTACCTACTTGTGATCTCTCTTTCTGTCAAATAAATAAATAAAATCTTAAAAAAAATAAATGGCTAAACAACCATCCCAACATTCTTTAGTTAAAAGAAATATTCTTTTGCTCAGTTATTTAAAACCCTCTTCTCATTATATATAGGATTGGCATACATTCACGGTCATCTTTTTGCAGTCTCCCTGCTGCTCAACTGGTATGTGTCTTCCTATAGCAGCATCACCAGCTGTAATTACTGCAGGTTTGTGCTAGGTTTTGTTATCTGGTGAAGAAAGAACTCTTCATTACATTTAAATAACATTTCCAGCTCTTCTATGTATTCTGCAAATAAACTATAGAAACATTTAATCAAGTTCCAAAAGATTTCCTGGACTTTTAATTGAATAAATAGATGAATTTAAGTAAAATTAACGTTTGCCCTCTGCAGTGGTTTGTGATGTGTCAACTTGGGGAGGCCAAACTACCTTTCCAGGAAGTCATTTTCCTATACGTTTCCCAATTAGAGTGCAACCTGAGAGAGCTTCTTGGGTGAGACTTGGGGGTGAAGGTGAAGCAGCAGCTGTTTTGTAACTCACACTGTATCACTAATCTACGGACTCACTTGGTTGGCATAAGGCAGCAGCAGGACCTGCAACTGTTCGCCTCCTGGGTCCTCCTTCAACTCCTCTGACTTCCAAGCCATGACCAAGGTCCCCAGCTTCTTCTTCTTCTTCTTTTTTTTTAAGTTAACATATTTTTTTAAATTTATTTTTTATTTATTTTCAGCATAACAGTATTCATTATTTTTGCACCACACCCAGTGCTCCATGCAATCCGTGCCCTCTATAATACCCACCACCTGGTACCCTAACCTCCCACCCCCCGCCCCTTCAAAACCCTCAGATTGTTTTTCAGAGTCCATAGTCTCTCATGGTTCACCTCCCCTTCCAATTTCCCTCAACTCCCTTCTCCTCCCTAACTCCCCTTGTCCTCCATGCTATTTGTTATGCTCCACAAATAAGTGAAACCATATGATAATTGACTCTCTCTGCTTGACTGATTTCATTCAGCATAATCTCTTCCAGTCCCGTCCATGTTGCTACAAAAGTTGGGTATTCATCCTTTCTGATGGAGGCATAATACTCCATAGTGTATATGGACCACATCTTCCTTATCCATTCATCCGTTGAAGGGCATCTTGGTCCTTTCCACAGTTTGGCGACCGTGGCCATTGCTGCTATAAACATTGGGGTACAGATGGCCCTTCTTTTCACTACATCTGTATCTTTGGGGTCCCCAGCTTCTGAAGGATGCCACACCAACGAGATCTGAAATGGACAGGATGCGGGTGAGGAAAGCAAGACCCATAGGACACCAACGAGTCTCTGATGCGTGTAAGGACCAGCCTATGATTGCACAAACCTGCACATGCCCACTTCCTCAAATTTGCACTCCTCCCCTTAGATCTAACACCACGTGATGCAGCAAGAACTGTCCCAGGTTTTGGTTGGTCCGTGTGGGCTCCTGACTGTGTTTGTGGGCTCCAGCTTGTTCTCGTTCTGTCCCACCTTATATTCATGCTCTGGCATCGGTCATAAAGATAGCAGCTAGCTGAATTAGTTCTCACAATTGCAAAAAGTTCCCTAAAACAAATCCTTCACACACACACACACACACACATACACACACACACAATCCAGGGAAACATTTGAACTTATGGTAGATGATGGTAAATTATGGTAGATGAAGTTAAACAACCCTAAATATATAAAAATGCTCTTAAGAATCAACAAAGAGGGGCGCCTGGGTGGTTCAGTGGGTTGGGGCCTCTGCCTTCCGCTCGGGTCATGATCCTGGCATCCTGGGATTGAGCCCCGCGTCCGGCTCTCTGCTCGGCAGGGAGCCTGCCTCCCCTTCTCTCTTGCCTACTTGTAGTCTTTCTGTCAAAGAGATAAATAAATGGATCTTTAAAAAAAAAAAAAGAATCAACAAAGAGGGACGCCTGGGTGGCTCAGTCAGTTAAGTGTCTGTCTTTGGTGCAAGTCATGATCGCAGAGTCCTGGGACTGAATCCCACATAGGGCTCCTTGCTCAGCAGGGAGCCTTCCTCTCCCTCTGCCTGCCGCTCCCCCTGCTTGTGCTACTAGCTCTCATGCTCTCTCTCTCTGACAAATAAATAAATAAAATCTTTAAAAAAAAAAGAATTAACAACAGAAAAATAGATTGTAAGTAGCCTGAGGATATAATAAACCAACAATTCATGAAAGAATGAAAATCCAAATTAATATTTTAAACTTTACTATTAATCAAATCAATATAAGTACAATTAAACATCATTTTTCACTATTACATTGGCAATGATGACATGCAGGCACCCCCCCCAGCTCCATTCCATTTCCCCCTCCCTCAATAATCCCAAATTAATACCTCTCCCTACGCCATCTTGTTACATTCCTCTGAAGAAGTCTAGCCACCGAAGATTTTATTCCCTGGATCATCATTTTCTCTGCCATTAATGCTGTCATCATCCTTGACATCCAACAAATTATTTGTCCGACACACCAGACTCTCAGTTCACAGAAATCTTCCCTCTCCAGGATTTTCAGCCACACTTTCCCATTCTCACACCCACTGCTGGGCTATCCTTGGGCACTGTACCACATCAGAAATCTTGATGTCAGTCCCTTCATTGTCACTAAGCAACTGGTCAATCCGATGACTAACGCTTACAGGAGCAAGTTTTAGAAACTTAAGTAATGACCTCACAATAGTAGTATTTTGCCTCCTACTGGTTTTCATTTATAACAATCTGACATGCATTTTAGCTCCCAGATTATAGTCTCCAATGCTATTCTGTGTCCAAAGGAACCAGGCAAATGTGAAAGTAGCTGATTCCATGTCTTGGGTGAGGAATAAATCCAGATAGATGGGTCCCCAATATATTGTTGTTTCCAGAAATCATGAATACTTTCTTTTAAAAGTAAACTGCTTAAAAGTAAACTACTTTTAAAAAAGTAAACTTTAAACGTAAACTACTTTTTTTTTCCAGCATAACAGTATTCATTGTTTTTGCACCACACCCAGTGCTCCATGCAATCCGTGCCCTCTCTAATACCCACCACTTGGTTCCCCCAACCTCCCACCTCCCCGCTGCTTCAAACCCCTCAGATTGTTTTTCAGAGTCCATAGTCTCTCATGGTTCACCTCCCCTTCAAATTTACCCCAACTCCCTTCTCTTCTCTAACTCCCCTGGTCCTCCATGCTATTTGTTATGCTCCACAAATAAGTGAAACTCTCTCTGCTTGACTTATTTCACTCAGCATAATCTCTTCCAGTCCCATCCATGTTGCTACAAAAGTTAGGTATTCATCATTTCTGATGGAAGCATAATACTTCATAGTGTATATGGACCATATCTTCTTTATTCATTTGTCCATTGAAGGGCATCTTGGTTCCTTCCACAGTTTGGCGACCGTGGCCATTGCTGCTATAAACATTGGGGTACAGATGGCCCTTCTTTTCACTACATCTGTATCTTTGGGGTAAATACCCAGTAGTGCAATTGCAGGGTCATAGGGAAGCTCTATTTTTAATTTCTTGAGGAATCTCCACACTGTTCTCCAAAGTGGCTGCACCAACTTGCATTCCCACCAACAGTGTAAGAGTGTTCCCCTTTCTCCACATCCTCTCCAACACATGTTGTTTCCTGTCTTGCTAATTTTGGCCATTCTAGCTGGTATAAGGTGATATCTCAATGTGGTTTTAATTTGAATCTCCCTGATGGCTAGTGATGATGAACATTTTTTCATGTTTCTGATAGCCATTTGTATGTCTTCATTGGAGAAGTGTCTGTTCATATCTTCTGCCCATTTTTTGATATGATTATCTGTTTTGTGTGTGTTGAGTTTGAGGAGTTCTTTATAGATCCTGGATATCAACCTAAAAGTAAACTACTTTTAAAAGTAAACTGCAAAGGAGCTATATAAAGTTCTTCTCCAAGACCATTACCACAATTTAATACCAAAATATGTTTGAAGGAAGTTAAATCTGTGAAAAGCCATTAATCCATAATGAAATTCACAAAGGGAATATGATACATTTTTTAAGCAGTAACAATATAAAGAAAGGTAGCAATTTTTAAGCATTTGGACTTTTGTATATATGGATGTTGTTTTCTCAATATTTATATGTTTGTCTATGAAATGCATTATTCAATCTGAAATTGATGGTCATTTTGACTTAAAAGGCAATTTCATGTGGTTCAGCCAATACATACAGACCTTTATCTATCTGTATAAGAAACAAAGATTTAAAGAGATAACTAAATGTCACAAATACTGGAAGCTATACAAAGAATTGTGAAGAATGATTTTTCTTTAGGGTTCACCCAAAATAATGGGTTAGCCCAATGTCTAGGAAGGAGAGGTCACTGCACAAAATTACCTCCTCATCCTTTGGATAACCCTGATATGTATAATGAAATAAGAAGAGTGCCCAGTAAAGTGAACTGAGGCAATGTATCTGACAAATCCTTGAAGCATCATCGGACATCAACAGATCTGGTTTAGAGTGTCTCATGTAAGTAGTGACTATTAAAGGCTTTGATCTGAGGTAACAACCAGGTCTTCACAGGAGAATGACTCACCATAATGTCTTGGTGACCTTGCATCTCTTCATATAAATTAGAGGCAATGCATGATTGCAGTATGACCCATCTTGGCAGAATGTCCTGCGATTTTTCATAGAGCAAGGAGAACCTAAGTGTGATAGGGAGCCACCAGGAGACACTGCCTTTTTCCTATCATGTGGAAGACTGCCACTAGGCTGTTTGTCATCCATCTCCCTAGGCTCTAGTTGAGCATAGGACATTGATCTTGACCCCTCCTTTTAGGGTACAGCTGCAGGCTTCTGTGTGGGACTATAATACTGCTTGGCTGCATTTTAGAGTTGGCTCCCCTACCACAGAGCGGCCCACCACTCCTACTGTCTGTCATCTGGACTCCAATTTGGTGCCATCTTGTGGTACTAAGGAAACAGGAAGCTGACACTGCTGTTTACTTTTGCTGTTGGAATCCGCATGGATTCACTGTTTTGTTTTGTTTTGTTTTACCAGATTCAAGCTCTGGAGGTGTATGGCAAGCCAAGCTAACAGGCGCAGTAGTAAACTTGGGGCCTGTTAGCCACAGTGCTGCTGCTTTGGGAATACTTAACTGCTTGATTGTCCTCTGGCCCAACCAAGAACCAGTTGTTCCATACCTCAGAAACAAACATCTCAGCTAATCTGAAACATTATCCTTTCTGTTTATAACTTGACATGAGGAACACCACCTTGAGAGGTAGAGCAATAAATACAAAAATAGAAAAGAGGCAGACCCATAATTTTGCTACGTTGGAACACCATAAATGACATAACAAATGTTTATCATTATAATAATGTGTGTGTATGTTTAAGGTGGAAGGAGCAGTTAAGAAACTGATATGTTAAATCATGTGTTTTTAGTACTATTTAGAAAATTTGCATTAGCTTAAAATTAACATCTAAATGTTTAAAAGGAATTTATTTACAACTAATACAATTTGCTTTATTAATAATTTATTAGTTATACCAGTAGAGTTTAATTTTTTTTTAATTTAACAGATTTTTAAAATGTTAAATTGAAAACTGAAATAATGAAAACTAATAGTCAATGTTCTTTTCCTCATATGAAGAAGTCCAGACATTATAAATTTCAGCTATGATACTCTCCCCTCTGCATTCAGCCTCCCTACTCCAGGGCACAGTGCAATTCTGTGACACTGACAGCATTTGGAGTCCATTGACCTCAGTAACCCTCTTCGGTTCTCACATCTCTCCTTCTTGGTGCAGAGACCGTAGTCTATCACGGGAATTACTCCTTTACAAACATGTTCCATTTTCATGTTGTCTTTCTGTAGGAACAAAATTAAGTCCAAGATTTGCCCAATTAGTCCCTTGCTCCATGGCTTACCATGACTGGCTGACTGGTCATATTTTTAAATGTATGACTAAAATTCTAACGTGGGACTTCAGCATTGCTTGGCAATTCTAGCAAATTCACTCTCAATCCAAAATGACAACTTTATACTTCCTCTCTACTTCAAATCTCCAGGGTGTTTTGTTTTGTTTGTTTTTTGTTTTTGTTTTTGTTTTCCATTTCAGCTGATGACCTTGCTTTTCCATTCACTGGGAAATCAGAAGAAAACGATTTCATTTTCCCACCAGCAAACGTACTAACCTACCCATTTATGTTGCCATAACCTCTGTCTTCTTCTTATTGTGATGTCCACTACCTCTACTAATAAATTTAATTGCACACTCTCTTGCCTGTTCAAGGACTTTGCTCCTACAATTACCTGCTTTATCCTCCAATTACCTGATGCTCTTTCCAGCAGTATAAAATGCTCTCATTTTCATGGTAAAATAAATAAATAAATACATACATAAATCCTTATTGACTCCAAATCTTCCTCCAAGCTCCATTTTTTAGTGAAACTCTTTACAAGAGTTTTCTACACTATTTTTCTTTCTCAACACTTATTCTCTCCATTTATTTAGTCCAAGTCACTTCACTAGAAGGGTTCATGTCAAGGCTGCCAAAGACTATCTTGCTGAATTTAATAGTTAATTTTTGCTCTTCATATTCCTCCAGCCTCTTGGCTTACCTCCTTCTTGGCTTTTATTGCTAGCTCCAAGGATGCCATATTCTTCTTGTGTTCCTATTGACTATCACTCCTTCTCGGTTGTCTTCGCAAGCCTCTTGGCTTAGTAATAGCTTCCCTTCTCTTCTCCCTAAATATCTCATCTAGCTCCATATTTTTAAATACTACGTAAATTCTGAATAGTCTCAAATATCTATGTCCATCCTGACCTCTTCCTTAACTTCCAGGTTTCTATATGCTGTCTACTCCCTTCACTTGGAGGCTTCATAGGTATATTTGTCAGGATTTTCCAGAGGAAACAATAGTCAATAGGATGTGTATATACAGAGAAAGACATTTATCTGAAGGAATTGGCCCATGCATTTATGATGTCTGGCAAATCCAAAATCTGCAGGGCTGGATGACAGGCTGGAGACCCAGGAAGAAGCCAATGTTACAGTTTTAGCTCAAAGGCCATCTGCTGCAGAATTCCCACTTGCTTGGAAAAAGTCAGTCTTTTGTTATACACAGGCCTTTAAATGATTGGCTGAGCAACCCCCCACCCCACTACCACCACCCACATTGTAAAGAAATCTACTTTACTCAAAGACCACAAATTTAAATGTTAAGCTCATCCAAAAACTGTCACGGAAACATCCAGACTAATGTTTGACTGCATATCTGGGTATTGTGGTCCAGCCAAGTTGACACATACAATTAACCATTACAAAAGTCTTCTTCAATTAAACATGTCCTCAAATGCACTTCTCCCTAAGGCCTTCCCATGTCAGTGAATAGTACCTCCATTTTTCCAGTTGGTCAGACCAAAACTTAATATTCATCCTTTATTTCTCTTTTCTCTTCTATTTCATAACCAATCCTTTATCTTATTTTATAGACTCCATGTTCAATTTGTCCTGGGTCTGTCGATCCTCTACCCTGGTGTAAGCCACTATCATTTGTTGCCTGGGGGACAATAATTACTCCTAAATTGACTTCCTACCTTATTCTCACTTCCAATTTCTCCACAGAAAAACCAGAGTGATCTTTAAAAGAAAAAAAAAATCAGATCATGTGCCTCCTCTGCTCAAAACCCTGTAAGAACTCCTCATTATACTTGGAATAAAGTCCAGAGTCCTAACTTGGCTCAAGGCCCTGCACTCTCGTTCTTTTTTTTTTTTTTTTTTTTTTTTTAAGATTTATTTGTTAGAGAGAGAGAGAAAGAGAGAGGGAGCACAAGCAGGCAGAGTAGCAGGCAGAGGCAGACAGAAGCAGTCTCCCCACTGACAGCCAAATGCAGCACTCGATCCCAGGACCCTGGGATCATGAACTGAGCTGAAGGCAGAGGCTTAACAGACTGACCCACCCAGACGTCCCATGCACTCTCATTCCTATAGAGCCCTCTCCTTCACCTTCAACCACTAACCTCCTCAGTCACTCTTCTCCAGCCATGGTATCTTCTTGCTCTTTCTCAAATACTTGAAGCTTCTCTTACCCTTTCTGTCTCCTCTACGTGGAAGGCTCTTCTGCTACATCTCTCCATGGTTGTCTCTGTTTCTGAGAGGATCGCTTTTGTGTGTTAAGAATAGACCATAGGGGCAAGGAATAGGACAGTGACCAGTGAGGAAGTTTCTGCAGGAATCCAGGGGAGAGATGGTATGGTTCTACTAAGGCAGAGATAATGAAGTCAGTGAGAAGTAGCTAGCTAGATCCTCAGTATATGGGAAGCTATGATCTGCAAGATTTCCCATCAGACTGGATATGGAGTGTGGCAGAAAGGAAAGATTCAAGGATGACTCTATTGTTTTCAGACACACCTGTTTGAGATGTGATCAACCAAGACAGAGAAGACTGTGGAGGCGCCAGAGTTCATTCTGAGACAGTTAAGTTCTAAACTCTTATTATAAGACATCCAAATGGAAATATTGAATAAGATATTGGATATAAGCCTGGGATTCAGAGGCGGGGTCTGGCCCAGAAATAAAAATTATGAGTTTATATTGGTAATCAAAACCTTGAAGCTAGATACGACCACACAAGAAGAATGCAGATAGAAAAAAAGTTCCAAGGCCTATGATTTGAGCTACTCCAACATCAGGAGATCAGGGAGATGAGAGCAAGCAAGTAAATGAAGCTAAGAATATGCAGCAAGAAAGAAATTTAAAAACCAGGTGTCCTAGAAGGAAACTGAAGAAAGCATTATAAGGAAAAGCAGTGACCAAATGGATCAAATGTTGGCAGATTAAATAAAAAGATAAATAGGGGTGCCTGGATGGCTCAGTGGGTTAAAGCCTCTGCCTTCAGCTCAGGTCATGATCCCAGGGTCCTGGGATCGAGCCCCACATTGGGCTTTCTGCTGGGCAGGGAGCCTGCTTCCCTTCCTCTCTTTGCCTCTCTCTGCCTACTTGTGATCTCTTTCTCTGTCAAATAAATAAATAAAATCTTTAAAAAAAAAAGATAAATAATAAGATTTGACAATTAGACTCAGCAATATGTTGATCAGTGGATCTCAAGGAGTACAGGCTTGGTGGGGTAGAGAGGGTAAAATCCTTCAGGTGTTCAAGAAATTACAGGAAAGGAATTGGAAACAGTAAGGATAAGCACTTATTTGAAGGAATTTTGTTCTAAAGGAAAGAAGAGATATGAGCTGGTACCTAGAAGGACCAAGAAAGAGCTGTATTTTTAAAAAGATAACAGACACATGTTATATCCAACAGAGAGTAGGAAATTGGTTGTTGTAGAAGAAAAACAGTAGAGAACTGTCAGAAGTGGTGAGCAAGGACAGAATTCAGGGCTCAAATGGAAGAACAGTCCCTGGGTCCATATGGCAGATGGCAGCACATGCACGGGACCAGCAGGGACAGACGAGTGCGTTGGCACACATGGCGCCTCATCTGTGTAAGCCCTAGGTAATTCCCTGTATAATGTCCCCTGAACTCAGTCAAAGGTGTCATTTATGACACCCTCAGATGCTCACATCTGATGTGTTGGTCAGGAATCTTAAGATAAAGACTAGAAATAGACCTTGGGGAGCACAATACAACGTTTAGGGTTTCTGGTGTGTCTGGGGCAGATGGCTTTAGACCTCAGCTTCAGCAAGATTTGAAATATGGAATTTTTTATCCACGTGACCTCTCTGTAGTACAAACTGGCTTTTCCTCAGGTAAGTGACCATTTTCAATCTTTGGATTACAATTTTGTACAATGAATTTATATTTAAATTTGGGTTAAGGTTTATCAATTAAACTTAACCCAGTGCTTTGGGTAAGCAGAATCTGCACAGCGGCTGTTGGCTTTACTAGGATACCCCAAGTATCTGTCTGTGAAGTGGCCTCTCTAATGGAAGCTGGATACCCTGACCAGTTATTGATCTTCTCCAGGTAAGTGGATGTCAGTTACCCATGGGCTTTACAGCTAAGCCCCAAGGGTTAAAAGGAATGAATTTGGGAAACACTGTTCATGGCGGGCACAGTTATATTCCCCCTCCTTGATATTTCCTGTCATGTAGGGGGACACAATACTCCTGGCTCCTTTCTATTTCCACACTCATTTGTCCCATAAGGGGGTGGAATGCTTTATCTGATGGGTGAGTTTGCAAGGAAAAAACTCGGGTATGCAAAGTCTAGTTCCTTTCTCTTCCATTTCTCAGATAAACTTGGTTGCCTGCAGAGCCTATGTAATCTAGGTAATTAGGACATGTGGTAAATACTACAGCTAAAGTTCCCGCCCTCTGGATTTTTTTTTTTAAAGATGTATTTATTTATTTATTTATTTGAGAGAGAGAGAGAGGAAGGAGGGGCAAAGGAAGAGAGTCTTCAAGCAGACTCCCCACTGAGTCCAGAGCCTGAAGTGGGCTTGATCCCACAACCCATGAGATCATGAGATCATGACCTGAGCTGAAACCAAGAGCCAGACACTCAACTAACTGAGCCAACTAGGCACCCCATTACCCTCTGGTAGATTAATTCTGCCTGTGATTAGGGGATAAATCTGCTAAATTCTTGAATTCACATTTGGAAAGCCCAGTACCCCACAGATGAAGCAACCTGCTCAAATACCAGCTTTACCAGTAATAAAGGTGATATTTAATCTCCCATATGTTCTACTCCTGTCCTTTAAATAGTTCCAAATTCAGGTAGAGAAGTGGGGTACCATTTTGTGGACCCTTTTAAATTCCCAGCAATTTCACTTATAAAGGCTCTGTACAAAGGCTATGGCTACTCTGATTTAGAAAGATTTCTGTTTAAATACATTTGAAAGTATGAGTTCAGTCTATTTTCATTACTTTTACATTTATTCTGAAATATTTGCATATGCAAAAATCTATTTGAGTATTACTGCCAAGTGCTTAAAATTCGTTCACAAAAAAATGGACTACAGGCAGAGTAAAATTAACATAGGTTGTAGAAAAACACAAAATGCCTTCGGCTTACCATTTTATTACTAGTACTAAGTGTGAATATATTTCCTTCTGCATATTTTAAATTATTTTGAACACCACCAATCTCTAAGATCTATTTACATGGATGATTATACATTAAAATTAACCTGCAATATAAACCAGATTGAAATTTTTAATCTGCTAGGCAAAGAATGAAGTTGTTTGGCATCTTACACAAGTCAACAAAAAATAGAAAAGCAGCTGTTTAATGAGGTTTTGCTAATTTTTAAAATAATGAGATGCCAAACTGGTACTTACACACCAAAAAAGCTCTGCTCTAATTAAGGTGATATCCAATACTAGTGTCAATGGATTTCTTAAATACAGCTTCCTCATGTGGGCCTTTCCGGTCTATCACAACTTAGTGGCTTTAGCATGAAATATCATGCTTGAGCAAAGTGTTATTTACAAAGGCAAATATGCCTCTAAAAGTAAGTCTTTTAAAATAAATCTTACAACTTTTCTGAAAGAAGTTATATTAGCCATTTGACTTATGTTCATTAGCTTCTGATACCTAAAAATATAAAACGTAAGCTCCACTTGGCATCACTTGTGCTCACCTTCCATACCCTTTTCTTTGTTCATCAACCACACAAAATTTCTTATAGAATATGATATCCTATTTAGAAATTTCCATTACATATTTCACATTCATAATGAGTCATTATGTATTTAGGTATTTCTGTCAGTTCTCACATCAAAAAGACAGTGGAACAATATAAAAAAAAGTAAGTACAGTATCTTTCCTGACTACTCGAGGCAATCACTAAAGTGAATATTTTTGGCATTAAATTTAGAAACTCCATACTTTAATAATATCTATCACGTGGGGATATGAACTCATCATTTGGATAGCCTACAACATTAAACTAATGAGCCAACCAATCAAAAACATTTATTCTCTATGATAAAGAAGATCTCTGGCTGAATTCAAACTAATAATAATATTCTAATCTTTGAATTAAATATGAAGTCACATCCAGCAGTAATAATAGTTAACACTTATTGTGCTCGGCACATATCAGATGCTATATGTACCTTATCTCATGTAACTTAGTTCCTGCAATAACACTAAGAAAGCAACATCCCAGTTTAACAAATGTGAAAACCACGTCTCAGAGACATTGACTAAGATCACACAGTGTGTAGGTGGTAAACTGAGATTTTTTAAATTTAGGGATGTCTGCCTGCAACACTGCAATACAATAAAGTATTTCAGGTGAGGATCCACTTGTGCCTAAGCCGTTACTGGTGAACTGGTTGGTCTGGTATGCGGATCCGTTGATGGCAATGGTTTAGAGCTAGGCCACCATCTGGTCTCAGGGTGAATTCTAAAATCTTTTTCTTCATTAATATCATGAGCTAAGTGGTTGAACAAACTTATCAAAGACATCCCTAATGACAGGATGAACATGGTATGGAATCATAATATCTAGTGAACTCAGGTTTGGACAAATATGCTAGACATCTGAAGCACTCATGACCATTTATTATTGAACAAAGCTGTCCATAGGGTTATACCATTTGTTGATCATGGACAGATATTGTTTAAGATTAATATTCATGTGTACACAGGAAAATTAGGGGCAATAAGATAATTAATACCTCCTAACCAAAGGTCCTTCTCATAGGATTTCTTGAAGTTAAAAAATTTGATGACATCTCTGCCAAAATATAACTCAATTTTCGTATATGTCTATTTCCCAATCCAGTCTTGGCTTTAGCTTGAAGCTCCAAATAATTTTTGAATAAGAATCACAAATAAATAAGATGTATTTGTAATAGACATATATTATTAAAAATAAAATGATAATAATGACAGTAATAAGGCCTGCATATTATGGAACAACTAGATATTTAGAAATGGCTAAAAATTGAAATTGACAACTGATGGGAAATCTCAGAAAGATATAAGAGTTTGACACAGTGTGAATGGTACTATTTGTCATGTAATGCGAGCACCACTACTCTTTCCATTTGGTTCTCCACCTACCCTTAAGAGTTGAGTGGTAGTGGGTTCAGGTTACAAATCCCTGAGTTCTAAAGATACTAAGCATGCTAAACTCTCATCACAGACACATATAATCCATCTCCATTAGGGAGTGTAATGCACTCCGATAGCAGAAGTAGATGTCAACAATCTGCACTCAAGAACTCAATCAGGAGATTTCAGGGAAGCCAATTTCTCAGAATCCTTCTGTCCTGAATACGTTTGTACCCTTGGCCCGGCAGCTCCACTTCTAGAAAATTATCCCACAATACTACCCACCCATATATACTGCACATTGAATGTAATAGTTAAAAGCTAAAAAGAAGGAAAGTGTAAAACTTTAGCTATAAGATAAATTGTTATGGAGTCATCAAAAAGAATAATGTAGACTTTTTTGTATCGATATGAAAAACTCTTTAAGATACATTTTGGTAAAAATAAACAATGCAAAAGATAATATCTATAGTATGATATCATTTCTTTAAAAGTAAATGTGGTCATATATGTGCATATAAGTGCATAGGAGGAACCAGGAAAAGCTATACCAAATATTTGGCATTAGTCACCTCTTAGGAAGAGAGGAACTTGCAAAAAAGTAAGCATTCTCATTTTTCAAAATATTCTACCTTGTTTGGATATTTTATAATGAGAATTAATTCCTGTAGTAATTGTGTAATAAGAAGGTAAAGAAATCAGTTATGATACTAAAAAATTGCTTTTAATATATCAGAATCATTAAAGGATGTATATTTTTGTATGATGTGTATATATGTATGTATGTATATGAAATAGTTTTCAACTAATTTGATTCTCTGACCCAAGATATATTTATAGTTATAAATTATACTCTAAATCTGAGTAATTTGAAAACTTTTTGTTGGAATCATATGGGGCTTTAAAAAGTGTATTTAATTCATGTAACAAACCAAGCTAATTCATACAGTGATATCAAAGTGCAAACACACTGCTAAATTTAGAATTCCAGACCTAAAATATTCTTGGGAACATTTGTTTCCTCATGATTCAATCTTGATTTTGTTTGTTTGTTTTTTTTAAAGATTTTATTTATTTGAGAGAGTGAGCACAGGAGCATACAAATGTGAGGGGGGAGGAGCAGAGGAAGAGGGAGAAGCCGACTTCCTGCTGAGCAGGGAGCCTGAGGCAGGGCTCCATTCCAGGACCCTGAGATCATGACCTAAGCTCAAGGCTGGTGCTTAGCTGACTGAACCACCCAGATACCCCTCAATCTTGATTGTAAATAACAGCATTGATAGTTTTCCCACTTCAAAGTTGTTGAATAGAGGCCAAGGTTATGTGGAATGATCCAAACTGGTTGAGTTGGAAGGAGGCCCCAGGCCTTAATTTGTGGTTCAAAATTATGCACAAAGACCACTCTGTCAGTGCATACCGCATTACACTCCATCATTCGTGCAGTGTGCAGCATCATGATTGAACTTATCATTAAGGAGCAGATAAGAATTTTCTCTTTTATTAATCTTATGTTAAAATGCCTAACTCAAATAAGAAACACTCTATATCTACATGTCACACAGTTTCTTAATGAAGGCACAGTAATGGAAAAACTGCTGGATCTAAACGTATTAAGAAATTAATTAAACTTCAACTATTGTGATCATGGACATCAATGACTATTAAGTAGCAATAAAAATGCAATCAAAGACTCATAAATCAGGAAGTTTATCACAACACTCTTAAATTACTCAGAACTCCTTGTTTTTTTAAACTTCTAAGGGTCTTCACAATTCATTCACTGATTTTTTTTTATTTACAGTCAAAATCTCCCCTACAATAATCTTATTCCTTTTATTTGGTTTATTGTAAATATGTAGAACAATTCCATTTCCTTGTCATAAAATCTCCTCAAATATTTCACTAAGGCATGAATGAAAATACATTTTTTCCTCAGGTCATCTGAGTTCCACTGAGTACAGTTGGTGCAATGTCACCATCATCAAGAGTTATGTAATATTCCATTTTATTTATGTGTGTGTGTATGGTAGATTTTAATGTATATGTACCAACTACATACCAATTTTTTTTAACTTCTTGGTGATCCTATAGAGAGTCTACTGTGATGAACAATTATGTGTATATATGGACTTTGATTATGTCATTGGTAGAAAAATAAACCATAAGGTCTAATTTTGGTAATTTTTCTCTGGTGATATTATTAGGGTCAAATGTGTACCTCCATTTCATAGCCTTAATTGCCTAGTATTAACTTTAGTACAACTATTTAGAAAATGGGTCAAGTGTCAAGCAAAAGAAGCTTTCAGTGTGTGTGCATGTTATTCCCACATGGGAAATGTTCATATCCTTTGGCCCAGTGGTTCCACTTCTAAAAAATTTTCCCACAATACTACCCACCCATATATACTACACATTCAGTGTAATACTTAAAAGGTAAAAGGAGGGAAATCTAAACCTCTAAAACAACATGAAATGAACTTTTGTGACTATAGACTAAGGTCATGTTTGAGAATCATCAATCATATGTATCAAAGTACTGAGTCTCAATTAATGACTGGGGGTAACAGAAGAACAGGTTAGTGCTGTTGTGCTCATGTCTTGGGTAGACGGAAAGCAGACAGACTTTGGTGCTTCTTTCCTAATGCTCCCAAATTTATTTCTTACAATTCCGACAATAATGTGTTTCTCAAAAAAAAAAAAAAAAAAAAAAAAAAAGGAAAAAAAAGCACATCTAATGTAATGTTTTAGGCTCATACTCTGAGATACTCAATTTTTTAAAGAGTGGGATTAATGCTCTTCTTAAAATGAAAGAGCATGAACAAATTTGCTTATGTATATAGATGTCTATAAAAGTGCCTTTTAAGAATCCTAGCACATTAGAACTGGGAAAAAAAACTGTACAGGTTGCTGAGTCCACTGATAAGAGAAAATGAAACTCCAAAAGTCTAAATGACTTTCCCAAGATCACACAGCCACTAAGTAAGCAGCAGAAATAACACTAGAATCCAGGCCTGGATACCCCACGAAGTGTCTTTTTCATCATACCATTTACATGAAAATTTTAATCGATAAAAATTAATCAACCAAGCTTTGTTCATTTCTTTGCACCTATAGAGTCAGATATGAAGGGAGAGTTGGTAAATCCTTGGTTTGTGTGATTAGTGATGACCTCCTTGAACACTGCTGTGGGGCCTGGATTACTCTAATCTGGAGCTGACTGCAGAGGCTGCCCTACCCGCCCTGCACTCTGTGTGCACACCCCCACCTGGGCGGAAACACAGCTGGCAAAGGGCAATGCTCCACCACCACTGGCTGGGATCAAGAAGAAGAACTGCTGTCCAAACAATAACTATTTATTAAAGTGTATGGACAATGGCTTGACAAGAAATCAAGCTTGAGCCATTTGTGACCCTTCCCGTTGTTGAGGGCGCTCTGCTCTTACAAGATGTTCTGTCCACAACACGAGATTTGGTAATACCAAGGGGAATCCACCATAACTTTACTTTAAAACAGTGGAAACTAAATTATATAACTATGCCACTAACGCTGTAGGCCACCAGGATGTCTTCAGGATCCCTTGTTTAATTTCTGGGTCTTCCTCTTCCACCCGAGGTAACAGATTTTCGCATTCCTGCAGTGTCCATTCTCATGCATGAATGACTATGGAAGACAGGGCCCCCCAGGTTCTCAGAGCAGTGTTTCTTAATTCCCATCACATTCCATCCTTTACTATCTAACATTCCTACTCTGAGTCCTGAGAATGATAGAGGAGAAGAAAAGGGAGGAACAAAGTACATAAAATCCTCATTCTGGAAAAGGACAGTAAAATTTCTACTTAGCTGGAGAAATCTTAGTCATCCCTCAATGTGGAATTCAAATGTTGCCTCCTTAGTGACAATTCCTTGACTCCCCAGGGGTTTTCAATCACCTTTAAAACCATGATTGTGATTGTATGTGTATGCCCACTAGGATCTTATTGCATTTTTATAACAACCATGTGAATCTGTACCTCCCATAATTGTGAATTTTTTGAGGAGATAAAATTTTATTCATCATTGTTTGCCAAAAGCCTATCACACAGTAGGCAATCAGCTAACATATATTAAGTTTCTACAATGACCTTTGTGTCATCTGATTTGGTCAGAAAGTACAGTTAACTCTTCTGATGAAAAGAAAAATGTATATACTCTATATAAATGGCTAATTTTAAGAGTGTACAATAAAATGCCCTTACCACGTGTATTGCACTGACGTGATTTTATTGTCCTTTGATAATTCACACAGCATTTACTGTGCCTCAGGGTCATCATTAAAAATGTCAGTTGCTGCTGTATATGTGCAGACGTGCCAGTCCATTCAAATCTCTGGTTGATAAAGGATCAGATAAACCACCTGTATATTTGTTCTGCCCTCTACAAGGCAGCCCTGAAGTACCTACTTTGACATTTGTTAGGGTTACCCATGAGCTATTTATCTGTGTGCTACTTCAATCCTTATTTCTAATCATCAAGACTGGATGCCTGAAGATTCTTATTTCTCTTTCTCACTCTATATGCACTCCCTCCAGTACAACTACACACACACACATACACACACACATCTCATATTTTAATATCCATATTTAGTTGTGTAGTCACTCGTCACGTAGAAATGAAAGTGAAATGAGCCAAGCAAGCATCCTCCCCAGTAGAACTCAGCTTATGTAGTTCTAAAAATCTAATGTTTTATTCAAGCACTGTCTCTCTGGTAATTCTCCTCAGAAGATGTTAATGTATATCCAATTACTAAGGCCAACTACACACACAGTAGACCAATAATCTCATTTGGAGCTCAATAAAGTATAGCGAAGTACGGATTCAAACTTACAGATTTGTCTCATACTTTTTTTTAAGACTTTATTTGAGAGAAAGTGTGTGTGTGTGTGTGTGTGACAGAGAGAGAGAGATCGCAAGAGTGGGGAGGGTCAAAGGGAAAAGCAGACTCTCTTCTGAGTGGCGAGCCTGATGTGGGGGCTTTATGTGGGACCTGATGTTGGGGGCCCAATGCAGGGCTCGATCTCAGGACTCTGGGATCATGATCTGAGCTGAAGGCAGATGCTTAACCAACTGAGCCACCCAGATATCCCTGATTTTATTCATTCTTGATTTGACTTCCAAGGAAAGGAGAAAATTACTAATTGCATTAGTAATTATAATGCAAAGTTGTAATAAAAAATTGGGAAATATAGGTCTTCTAACTTCAAAAACAGAGCCCTCCTCTGCCAGATATTTAGTAACTACCAAGGATAACATCTTCTATAATTGCACAAACAGCTCTGACTATTCAGAAAAAGATGATCTGCTCTTAGCTTGCACAGTTAGAGAATACTTGGGCCCCAAAGCACCAAGAATCAACCTTATGAATTTATAAGTTGGTGATAATTATTAACATTTGATATTAATTATTGATTTATTAGCACTCCATGAATCCAGAAATGTTATTTCTTAAAAAAATACATGTGGCAAATATGAATATCTTTACAAGGAACATACAAATTAGAATTGTCACATTTGACAAATAAAAACACAGACACCTAGTTAAGTTTGAGATAAACAACAAATAATTTCTAGTATAAGTATGTCCCATGCAATATTTCATCCAGAAACCGCAATGTAAATCTATTAAGGAGGCAATTTATCCGGCGAGTTTTGTGGCAGAGAAGGAAAAAAAAATTCCTCACACTTGGCTTTACTCAAATCTTCACTCATTTCTAAAAATAGGGATGGAGGTAGAATGGAAGTAAATATATTTACAAGTTTGTACTTTTAAAGGTCTAGAGAGGTTCAACCATTTAGTAATGTATTTACTTTCCCCCGTCACAGTATGACAAACCCAAGTATGGCTTCTAAAGAGCCACTGTGTGGTCATTTTATATGCAGAAGTTCTCCAAAGACTGAATCTCCCAAACTCACTCCCACAATCTCCTCACGCAAATGTGTTCAGCTTTTTATTGTCTATTCCAAGCAGCAGGGCTCACTGGATACAGATGTCATATGAATTAAGGCGTATATGATGGGACACCTGGGTGGCTCAGTCAGTTAAGTGACAGACTCTTGATTTCAGCTCAGGTCATGATCTTGGGTTGTGAGACTGAGCCCGGAGCTAGGTTCCACATTGGGCGTGGAGCCTGCTTCGGATTCTTTCTCTTCCTCTCTTCCTCTCTTCTCTCTCTTCCTCTCTTCCCCTCTGCTCATGCTCTCTCTCTCTTTAAATTAGTTAAGTAATTAATTAAAAATAAATGGAAAGAACTATGTAAATCACTTTGTGAATAGTAAATTGGTACTCCCTTAGGGAGTAACTTTACAATAAAAATGGGTAACTTCTTTCAGGGTGGGCACTGATTAGCATGGGATATTTTCTTGATATGCTTATACCTCCACAAGAGACATTCAAATGTTATCTGCTCCCAGTCACACTTAAGTGGTTCATCCACTAACCAAGACCTGCTAGTACACTGACAGGTCATTTTTCCACTTTGTTCTTCTAATGAAACAGAACACCAGAGAAGAGCTAGTCACCAACAAAGAATGGTTTAGCAGCAATTTGATATCAGTTATGGGAACTTTGCAGTCACAAGACCTCCATGGTCTCCACCTATAAAGTTGCGCTGGACATGAACAACTTAAGACCAGTGAGCCACCATATATCACTGAACACAAGATGCTGTCAACTCTAAGACACAACAATGCTTATATTACACTAAGAAAGAAACAAATGTGGATCCTAAACTATGACATAATGCTTTCCTGAGACCTGGAATTATATACTTATTGAAAGGTCTCATACACTTCTGCAAACATAGATTTTTACAAGCAGTTATGGTTTTTGTGCATACATAAGAAGAAAAATAAGCAAAATAATTTGATTAAGGTACTTCTAAAATATTTTTGTGTTTAGTATTTGACTCATCTGAACAGACCTACCTCTAATATTATAGGGCCCAGGAAAATGAAGGCCCAAATGCTGTATCCCTAAATAGGTAAAAGTTATAAATTAAATTACACCCACAGTCTGGACCTTGTTTCCACCCATGCTCCCAAGGAATTACTCTCATTATTGCAGAAACTGAAGGAGCCCTTCCTGTCCCAAACCTAGATTCCCTATTGCAAACCAGGTAGAAGCTAGGTTGTGACTGGACTTATCAGAACCAGGTCAGTTTCCCAGGAACTGGAAAGAACAACTTCCCCTTACCCATCTCGTGTTTCTGACTCAGAATTCCAGTAGCTCTAGTACCTCCCCAAACCATGCCACATAAGAAAGGGGAGGAAGGACGTACTATCATTCTGGACCCAGCTCTGCCATGGTGTGGAGGGGCCAACTGGAAGGAAAGTAGCCACTCTTTCTCTGGTTTCCTACAGGAAGTCCATAAACCTTTTTAACCACTCCTACCCCATTTCCTCAAGAAAGTTTGGGGGCACCAACCATAATTTCCAAATACTCAACTTTCCAAAAACTTCTTACGGAATGTAAAAAAAATAAAGCATGTTTGTGTTTCGATGTGTGCAAAATATAAGTCCTCTGAAGGGCAGGACCTAGAGCAGGGGCCCTCTAGCTGAGTTGATGAGCAGTACTTCTGAACCACCTTTCTATCCACAGGCAGAAGTGTGCTGTTTTTCACTGAATATCATCCTCGTTCTTTCTTTATTTTTTTTTAAAGATTTTATTTATTTATTTTACAGAGCGAGATCACAAGCAGGCAGAGAGGCAGGCAGAGAGAGAGAGGAGGAAGCAGGCTCCCTGCTGAGCAGAGAGCCCGATGCGGGACTCGATCCCAGGATCCTGAGATCATGACCTGAGCCGAAGGCAGCGGCTTAACCCACTGAGCCACCCAGACGCCCTCATCCTCTTTCTTTAAAACCATTGATGATAAGCATTTCTTTAAGAGCTTTACCAGGGGGCGCCTGGGTGGCTTTAAAAAAAAAAAAAAGAGCTTTACCAGGATTTTTTTTTCTAAACTACTAATTACTAAGAAATGCTTTCAGATTATTAAGCAAAAGATAAAATGTTGGCACATTATCTTCAGTATGTTTGCCCCTTTGAAGTTGGTAGGTAAATATACCATATGATTAAATCTTAATAGTTTTGCTTGTATTCATGAAATAAATATCTAAAGTTTCCACAAGAAAAACATTTCTTAATGTTTAAAAAATTCTAGTTACATATTTTTCCTTCTCATTTATTCTTCAACTTGCAAAGTCTTGAGAAAAAAAATTGAATAAAATGTGCTTACTGTATAATTTTCCCTTCCTCACTTACAACTAATGGTTGTTAAGTTTTACAACTTACAACTTAAAGGTTGTTTTAGAGATAATAAATTATTATCCAGCAACATAAGAAGGTAAATTTAAAAACAGCTTACTGTTTGTTGATGGTAAAATTATCCAGATTCACTTTTCAAAGTCTTTTTCATTTTTTTTCCTTCCACCTTTCTTAGGTATGAGGTATAAGGAAATTATCCTTTCAAAATAAAAAGTCTTTTTTTTGTTTTTAGCTCCAAATTATTGGTGGAGCTATAACTATTCACTAACAGAACTAAATTCAAAGAATTCCCTTGAATGCCATGTAATTCATAAAGCCACAATTACTTCCTACATAACAGTGAAAGATAATGAAAGCCACAAAATGTATTGGTAGACTAAATCCAGGTGTTGGTATATTACCCACTCTTATTTAAAAAGAAAATACCAGGAAACTGAGACAGTTACGCAGGTAGCTATAGTAAATCTTTTCCTAATCTGCATAAAAAAGTCATAAAAGAGTTATTATTTCAATAGGTAATTGATGTCCTTTTATGAAAACTGAGAAGACAAGCAACTAACTCATTTATTCACATGGTTGCCAGAATTTAGATGGAGAAAAAAAATTAAATTTTAATTACAGTGAAAATTGTTAAGAGATATATATATATCACAAACAATTTATGGGACATACTCATACTAAAAATCATTCACTATTTATCTGAAAATCAGATTTAACTGCAGATTCTGTATTTTTCCTGGCAATGCCATTTGCTGATCACAACCACTCTCTGAGGTCAGTTTTATCATCCTCAACTATAATCAGGGAAGTCAAGTCTCAGAGAATGTAAGCAGATCAAGGTCACACAGCTGTAAGTTAGCAGCATCTACATGAGAATCCAAAGCCCATGTTGCAAATCTACATTCTGTCTGTGTACCAACTGAAACACCTTTTGTATATTTAGCATACATATAGGCAGAATTTTACATGCTTTATTAAAAATGAGTTCCGTTAACTCTCATTACAAACCTACAGGTAAGTATTGTTGTTACTCCTTTTTTGGTAGATGAGAAATCTGAGGCACAATGAAGTTAAACAATGCTCCAGGTCACATAACTAGTAAGTGGTAGAACCTAGTTTTGAACCTGGGCCATCCGGCTCCAGAGCCTGCCCACTTGTCTCCATTCATTACTCTGCAGTGTCGCCTGTAATCACTGTCTCATTTTCAAATTTTGAGTTAACTGAAGATGTACAAAGATGGACGCTGAAACAAGCCTTAGAGCATGGTTTTCAAGAACAATTAGCAAAACTTAGTTTTAAGAAAAGTATGATCTTCCAGGTGATATAAACTTAGTTTTAAGAAAAGTATGATCTTCCAGGTGATATAAGACATCAATGACATGAATAGGATAAAAATATTATATTTGAATTTAAAATGGTAAATATCAAGAAATGTTATGTTTAAATATAGCTATTTAAGTAAATACAAAGACAATGAGCTATTTAAAAGTTTCTTAATGGGATAGATTTTGAAGATGATTGAGTTTCATGTAATTCCCAAAGCAAAGCTTACTTAAAGGAAAATACTTTCCACAAGGTCATGTTTCCCCATTGGCAACAGTGTGAACTAAGTGACAGATCTGCGATGCCCAGCGCCCTTCCTAGTTTTGCTTCCTGAAGTCACAGCCTCAGTTACCTACAGTTCCATCATTAATCCTGCTTATCTATCGCCATTGCTCTCAGAGCTCTGTCCTAGTCTCTCCTAAGTCAGGCTTAGTCTGTTCATCCTTTATGGAACATAGGTTCCATAAATAATAGGTTCCATAATAAAAGCTTGTAGGAATACTGCCTTAACTCCTAAAAGAGCTTAATTTTAACACTGATAATATTAGGTAGAAAGACAAGTTATTTGAAGAGATAATTGCGAATTAGTCTACCTTTCTAATCAGTCAAATCATAGCCTTTATGTGATCTATCAGTTAAAATTAGATTTAGCTGTATAGAGCATAATGAAAAAGGAACAATGGCTTAAACAACAGGGAAGTTTATTTCATTTTCACCTAAATGAAGTCCAGAGACAGAAAGCCAGGGCTGGCTTAGCAGTTCCACCGTGACATCATAAGACTAGTCTCCAGTCTTTTTTTTCAACCATCTTCTGTGTGTGGCTTCCAAGTTCAAGGGCACCTCCAGTACCAAAATAGCTGCTAGAGCTCCAGCCTTCTGTTTGTATTCTAGGCCAGTAGCTACCTTTTCAAAGGTCTTTGAAGTTCTACATGCTTCCACTTACATCTCATTATCTGGAGTTTAATCACATAGCCAAATGAGGCAAAAAGAGAGTTTGGGAAATAAAGCCTTTTAGCAAACCACAGTCTTCAAGGTTATGTTATAAAGGCGAAGGGGGAAAATGGATAATAGGAGACAATTACTGGTCCTTGTGGAGTGGAATCAATTATTTCACTTCCCAGTGGAGGTAGCCTTCCCATGACGATCAGAAATCTAAGATCCACTGGATTTTTCATGTGTCCCCTCAAATCCAGGAAGCTCCCAGGCTTTGAAGTCCTCAAATTCCTAATGCTGCTAGATGGGTATTGAATACAAACATGTCCCTATAGATTTTGGGGAGGGAATATGTGAATGTGTTTATGTATGTAATGGAAGATGATCTTAGTTCACATTATCTACAGAAGCATTACTTGACAGTAACAATAGTTAAAAATCAAAATAGAATTTCTCAGAGAATCCATAGAGGCCATTCTTGAGAGATGGTTAAACATAAAACAGATATTCATCATGCTAGAAAGGATTGGGAAGGGAGTATAGGACTAATTTGGGGTAGGGACATGACTTGGTAAAGTTCTTAACTTTGCTTTTTATATGTAGATTCCAAGTGTATAATTGACATTTTTTTAAATAAGCTTTTTACAATATTGGATAATCTATGTTTAAAATCTGACACAAAGATATTTATAATAATTAATCATGGTATTTTAAAATCCAGGCTCTTAGGTTTAGATCTGCTAAAACTTGGGAGAATTCTGCTTTGATTTATATTGTGATACTAGAATCTCAGTACAAATACATATGCTTGATATGGTTAATGTAAAATGAGTATCAAGTTGCTCTTATTTTAAAGGTTTTCAATAATTGTATTTCAAACTTGGTTTCAGTTTCCTACCAACCACTCCTTTCTCCAACCATACTCTGATGGTGGTTGACATCACAAAGGTCCAGCCACCTCTGAACAGTTTTTAATATCACTTTCTTGAATTAATTAGGCAAATTGTTCAAAATGGGTTCAGAAGGCACCTACTGAAGCAGAATTAAATTAGAAAGGAATGTGGTGATCACAAAACTGCTTATTTTTTGTATAATAGACAATTACTAGCATTTTTAAAATGAAAAATAAACTGAGACAGTCATAATTAAAATGACATTTTCAGCCAAATCTATCAGGTTATAAGATTTAGTGTATAAATATCAACTGAATATACAAAAATGACACATTTTATACTCATGAAGAAAGTTGGTAGGCAGTATCTTTTTTTTTCTGCCAACACATTATTCTAGTTGGTTCTAACTCTAGGCCCTCTGAGAAAATGCAAATTAAACAAAAGATGTGGTCTTAGCCTTCAGGAGATCTGCTAATGTCAGAAATACAAACATTAAAGAAATGCAAACATACAAACCAGTAAGTACTTATTTAATTTAGATCCAATTCATTCTTTTTTCAGGAAATCTAAATATAATACAACATAATTTTTGAAGGAATGTATCCATTTAGATTTTCATTTTTGTATGTTATTTTTTCATAATGTTATCATGAATGTACTCAATTTCATTGAATTTTATCTTAGTTTTAACATATATTTTATTACTTAAAATTTTAGTTTATTATACTTTTTCACATCAATAGACAGAATCTTATTTCTTCCAGGTATTCATATTCATTCAATATATACTTTTTGACCTTACTGTGTACGAGACACTATTCTAAGGACAAACATTAATTGGGTGTTACTTTTTGTCCTGCCCCATATGTAAAGGCCTTTCCAATTGTTGAGTCATCAGTCATCAAACCCCAAGATATTTTTGAGTCATTCATTTTCTCATGTCTTTCCATTCTTTAGTCTTTTTTATGGTTTCGAATTTTGCCTCTAAAAAAATGACCTCTGATTCTTTACTTCATCCTTGATGTCTTACCTGAATTTTGTTCTCATATTATCAAACACTTCCATTTAGATACCCTTCTTTAAGCTGATCCTTTTCCAGAACATCCTGGACATCCTATGGATCTATCCTTGACTATCATTCTCCCTCTGCTCTCAGGCAGAGCCCTTCCACCTGATTTTATGCATTATTCAATAGAACGCTCTGACCTACTAAAGTGTCTTTCCTCTGAATATCTCTCAAGCCATGCTCACATGCTTATACTACCTCCTTTGTTCTTTTATTCCTTTTGCTCTTCAAATGCTTATTGGTCACCAGTTAATATGCTAAGCAATCTTCTAAGTGCTTGGATAAAAAAACAAAAACAAAGGAGTACCTGGGTGGCTCAGTCTTTAAGTGGCTGCCTTCAGCTTGGGTCATCATTCTGGGGTCCTTGGATCAAGCTCTGCTTTGGGCTGCCTGCTCAGCAGGAAGCCTGCTCTCCCTTTCCCACTCCTCCTGCTTGTGTTCTGTCTCTCAGTGTGTCTCCCTCTATCAAATAAATAAATAAAATCTTAAAAAAAAAAAGCTCAATAAACCCCAAAACTCTGCATGGAGCCACATTTTAGTGAGTTTCTGATACTCTCCTGATTGAATTAGTAATAATGATATGTAACATTTACAGAATGCATGGTTATGTGCCAAACACTGTGCTCATCTTTTTATATCCATTCAACAAATATTTATTGAGTGTTTAGGATATTCCAGAATATCCTAGGTGCTTCAGATGCAACAGTGAACAAAATACATTCTACTGCTGGGAAAGAGACACTAAACAATGACCATAAAAAATCAGCAAATTATTGAATATGTCAGAAGGTCACCTCTATGGGAACAAAAAAGAGTAGAACAGGATAAGCAAGAGCAGGAGCCTTTGCAATTTTAGATATGGTGGTCAGGGTAACTCTCATTGAGAAGGTAACATTTCAGCAAAGACATCAAAGAAATGAGGAAGGTAATTTGATATCTCAGGGAAGAACCTATAAGGAAGAGGGAACAGTACATAAAAATATCCTAAGAAGTTGGCATGTTCAAGATGCCAAGATGCAGAGGTGTCTGCTGTAGAAAGTGCAAAATGTAAAAAGAGTAAAGGAGGTCACAGGAATAAGATGGACTTTTTGGCCAGTGTAAGGATTTCAACTTGGACTCTAAGTGAAATAGGTAACCGTGGAAGGTTTGGAACAAAACTGGCATGTGTCTTAGGATTTTAAAAGATCATTTCATGCTGTCCTGGTGATCACAGTTTTGTAATATAGCTTGAAATCAGACAATGTGATGCTCCCAGCTTTGTTTTCCTTTTTCAACATTTCCTTGGTGTGATTTGGGGTCTTTTTTGGTTCCACACAAATTTTAGGATTGTTTGTTCCAGCATTTTTAAAAATACGATTTGTGATCTTGATGAAATCCCAATAGTTCATTTTTGCCCTTGCTTCCTTTGCCTTTGGCGATGTTCCTAGGAAGATGTTGCTGCGGCTGAGGTCGAAGAGGTTGCTGCCTGTGTTCTCCTCAAGGATTTTGATGGATTCCTTTCTCACATTGAGGTCCTTCATCCATTTCAAGTCTATTTTCATGTGTGGTGTAAGGAAATGGTCCAATTTCATTTTTCTGCATGTGGCTATCCAATTTTCCGAACACCATTTATTGAAGAGGCTGTGTTTTTTCCATTGGACATTCTTTCCTGCTTTGTCGAAGATTAGTTGACCTAGAGTTGAGGGTCTATTTCTGGGCTCTCTATTCTGTTCCATTGATCTATGTGTCTGTTTTTGTGCCAATACCATGCTGTCTTGATGATGATGGCTTTGTAATAGAGCTTGAAGTCCGGAATGGTGATGCCACCAACTTTGGCTTTCTTTTTCAATATTCCTTTGGCTATTTGAGGTCTTTTCTGGTTCCATATAAATTTTAGGATTATTTGTTCCATTTCTTTGAAAAAAGATGGATGGTACTTTGATAGGAATTGCATTAAATGTGTAGATTGCTTTAGGTAGCATAGACATTTTCACAATATTTATTCTTCCAATCCAGGAGCATGGAACATTTTTCCATTTCTTTGTGTCTTCCTCAATTTCTTTCATGAGTACTTTATAGTTTTCTGAGTATAGATTCTTAGCCTCTTTGGTTAGGTTTATTCCTAGGTATCTTATGGTTTTGGGTGCAATTGTAAATGGGATTGACTCCTTAATTTCTCTTTCTTCTGTCTTGTTGTTGGTGTAGAGAAATGCAACGGATTTCTGTGCATTGATTTTATATCCTGACACTTTACTGAATTCCTGTACAAGTTCTAGCAGTTTTGGAGTGGAGTCTTTTGGGTTTTCCACATATAGTATCATATCATCTGCGAAGAGTGATAGTATGACTTCTTCTTTGCCGATTCGGATGCCTTTAATTTCCTTTTGTTGTCTGATTCCTGAGGCTAGGACTTCTAGTACTATGTTGAATAGCAGTGGTGATAATGCACATCCCTGCCGTGTTCCTGACCTTAGCAGAAAAGCTTTCAGTTTTTCTCCATTGAGAATGATATTTGTGGTGGGTTTTTCATAGATGGCTTTGATGATGTTGAGGTATGTGCCCGCTATCCCTACACTTTGAAGAGTTTTGATCAGGAAGGGATGCTGTACTTTGTCAAATGCTTTTTCAGCATCTATTGAGAGTATCATATGGTTCTTGTTCTTTCTTTTATTGATGTGTTGTATCACGTTGACTGATTTGCAGATGTTGAACCAACCTTGCAGGCCTGGAATAAATCCCACTTGGTCATGGTGAATAATCCTTTTAATGTACTGTTGAATCCTATTGGCTAGTATTTTGGTGAGAATTTTCGCATCTGTGTTCATCAAGGACATTGGTCTATAGCTCTCTTTTTTGATGGGATCCTTGTCTGGTTTTGGGATCAAGGTGATGCTGGCCTCATAAAATGAGTTTGGAAGTTTTCCTTCCATTTCTATTTTTTGGAACAGTTTCAGGAGAATAGGAATTAGTTCTTATTGGGATTTCATCAAGATCAAAAGCCTTTGCACAGCAAAGGAAACAGTTAACAAAATCAAAAGACAACTGACAGAACGGGAGAAGATATTTGCAAACGACATATCAGATAAAGGACTAGTGTCCAAAATCTATAAAGAACTTAGCAAACTCAACACCCAAAGAACAAACAATCCTATCAAGAAATGGGCAGAGGACATGAACAGACATTTCTGCAAAGAAGACATCCAGATGGCCAACAGACACATGAAAAAGTGCTCCATATCACTCAGCATCAGGGAAATACAAATCAAAACCACAATGAGATATCACCTCACACCAGTCAGAATGGCTAAAATCAACAAGTCAGGAAATGACAGATGCTGGCGAGGATGCGGAGAAAGGGGAACCCTCCTACACTGTTGGTGGGAATGCAAGCTGGTGCAACCACTCTGGAAAACAGCATGGAGGTTCCTCAAAATGTTGAAAATAGAACTGCCCTATGACCCAGCAATTGCACTACTGGGTATTTACCCTAAAGATACAAACGTAGTGATCCAAAGGGGCACGTGCACCCGAATGTTTATAGCAGCAATGTCCACAATAGCCAAACTATGGAAAGAACCTAGATGTCCATCAACAGATGAATGGATCAAGAAGATGTGGTATATATACACAATGGAATACTATGCAGCCATCAAAAGAAACGAAATCTTGCCATTTGCGACAACATGGATGGAACTAGAGCGTATCATGCTTAGCGAAATAAGTCAAGCGGAGAAAGACAACTACCATATGATCTCCCTGATATGAGGAAGTGGTGATGCAACATGGGGGCTTAAGTGGGTAGGAGAAGAATAAATGAAACAAGATGGGATTGGGAGGGAGACAAACTATAAGTGACTCTTAATCTCACAAAACAAACTGGGTGATGCTGGGGAGAGGGGGGTTGAGAGAAGTGGGGTGGGGTTATGGACACTGGGGAGGGTATGTGGTTTGGTGAGTGCTGTGAAGTATGTAAACCTGGCGATTCACAGACCTGTACCCCTGGGGATAAAAATATATGTTTATAAAAAATAAAAAATTTTTTTAAAAATGCGATTTGTGTTTTGATCGGGATGACATTGAAAGCACAATTGCTTTGGGCAGCATAGACATTTTAACAATGTTTATTCTTCCGATCCACGAGCATGGAAAGTCTTTCCAACTTTTTGTGTCTTCTTCAATTTCACCTAAGTGTTTTGTAGTTTCTAGAGTATAGATCCTTTACCTCTTTGGTTAGGTTTATTACAAGGTATTAAGATTTTCGGAGCTATTGTAAATAGAATCGATTTCCTGATTTCTCTTTCTACAGTTACATTGTTAGTGTATAGGAAGGCAACTGATTTCTGTGCATTGATTTCGTATCCTGCCACACAGCATGGTACTGGCACAAAAACAGACACATAGATCAATGGAAAAGAATAGAGAGGCAAGATATGGTCCCTCAGGGGTGCCTGGGTGGCTCAGTGGGTTGAGCCTCTGCCTTAGGCTCGGGTCATGATCCCAGGGTCCTGGGATCGAGCCCCACATCAGACTCTCTGCTCAGCAGGGAGCCTGCTTCCTCCCCCCGCCCCCTCTGCCTGCCTCTCTGCCTTCTTGTGATCTCTGTCAAATAAATAAAATCTTTAAAAAATATATATATGATCCCTCAACCCTATGGTCAACTAAACTTTGACAAAGTGAGAAAAAATATCCAATGGAAAAAAAGATAGTCTCTTCAGTAAATGGTGCTGGGACACCTATATACAAATTGGACAGCTATATACAAAAGAATGAAACTTGACCATTCTCTCACACCCTACACAAAGATAAACTCTAAATCAATGAAAGGCCTCAATTTGACATAGGAATCCATCAAAATCCTAGGAGAACATAGGCAGTAACCTTTTTGACATCAGCCACAATGACTTCTTTCAAAACATGTCTCCAAAGGCAAGGGAAACAAAAGCAAAAATGAACTTCTGGGACTTCACCAAGATAAAAAGCTTCTGCACAGCAAAGGAAACAGTCAACAAAACAAAGAGACAACACACCAAATGGGAGAAGGTATTTGCAAATGACACTATAGTTAAAGTGCTGATATCAAGATCTATAAAGAACTTCTCAAACTCAACACCCCAAAAAACAAATAATCAAGTCCACAAATGGGCAGAAGACATGAACAGACACTTCTCCAAAGAAGAAAGACAGATGGCTAAAAGACACATGAAAAATGTTCAACATCAATAGCCATCAGGGAAATTCAAAGCAAAGCCACCTTACATCAGTTAGAAGGGCAAAATTGACAAGACAAGAAACAATGAATGTTGGAGAGTTTGTGGAGAAAGGGGAACCCTCTAACATTGTTGATGGGAGTGCAAGTTGGTTCAGGCACTTTGGAAAACAATGTGGAGTTTCCTCAAAAAAGTTAAAAATAGATCTAACCTATGACCCAGCAATTGCACTACCGGGTACTTACCCCATAGATACAGATGTAGTGAAAAGAAGGGCCATATGCATCCCAGTGTTCATATCAGCAATGTCCACAATAGCCAAACTGTGAAAGGAGCCGACATGCCCTTCAACAGATGAATGGATAAAGAAGATACGGTCCATATACACAATAGAATATTACTCAGCCATCAGAAAGGATGAATACCCAACATTTGCATCAACATGGGTGGGACTGGAGATTATGCTAAGTAAAATAAGTCAAACAGAGAAAGACAATTATATGGTTTCATTTACTTGTGGAACATAAGGAATAACATGGAGAACATTAGGAAAAGGAAGGGGGAAAGGAAGGGGAGAGTCAGAGTGAGAGACGAACCATGAGAGACTATGGACTCTAGGAATCAAACTGAGGGTTTTGGGGGTGGGGGAATGGGTGAGCCTGGTGATAGATATTTAGGAGGGCATGTATTGCATGGAGCACTAGGTGTTACATGCAAACAATGAATTACAGAACACTACATCAAAAACTAATGATGTACTGTATGGTGACTAACATAACATAATAAAAAAATAAATAAAAGATCATTCCAACTGCAATGTTGGGAATTGAGCATAAAGGGGCAAGGATAAAAGGAGGGAGATCAGTGAGGAAACTATTAAAAAAGATCCAGGAAGAGATGACAACAGAGCACCATTTTACAGCAGGGGATGTTTTACTGGAAGAAGAAACAGAGTCCTAGCAAACAGAAGTGACTTGTCTTCTTCCCCTAGGCTGTCTCTAGACCCTGAGCTCTTTAACTACTATGTCTCCTGCCTCCCACTGAGAGTGCTTTGAGCTCAAAAGGATCTAATGAAGTCAGTATGAATGGTGCTTTAAAAATGGCAGATCATTTCATGAGGTAAAACTTCAAACTGTTAAAGAAAAAACTTCTTCTGTAGCCCAATTACAAGTCCTGCCCATTCTTCAAAGCCCATTATCAAGTTCGAAGAGCTACTCTGGCTCTTACTTGAAATCCTGTTGCATTATATTTGATGCTACATATTCCCTCATATCTCCGTGTAAGTTTTTATGATTCCTCAATGGTATTGTGAATCCTTGAGGGCAGGAATCAGGATCATATCTATATCCCCAACATTGCCTGGATAAAAATAGGGAGATTGATATTTTAAAATGTTGACTGATGGATTTTCATCAGTATCCCATTTTTAAAGTGTTCTGCAAATAATGCAAATGTAAAATGATTTTTAAAAGGTTCGTGTGGAAGGGAAAAAAGATAAAAGGTCTATACTTTATATATAAATCCTGACAATAACAATATGTGATAGGGAATTTATTATAAAAGCAAAATGGCTCATATTTATAAAGGACACTGCTGATTACTTAGTTATTTAACACAAATTATTTATTTTGATCATTGTAGCGCCCATGATTTTATTCTCACATTGATACTTTTTGAAAAGACCAAAATTATCAAATAATGTTTGATGAAAGATGCATAATCTATCAAAGGAAAAATCAATCCAAAGTTAAATTTAAATTCTGTTCACTGTAACTTTAAGATTTCTATTTTATATGAACTACAAAAAATTAGAAAAAATGATTAATTAAGAGTACATTCTGGTGACTTGGAAGTAATGCTGGTTCTATGGCAAATACTGCTTTCCTCAAATATGTTCCATGCATAGCTCCACACATACTCCTCCTCACAGGTGAATTAAGCACATACTTAAAGCTGACCTCTCTGTCCTCTTTCAACACCTTGCCATTTGATGTGGGTTTTAAATGTCACCTACTTGCATATTCTTTTTTTCTCAACCCCACAAAAACCATTAATCATGCTCATCTGTATGCAACATTGCACAGAGTCTTATTAACTCCGATGCATGCCAATAATCCCATCCCCCTCAGATAGAATTACCACATTTGGGTTCTCAACCCTTCTTCAGATTTCCACCATTCATTCCTTCCATGGAATTCTAAATACCTTAATACTGCTTCCTCTTTATTATCTGTGCTAATGGCACACCAGAGTAAGTGAGAGTCACAGAAAACTTGTAACCCCAATTTAGCCTTTGATCCTCCCCTTTACCGCCCTTTACATGAGTTGCTAATGAGCAGTGAAGTTGACAGATTGAAATGTCACCTCTTTCTGCCCTCTGATATAAGTGTTAATGAAAATGAATATGACAAGGGGCTGATAGGACATTAGGCAGAGAAAAGTAAGGGCCTGCCTGACCTGTATGACAGTCAACTCTTCTTCATAATTGAGTTTATTTTAGCTATTTCTTTTACAAATTATCCTGTGAGTTGGGGTTGCATATTATACGCCTCTTATTTCTTGATTTTGTGACCAAGTAAGTCACTGAGTACTTCCAAGTCATGGGTTTTCTATATATTCAGGTTGATCAACTAAAATATTCATGGTAATTCTATAACGAAACTATAGGATGTAGCTTTCCATTTCAGATTTGCTTTCTTTCAATTTATCATTAGGAAACCCATAAAAAGGCAGAAAAGGTTTATATGACATAACAGAAAATCATGACTCAATGCCATCTTATTGCCAAGAAATGAGAAGTTTTTCTACCTACTGGATCATCAATGGGGCGGACTTCAGAATCCCATGTGGTAGTTTGTGCATATTTTGCTGCCATAAATGGAACATTATCTACCAAGATGAAAAAGAGTAAAGGGAAAGTTTGTACTCTCATAATTTTTTACTCCTTCAGAGATCCAGAGGCCATAGCAACAGGAAACTCAGCAGCTATCTTTCAAGACAGGATGCTATTGGAAATAACTCCCCCTCCCAACACTAGTTTTCTACTTCTTTTCCTGGAGGACAACACACTTTGAAATGAGATGTAAAGAGAGGTAGCAATGCTACATCACCATGTGAGAGATCCAGCATTTGACTTGTTAAAGTCATAACAACAACAAACTACAGAAACAAGAAGAGATGACAATGGCATATACTGAAAAGGAAAAATGAGAGTGCCCCTCTTAGGGAAAAATACCACTAAAGCCAAAGAGCCACCCTAAAGAGATGCCTGCTAGAGAAAATTTAACATATCAACCTGTCTTCCAGCTGAAGATCTGAGGACATATTTTACCAAAGCTCAAGGAGGCAAGGAGCTAGGAGAAGCATCATCCACTCACCCTGCCTATTGGCAAATATGAAGATTAGAGAGATCTCATATCATTCCAGCATAGGTAAGTAGAAAGAAAATAACATGGAATTCTGAAAATGTGGAAGAACAAGAGAGATGGAAGATTATCCTGAAAGTTTAGAGTAAAAGCATACTTTTCAAAATAATTAACAACAATAACTAGAGGGTTAAGATTATTAATCATGAATTATCAATAAAGTATAAAATTTTATTTCTCTGGAACAGGATAAGAAAGTCATGAAAGAAGAACATGTAGATAAAATCACAATCCAATAAGTTATATAAAAAAAATGCTGAAATGAAAGGAGATCTGAGTGAGATAAAGAAGAATTAAGAAATAAATAAATAAAAATCAAAGGAATGGGAAATGCAAAATGAGAAAAATGATAGTAAGAAGAGCAGACAAGACAGATCCAGTTCCCAAGGGATAAATACTCCTAAGGAATAATTTAGGGTGGTTGAAAACAACATAATAACAAAGATATAATTAAGGAAAGCATCTCTGAAACTGAAAGAAAAAAATAGCTAAGCATGTCAATTGATATATTTCTTTTTATTCCTTGAAAAATTGCTGAGATTTACCCATATTTATGTACATGTATTGCTTTATTTTATAAATTTATTATATAGTTATATTTATGTATTTAAATATTATATATTTAATATATTATATGAAATAAATATGTAAAATATTTCCAATGTACAGAAAAAAATGAAGCCAGTTGCATGTTTTCTTCATTTTCTATATTTAAAAGATGTTATAAAATGTTTATTTATGTCTTTCTAATTTTACCTAAAAGCCAGCTGTATCTTTAAATGACAACTTCTTTGAAAATTATATATTCTAATAAGTCCATTGCTCATAGACCTTTGAGGTCTCATCTGTGCAAAGGTGTGTTCATACTCAGTAATGGAAACAGCTAAATTGTTTGTCATGTAAGGTAATGGGAACTGAGTTTCTGGGGAATTCCAAGTGGGAGAAGTGAAGAAATTAATGGCAGGGAAAGAAGCATGATGTAAGGGGAGATGGAATTGAGGGTTCAGGAAAACAGGATGCCAAAGAAGGTCAGCTAGTGACAGATTCCCAAAATTGTTAAGAATGGGGTGTTATTGTACTCTCCCAAAATGAAAATAAATATTCATCAAAAACATGAACAAGAATGTTTGTTTTGCTTTATCCATAACAGTCCCAAACTAGAAGCTACCCATATGCACATCAGCAATAGAATAAATAAATAAACTGTGTTTTATTCACATGTGGGAACACTACAAATACTCAAATACAAATACAAAAATTATAATAAACTACAACTTCAAGCGACATTACAGATGAATCTCACACATATAAATTTGAGCAAAAGAAGCCAATATGAACGCGTGCTTTATTGTATGATTGCTTTTCTATAAAGGTTAAAATAAGTAAAACTAAATTTGTTGTTAAAAGTCTGGACCATGATTATTCTTGGGGGGATTTTGACTAGATGAGGACACTTTGAGGGAATTTTGGAAACCCAGTAACATGCTATGTCCTGATCTGGGTGTCAGTCACAACTGTGTCCAGTGTGTAAAAATCCATTGAGCTTTACAATTGTGATTTATGCATTTTTAAAAATATTTGTTATCTTATAAAAAGGAGGGGCATCTGAGTGGCTCAGTTGGTTAGGCACCCAGCTCATGATTTTGGCTCAAGTCATGATCTCAGAGTCATGAGATAGAGCCCTATGTCAGTCTCTATGCTGAGAGCAGAGCCGGCTTAAGATTCTCTCTCTCCCTCTCCCTGCCCCCTACCCCCGCTGCTGGCATGCACTCTCTTGCACTCTCTGTCTCAAAAAAAATAAATAAAAATAAAAAAGGAAAAGTTGTAGGGACATTTGTGCTGTGGGATATTGTTTTGCTGTCTCAAGAACTCTAGTAAAACTGTACTACACTTGAACCACACTGAGAAGAAATCAAGGCTGTATGTTCTCCACACATCTATATTATGAATGAAAGGGGTATGTATGTTTTGGTCATAAAATATACCCTATAATTCCCTTATTCACTCACCTTTCCTCACAGGCCTTATTAGATGCTCCATTCCTGCTTTTTCTCCTTCTTGATATCTGTTTCTTCCTATATCCTTGGAAATATGGCTTCCACCTCAGCTGCTCTACCAAAATGACTCGTACTGAATTTCTTATAAAATCTAATGGTCTTTCCTCTGTCTTTTTTTTTTTTTCCCATCCAATAGAGAGATACACATTGAGGAGCAACCACGTGTAGGCCACTGTTCTAAGAGTTAGCAGTACGATGTCAATAAAACAGACCCAAATCCCTGGCCCTGTGATGTGTATACTTTCCATCTTTGATAAATTCGGCAAATGATCATTCTCTTTTAACAGCCATTATCATATACAATATAGGTATCTTACTGCATCTCCAGATTTCACTGTAGACACTAACTCCAGACTGCTAACTCTGAGGTGTCATCAGCCCTTTGCTCTTCTCTGATGTTTTCCCTTGGGGAGTTAAAAGCTTCCAACACCAGCCTATTTATTATGGTTTCTAGATCCATCTCTCCAGCCCTATGTAACCAGCCTAGAGTCACATTTCCATTTCCATGATAACACCGTTGGCATCCACACTTCTCACTTCAGTAGCACACGGGCATGATTGAATTCTTCTTCTCGTTCTCAGGTTCCTCATGCTTTTCAGTAAAAATACCATTTTCCATGTCATCTAAACTAAAAACTTGGGATCAATTTTTAGTTTTTCTTCATTTACTACATTTTATTTGTTCTTAAATCCAATTTGCTTTTATCAAATATGTCTAGAAGAGTACAGTAATTCAAAGCTTTATCTCCACATGACTGCAATAAATTCGTTCTATTTCCTAATTTCTTTCCAACTTCCAGGACACCCTCCATACTACGGCTTGGCTAACTTCCCAAGACCCTACTTTCATAGTCAGACCCCAATGCGCACAAAAGCTGGGGACCAGGCTCTGAACTCGGGTAGGAAGGAGTATCCTGGGCTAAGGGCACTATTAAAGGCTATATGGGACAAGAAAATGAAGATACTGCCCAAGAAGACAGAAATCTGGGCATTAGAAGAAAGCAGGTGACTATTACATTTCCCCAATTCTTCATTTTAATATATTTCTTACATTTTCTAGTTAAAGGGTAACCAAAATCAGCACCTACTGAATTTGTAGAATATGAAAATGTTTATGTGTGGAGGGCATAAAGAGAATCTGTTTAGTGGAAACAAATTCAGTGGAAACAAATTCTTTTATGCTTCTGATTGTGTTTTGGCTCTTGTAAAACAGAAACATAGAATTTTCCACTTCTGAATCCTTAAAGAGGATGTCGCAAAATTCTCCTACAGAAAAGATCTGTCACAAGAAAGTATCAACAATAAGCATTGACCGCTCCTGGACAAGGACAGCCACAAGGCAAATAGGGTTCTGCAATGAGGCAGCTTCTTGGAGGAGCAATTACTAAGGAAATGGATGTTCTTGTTATTGCAAGAGAGAAGGAAAATGCTAATGTTTTTGCTGTGAACGAACATTTTCTTTCCAAGATCACGAAGTTGTGCCTACTTAGCATAGTTGGTTTTATCACATCTTATATTTTTTTTAAAAAAAATCAGGAAGATCATATGTATTTCAGAAAGTGAAAGTCAACATGAAGAACTTGGTGGAAAAATCTCTAATTCTTCAAGAAAAATTGTGGTACATAATTTTTAAGCTGTTTTTAAAACCCCAAAGGCATTCCTGGATATATAATATCTAATTTGTTGTATCCTTTCTTTACCCAGTGAGATAATTGATATTTTTTTATTAAAAAATGCACACTCTTCCCCAATTAACTATGGTTAGTTTTATTTTTTATTGTAGTAAAACACACATAGCATAAAATATACTATTATAACCATTTTTAAGTGTAAAGTTCAGTGAATGTTAAGGCATTTACATTGCTGCACAGCCATCCCCACCATCTATCTCCAGAATTTTTTCATTTCCTTCAACTGAAATTCTGTCTCCATTTAACACTGACTCCCCATTCATCCTCCCTCCCTCCATCTCTTGGCAACCACAATTCTGCTTCTTGTCCCTGTGAATTTGACTATCCCAGGTACCTCATGTAAGTGGAATCATACAATATCTGTCTTTTGAGACTGGCTTATTCACCTAGCATAGTGTCTTCAAGGTTCATCCATGTTGTAGCGTGTATCAGAATGTCATGACTTTTTTAGGCCGAATAACATTCCATTATATGCATATACCACATTTTGTTTACCCATTCATAAAGTAATGGACACATGGATTGTTTCCACCTTTTGGTTATTGTGAATAGTGCTGCTGTGAACATGGACATACAAATATATACTCAATTTCCTGCTTTTGCTTCTTTTGCCTACATATCCAGAAGTGAAATTGCTGGGTCATATCATAATCTATGTTTTATTCTTTGACAAATCACAATACAGCTTTCCACAGCAGCTCTACCACTTTACATGTCCAGCAACAACTCAAAAGCGTTCCTGTTTCTGTACACCTTTGCCAACACTTGTCATTTTATGGTTTGTCTTTAAAAGCCATCCTAATTGGTATAAATTGATTAGTCTTATATTTGTTTTTGAACAAGAGGAAGAATGCTGTGCCAGAGCTAGGTCAGGGTGGGTCTTTAAGGGAAGCTGAAACGTTGCTGGACTAAGTTAACCACATAACCTAATGTCTTCATGCCCGTACTTAAATAAAACAGACCAATTGTAAATTAGCTGGTATCCTCAGTTAAAGGAGGGATGGTGGCATCTAAATTTCTCTGGTGAAATCAGGCAAGTCACAGGCTGCAATTCAAGCTATGATCCCAATGTTGAGACTCTCAATACTCAGTCTGATACTGGCTGACGTCAATAGCTGCAATTAATTGAAATTCTGAAACCAAATAATATATTACATAAAGCTATTTACTGGCAATTTATTGCAATTTATTATATAAACTATATTTTAAAACTTCTGTTACCCTTCCTTGGAAGTTTTCTGGTTTTCTCTCTCTCTCTTTCTCTCTCTCTCTCTCTCACACACACACTGAATAGGTTAAGTGCTACAGAAATATAGGAATTTTTTTACACCCACAGATGCCAGAAAAAACAAGTTTTAGACATGAAAGGGATTTGAAAATGGCTTTATAACTAAAATCACAGAATACATTATGTTGGTTAGAGTCAGGAAAGAAATGGCACACTCGTAGAATTTAATAGACGGGGTATCTACAAAGTTGTGGGCAGGGTCTAGGGAAGCCAATAAGGGATTGTGCCATTCAGTGAGCCTTTACCATTCCTAGACCTACAAGGATAACGGGACAGAGTAGTTTCCAAGAAGGATGAACCTGATCTGCAGCAACCCAGAGGGAAGGACCTGGGGGAATTTCTACCCAAATCTTTCCTCCTGGCCTCCCATTACCAGCTAATACTTAACAGTTATCTGAATCCATTGGAAGCCAGAGGACAAACAAACCCGTGAATGAGGCCTACAGCTTCCAGGAGCAAAGAGCAAGGTGAAGAGTGGTGTGTGCATACAGAGGAGCAAACACAGAATATTTCACAGTGTGACCTCTATCTTCAGAGACTGTGACTACTACCACCCAGTTATGAGTAACAGAAGTACTGAGAAGAAATACTATTCTAAATATATATTTTAAAGTATATATTTAAGATACATATTTTTATTTGGTGACTATATATTAAATAAATTTTATATTCACTGACTATAATGTATCTTGAATTTTCGGCGTAAAGAGGTACGTAACTTTAATTTAAATTAATTTTTTCTTCCTTCAGTAAACCAATATGAAACGAATACTAAAAATATCAGAAAGGGTGTCAATTACCATTCTGCCTGGGGTTCACACCTGCCAAAATCCAGTTCTTGTTCATTATCTGATGTCTGATGTCTTCAAAATTAATGTTTCATATTTTGCTTAGTTTTTTAGTTGTTTCAGGTATTAGAGTGAATCTGGTCTCTATTCCTACATCTTGGTCAGAGTAGATGTCCTTGTCATTGTTAAATACTACATTCAAAGCAGTTTATTTTCGGTTTAAAAGTTTGTTAAAAAATAAATATTAACACTCAGGTTTCATATCTTTAAAATAAAGTACAATACAAATTAATTTCCCCATTTGTATTTAAAAATACAGAACATAGGGACGCCTCAGTGGCTCAGTGGGTTAAGCCTCTGCCTTCAGCTCAGGTCATGATCTCGGGGTCCTGGGAGTGAGCCCTGCATTGGGCTCTCTGCTCAGCAGGGAGCCTGCTTCCCCCTCTCTCTCCCTGCCTGCCTCTCTGCCCACTTGTGATCTCTCTCTCTGTGTCAAATAAATAAAATCTTTAAAAATAAATAAATAAATAAATAAATAAACAAAACATAAGTACCAGTAACCATTGTAATTTAACTTCCTTAATTTCCTTTTTATATAAATGTGAAACATTAACTTGATAAGTACAAGAAAATTATGCTTATCCCATCCTTAGTATTTTAAAATGTTTCATTCAAATAGTATTTCTAAACCCCCGGAGATAATAAGGCCATTGAAACAGGTGTCTGCATCCTGTGCCTTGAGCACAGCCCTCACAGCAGTGCCACCTTCATTGATCTTGAAGGTAAGATGTCATTTAGTTTTGAATGCCTGCTTCCACCACAATAAAAATTAGAGCTCTCATAGTCTCTTTCGAGAGAGTTAGAGTTGCTTGGTAGAACTGTAAGCAAAGAACAGCTTCAAAAAACTGCCAACAAATAACATGAATTCACCAGCAACTGAAAAATTCCATGTATCTTTTCTTCCCTAAGATTCCCATGTGTTTGAACTTAGAAATTTCATATATGTTCTGCTCCCGAGAAATCCAGATGTGCTTAATGATAATATGATACTCAAGAGTAAGAGATAGGTATGCAAACCCTGATTTTTACAGATACTTAACTGCCTTTTCTTTTCCATAAACATAGGTTGTGCTGTATGAATATCAGAACTGTGTTTATAACCAAAATTCTTCATTTGTGTCTATTCTGATCTTAAGGACTTCACTTCACACTTGAAAGTTCAAAGGTGATCAGGACTTTACTAGGAAAATCCACTTATTAGCTAATCAGTAACATTAGAATGAAACTATTGGATATGATTGAAAATAGGATATTATAAATATATATTTTTTCTCATTCTACTGAACTTCTGCTTTTTATATTGGTGAAATCATAGGCATTGAAACAATATTCAGTTTTGCAATAAACACTGGCTAATGGATGGCGGATCTCTTCCTCCGTAACTACTGAAAGAATGATAATAAAACTCAGGTTGTTCAACTTCTTAAAATGGGGTCTTCTTGGGGTGCATGGATCTGCCTTCAGCTCAGATCATGATCTTGGGGTTCTGGGGTTGAGTCCCGTGTCAGGCTCCTTGCTCAGTTAGGAGCCTGCTTCTCCCTCTCTCTCTCTCTCTCTCTCTGCCCATGCCCCCCCCCCCCAGTTTACTCCTTCTCCCTCCCCCATCTCTCTCCTTCTCAAATAAATAAAATCTTTAAAATGGGGTCTGCTTAATATTTTTATCTCCTTATATTCTAGACTTAATTTTGTATATATAATAAAATCTGTATTTTTACTTCTGGATAGAGTAGGTTACTCGTTCACAAAATAAGAAAACAAGAAGGTGAAATGGAAATTAATAATATGTTTTGATATTCAATTAAGCGGTGTTTGTTGGATGCCTTTAAATAAAGCATATGGAGAATTAAATTATTTTTCTGAAAAAAAAAATGATGTCAGAATCTATCAACCAGGGTATCTTATCAGAGGTCCTCCTCACTGGAGCAGACCAGGTGCTCTGGACACATGACATGTGTTCTGCCTCCTGCTGCGCCACACTCCCTGTCTCTCCCTCTACTCCCAGAGCCTCCCTACCTCCTTAAGGACTTCCCACTCTCAAGAGATCCGAGCTGACACATCCCCCCGCCCCACCCCGCTGAATGGTCTTGTGCCCCTGCTTGTCTTCTTCCTATCCACCCTTTCCCTCTCTTTAATACTACAGTCAAATACAAGATTTTCAAAATCCTCTCCCAACACCTCACCTACTAACCTCTCCACAAGTACATCACCCACTACTAGAGTCAAGGACTACCCAGGAGAAGCTAATCTCTCCAGAAGGTTTCAGTTTTCCATGATACATGCAGATTTTCCCTGAAGAAAGGAGCTCACCCAAATTCTGCCACCACAGTTGAAATAAATTCAGAAGCTTGCAAATGAGGCCAGAACTCCAGTGTTGAGGAAAATCTGCTTTTTGCAACTCCCAGTTCATCAAATCAGGTCTCCTGAGGACAGAAGACAGTGCTCAGTGATACCTGCTGCACTGTTCTTTTTTTCAAATAGCACGGTGAACATTTTTTTTAAATTAATCCCTTTTACCTGACCCCCTTGGATTTATATTACCTGCCATTTCCAGGCTTGAGTGACTTTACTCAACAGATTATTAGTTAGCCTGTGGAAAGTATATCCATTTTATTTTTTTTTATAGTAGTATTTCTTTTTCGCTGCCATCAGAATTAATATTCTTCTTCAATCTGGTCAGGATAACAATTCCAATTTTAAATTGCTCCTATCTGGCTTTTATTTACTGTGTTAGCTGTTAATATCTCATTATACTTTTCATAAAAGTTTTAATAGCCTCTCATGTGTCTTGGGTCCCAAGGACACCTTTGGCATGACACACACCGCCCTCCAGCATGATTTGCCTCCCAGTTTATAAATGGTTCATAAGTGGAGCTAAGATTGCTTCAAGTCAGCCTGTCCTCAGATTTTCCATGTCCACACACTACCTCTGTAGCAGATACACAGCTTTGTCCTGTCTGTACGTTCAAGGGATGTGTGTGAACTAAAGGAGATACAAAAGATTCACAGACCTGTACTCCTGGGGCAAATAATACATTATATGTTAATAAAAATAATAAAAAAAAGAGAAAAAAGTTTCTATCACAAAATAAAATTCAGAATTAAACAATATGCAGAAATTTATCAAAGTGATAGGTAGAAATGTATAACACGTATGATACCCTTATCTTTCAGGATATTAGAAAATAATGTCTTACTACATAAGGAAGGGGAGTAGCTAATCTTGAGATTATAATTTCTATTATAATGATGTATAAATTCAAGACACTTTCTGGAAAAAAATATAAAAAGGTATTTTAATGAATATTGAACTTTTTACTCTGTGCTTTTCTAAAATTGCGACTCATCTATAAAGCATTATTCTGTGAATATAAATTTTTATCCCCTTAGCATATAGGAAGGGTTTTCACATGTACACAACTCACCTCAAATGGTTTCTTTGTGGTTTTTTTTTAATATACACCCAGCTCTGCCTAAATGATTTCTAGGTGATAAATGTTTCAGATCTCAAAAAGCCATTAGTAAAAATAACCTGTTGACATTGTGATTGATATTAACAGTCTCTACCATAAATAATTAAATGAAATTATTAAAGTAAAAATCACAGATCTGGTTATTATGGGTTAGACTGGTAAAACTACCCACACCGCACAGAGTAAATAGGTGGCCTGTACCTTCAGCACACCCCCACCAGACCACAAACAGGCAATATGACCAGCAGAGTGGCTGGGGACCACAGGGACACTCTGATCTCCACAGTTATATCTGACTCTGACTCTGGTCCATCCCTTAGCTCTCCCATTCCCATGGTGGCTCTTTCTCCCTCACTAGCCCCTGGTGTTCCCAGGAATACAGTATATGGATACAAACACATATATATATGTATAAATACACACACAGTATATTGGAGTGAACATGTATGTTTCTGATACAAATAGGTTTTAAGAAATACTTGTTAACATAATTAATTCAGATTTTCTAGAGCAGTGATGGTCCTTTGGGCCACTGTCTTCCTAGTCACACTATTTCAGCTCAGCATAGAGGAGCCCCATTCCACAGCCCTGTAGAACCTAGGGAGTCCTCCCTCCATGCCTCTCCCCCTCTCCCCTCCTACAGGTCTCACCTGCTCCTCCTCCTTCCTCACTTGCCTCAAGTTTTCCCCGAGAAATCACTATCTGCTGTGCCCCAGACCTGCATTATAATATCATCGATGAGAAATTTCCAACCAAAACATTTATTTGCCGTCATAGAAAACAGTGTGAATATTTCTTCATGTTTTTACACATTGTTGAATGCCATCTTGGGTTTCTACTCTTTTCTTTTAAAGATTTGTTTATTTATTTGAGGGGAGAGAGAACACACACATTGGGGGGGGCAGAGAAAGCAGACTTTGTGCTATTCTTGGAGCCCCATTCAGAGCCCAACATGGGGCTCAATCTCAGGACCTGAGATCAGGACCTGAGCCCAAACCAAGAGCCAGGCATTCAATGGACTGCACCACCCAGGCACCCTGGGTTTCTACTCTTTACCCAAGGAGTATCTCCTAACAGAGGTGAGGAGATCAAGAAGACTGAGAGTGTGTTCAGATACAGCTAGCCCTTCATAAGAAAGACTTAGGACTTCTTTGCTTGACTGAAAAGTAATTATGGATTTTTAAAAATTCTTGAATTTCAGTATCCTCGTTGGAAGGATGAATATTTTATAAATTCTCTTTGTTGGATATTCTTTTGTTATAAAAATAAGTACCCAGGATATTTCAAATTACCTTTTAAATGATATATTATTAACTTTCTCCCTCCACACCAAAGTGAGTTAAGAATCTACTCTTCTTGGAAACTAATTAAAATGTAAAAAGGATGATATTGTCATAGTAATAAAAACCCTGTTTCAGAGCATTTGGACATTCCCACATCATTTTATGGTATCCAGGTCCAATTTTTATGTAACTGTGCAATGTGACCTGAGACAAGATTGAACTAGAACAAGGTATTTATGAACAGATTAAAGATATTTCTAAGACTTTTTGCTCAGAAAATATAAGCTTCCACTAACCCCACCTGTTGGGCAGAGCTGACACACTTCTGCTATGGAAGGCAACTTTCTTCATATCTGTGAAACTTCATAAATGGTAAGTTTTAAGCCTAGGAGATTCCTTAATAAAAAGAAAGTATTTTATATTGCCTACCGCCATCATCAAATCTGAGCTCATCAGAGAAATCCAATCATCAGTATTCTGTGAACTAACCTGACTTTTAAAAGTGACGAGAGACAGAGTTTCAGACTAAATATCCATTCACATGTGGCCTTTTTGGAAAAGTATAACCAAGGACACCACCACCTTGTTTCTGAATTTATTCACAAACAGAGCCACAGATGAAGTTAGAGTCACAGAAATATTTGAAGTGTTAACAGTCATCTTTTCAAATCAGAGATGTGTAAACTGAGATTCAGGGAACAAGACTCCAGTGCCAGATCATCAAGGAAGTGGATGTTGGGACTCTCAGCCCAGGGCTCCTACCATGTGATGTCCTCTTCCTATCATGTAAGAGTAATGAGGAGAAAGTGAGGAAATTTAATGTGCTTTTTGCTAGCTCGTTAGCCAAACTTTGATTAATCTAAATCATAGTACTGAAGTCTGGTACATAAAGGATTTCATTTCAGTTATTTTAGAAATCAAAATAAATGGTAGCAATATTTAAATGGAAGACCCAGACTACGAGGTATCTCTCAGTTCCACTATAAAGGAGAGATCCAAGTGCTGGAAATTCTAGATTCCCAATCAACCTACTTTCTTTTGCATGACATTACCCTTTTCCTAAATGACATTTCATCTGACCATTATAAACACCCCTCTCTCAGGTTTGTCAACTACAAATTATAATATAAATCCTCTGTGGTATAAAACACAGTACATTCTGAATTAAGGTCTTCTTCATGAAACCTGCTCCCATTAATTTCTATTCTGTCTCAACCCCAGGTATGAGTAAGAACAAAAAGGCCAGGAGATTGAAAGGGAAATACAGCTGAACAGTTACAGTATTAGGCTTTCCTTTACTTCCATGGTTTACAAAAAATGTAGCTGTCCTGTATCTTATATTTGCCTCTTTTCACAACTGAAGTGTTTCTTCACTTCATAATCTACTTCCCTATACTGCCTCAGTCTTTATCCTTTGTTTCCTTTGACAACATACCCCAGAGGAGAAGGATCAAGAATGCCCTTGAGGAAAAGGGTCAAGAACTCCTCAGAATTGAAGAGAGATCAACCACAAGCCATTCTGAATCCTCCATAACAGGCTAGAGAATGAGAAGAGAAACTACCCAAAAAGAAGGAAGGTAGAGGCGTTTAAGAAGCTCTTGTGTATATTAGACATGAGGGGTTCAATGGGGGCATACTCTGACCTTCTCAAGTCTAAGAGTTGCCCAACTAGTAGGTTGAGCAAAGCATCAGGGCAGTAGCTATAAAGTTTCCTGAGGCAGCAGCTATGCTAAGACAAGCTTGTAGCAGCCGCAGAGCCCATAATGATCCAATGATTTGGCAGTGAGGCTAGTGGCTAGAATAAAGAAGACATTTCCAGCCCAAAGGTGAGAACCAACCGGGTAGTAGGCAGGATCAGACCGGGGCCTGGGCCTTAGAAAATCCCAGGGACACCATTCAAATTATGTGCTATGCAACTGAGCTCATCTCAGCCAAACTCAGGTTGAACCTAATGAAGAATAAAAGGAAGTGGACAAGCATAGAAGGCCATGACATGGTCTGTTTTCTGTTTGAAGAAATCACTCTGTCTAGAGTATAAAGAATGTAGCCATTAGGAATCTTTGTAAGAAATCCCAAAATGGCTTAAAGGGCATTGATTAGTTCATGTTGCTGATAAGCTGAGAGAAAGAAAGGGCTTTAGGCATGGGTTGATGGGAATTTTGCTCCATTTCTCTAAGATTCTGATAGCTCAGCCTCCTACTGTGGTAGCCACATTCTTAGGCTGGCTGTGCAAGATGGCCCCTGGTCTGTGTCCCACCTCATGCTCTCTCCTCCATGTCCAAGAGAAAAAACAGGATGCCTTCCATCAACTATTTGACAAATGCCTTACCTTTTGCACTAATTGGACCATCTTGAACCAGTCTTTTGGCCAGATAGATGTCAGGGGTTGATTGAATTTGTGCTAAATTATCCAAACCAATTATGTTACAATAGGGCTTGGATTTTGATAAGCATTAAGTCACCAGAGGTTGCCCTGGAGATGGGGGTGGGGCCAATCTCACAAAAACCACGCAGCTACTGCAGCAGAGAGAGGTGACCGGAGGTTGTCAAGACAACTGTCATACCAACTGAGGGAAGGAAGAAAGAGGGGAACTAGACAGAATACTTATGACCCCATTGTCCAATTAAGAGAGAAGAGTAGCTTGGCCTGGGATGCTGGCCATCCAAGTGAAAAGAAGTGGATAGATTCAGAAGGTAGAGTCAAGAGGACTTCCTGCTAGATTGGAATGGCGGAGGGGTTATGTGTTCAATTTTTAATCATGAAAAACAGGTCAGAAAGCACTGGGTATCGCCCACTTCTACTCCTAGTTTTTCTCCAGGAAGAATAAAAATTAGGACAGCGTTGAGTGGCAAGCTCAGTTCCCATCCAGTTTACCAGAAAACAAGCCTCTCTGCTTTTCAATGTGAAATCCTTCTAGACAGCAATATCAACAGGCAAGTCAGATATGAAAATACTTAATGATTGGCGATTGTTGACATTTTAAACCCAGGGAGGAACCCAATGTAAGTGCCATACCCAGAAGTGGATCATGCCACCTCAATTTGACCCCCTTACACACAAGTCAGATTATTTTCCTCACCATCGGGGCTTCTGTCTCAGGCACAATCCCCTCCTATCTTCTCTCTAGATCCTCCTCACTGTATTGGCATCATAGGTTGGAGCCTGAATGAATTCATTACAATTCCATGTGCCAGGTTCTGTTCTAGGACTTACATACTTTGCCTCATTAATTTGAAGGTAAGTATAATCCCCATTCTCAAAATGAAGAAACCCAAATTGTGTGGGCTGGAGATTTGGAGTGAAGGAGACTACAATTTCTCAAAGGCCACTATGTGTTGCTTCACACCTTCAGTGTTACAGAGTGCTAAGATTATCACATGAATAAGAAAAATGAGACTGAGAGATTCAGTATTGTGGACAGGTCATGCACCAAATTAGGAGGAGAGTCAGGATTCCAGGCCTGGATTTTGTTTTCTGGATTCCCAGTCTTTTCTACCACACCATGATGTCTTTCTGGGCAATAATACCCATCACGGACTTGGGTGGGGAAATGCTGAGCTGAGCTGAGCTTTGACAGATGGAGACAGAGTAAGAAGTGCCTCTAGGAAGCCATCAGCACAGTCTTCTCTCCTGAATTTAAAGAAAGGTCCCAAGGGGTGCCTGAGTGGCTCAGTCATTAAGCGTCCTCCTTAGCAGATCATGATCAGGTCATGATCCCAGGGTCTTGGCATCGAGCCCCACATTGGGCTCCCTACTCAGCAAGGAGCCTGCTTCTCCCTTTCCCACTCTCCCTGCTTGTGTTCCCTCTCTCACTGTCTCTCTGTCAAATAAATAAATAAAGTCTTTTTTAAAAAAGACTTTATTTTTAAAAAAGACTTTATTTATTTATTTGACAGACAGAGATCACAGTAGGCAGGGGGGCGGGGGAAGCAGGCTCCCGCCCAGCAGAGAACCCGATGCGGGGCTCTATCCCAGGACCCCGGGATCATGACTCAAGCCAAAGACACCTGAGCCACCTAGGCGCCCCATTGTCTTTTTTTTTTTTTTTTTTTTTTTAAAGGTCCCAGGACTGCTTGGGAGATTTTCTCATCCCAACAAATAGACTTTATCCTCCATTGCCCCACCAGTCAGGACCCTGACTCTCCACAGCAGTCTCTCCTTGAATTAGGACATTTTTTTTTTTAAAGATTTATTGATTTATTTACTTATTTGAGTGAGCGGAGAGGAGGAGGGGCCGAGAGAGAAGGAAAGATAGAATCTCAAGCAGATTCCACACCAAACCCAGAGCCCGTTGTAGGCTGGATCTCAGAACCCTGAGATCATAACCTGAAGAGAAACCGAGAGTCAGACATTCGACCGACTGTACCATCCAGGCGCGCCCGAATGAGTACACCCTTGATGACAACGGTCCATGCCTACACGCGGTCGTATACCTATGGGAGGGAGCGTAACAATAGTAATAATACATGGTGTAGCTTTTCCATACACATTCCTTTTCTCCTTGGCTCTTTCAGCAACTCTGAGAGATAAACAGAGCTGATCTTTTCATTCCTTCTCTGCTTATGAAGAAACTAAATCTCAGAGAGGTCAAGGGCCTAATTCAATACTGTTTGGTGCCAGAAGGGTTACCTATTTTCTCCATGTATGTAAATGTAATACCACTGGGTGAGAGAGACTTCCTTGCAAACAAAGGAATTGGGTTGTTTTAATTTTTTCCATCCTCTAACAACAGCATAACGAGTTAGGTAGTTGTTTCATGAGCAATGCTGTAGAGAAGGATGAGCATAGAAGAGGCGCTATAATTACCGTCAAAACCCTCTGAAGATCCCCAGCTCTCCCATCTGCAGACAACGCCGGAGAAAGCAGCACTTTGATGTGGTTGCTCGGAATGCTAATGCAGTTATTGTTTTCCCCGGGTACCTCCCAGGACCCACCGGCCTGTGTGGAGGTGCCCGCGAGGCTGCGTGCACCACACGCTCCCGCTGTCTTTCAAGGGCAGCTTTAAGGTCACGTTATCCTCCACCAGGCTGGCACCGCTTCTCTTGTCACCCTGCAGGGCCCCGCACTGTCATCTGTCAAGAGCTTCCTCCAAATTTCAATGCAGATGAAATTCACCCAGACCATGTGTGACAGCAATTTGAAAATAGCAATATGCATGGAACAAATTTGAGTTCATTAGGGGAAAAGGCACTTACGGAGAGCCTTCCATCTTCTACACGAGAAGCTGAAAGATGATTGATTTAAGGCCACAGATAATGGGGCACTTAAAATAGAATTTAATATCTCCCAAAGATAATATATACGTTATATATATATATGCTGCAAGACATGGTAAGTGGGAAAACATCGATCTTTCCACTACTAGAAAATAATATCTTCCAAAGCAGGAACCGTATCTGCTTTATTCTTTTTATCTTTTCTTGGCACCTAGTACAGTAAAAACAAATAAATGCTATTCACTGATTCAAAACAAGTCAGTCTGTTTAAATGAAAGGAGAATTGATTTGGATTGATGCCTATGCCTGCTGCATTTCCTACCTTCACTCCCCCTCACCAAAAATACAGCAACCAAGAGTGACCAAAAAGATGATATCATGTAGGAAAACTGAACAAAATTAAAAATACCTCTTTGTCACCATAGCTGGCTATTTATCTGCATAAAGCATGATTAGTACGTGGTGACAGGTCATTTTATTCCAAATGTGCTCACAATGTAATATTTGCTGAAAAGGTAAACTAAAAGCAATGTGCTTTACATGTATAAACTGTAAAAAATTTCTTTTCAAATCTATTGTGCTTCAGAAATTACTGAGTGGGAATTTTACCTGATGTTTTTGAAAAGAAGAAATTAAACAACAAGTTCCAAATGATTATTTCTTCATTGAAACAACTGTTTTATTTTGTTTTGTTTTGTCCTTCACTGTATGGGAAGGAGACATCCTGTCCGATATGTTAGATGAAATCTCTTCACATTATGACTAGCATTTATGCCTAAAAGGCCAGTTCTCTAAAACATCCTTGTCTAATAAAAGGGACCCTGGCCACATGTTCTTAATTTGCTTTATAACATTTTAAAATCTTAACAGTAGACAAATTGAAAATATAGAACATTCTGTAAGACTCTGCAAAAAGTGATGTAAAAAATAAACAAAAGAAGTCAGTGGACTGTTCTAGATTAAAAGAGGCAAAAGCAACACAGACAAACGCAATGCACAAAGCTTCATTAGATACAAGATTGAAAAAAAAAAAGGCTATACAATAAGACATAGTGGGGACAATTGGGAAAACGTAAATGCATTTTTCACAATAGGGAATCATTGTTAATTTTCTTAGATAAAAGAAATGTGTGTTAGTCTTTCAACTTTATAAGCAGATTTTTAAAACTTCAAAATAAACAAATGAAGAGACAGAAACCCCAGGTGGCAGTAAGTATGAAAGAGGAAGTGCTCTACCCTGTGTCTGAGTCTCCAGCATGAGCATCTGAACAGGGCTTACCCAGGTATTAAATGTCCATACACTGCAAACGGGAAGTGTTCCTGTCAAGCTTTGCTACTGTTTGAACTAATGAGTTCAAGCCCCATGTTGGGCATAGAGATTACTTTAAAAAAAAAAAAAAAAAAAAAAGGAGGATGGAATTAAGCTTCAATTCCTAGAAAGAAGCCTGGTATTTACAAACAATATTTGGAATTCTTCTGTAAGAAAGATTTTGTCTCTTTTTCTCCATTTGTTTACTCTCAAAAAAAAAAAAAGAGAGAGAAAACAAAATCTGTGTGTGTGTGTATAAAATCAGCTGTGAATCTCTATCAAACTACTTGTGAATACAGTACCCAAGAAGTCAGCTTTAGAAACATTTATTGAGCTGCAGTTATTCAAAGGAAAGCCTACACTCAGTTCCCAGACTTTTGCTTCTAAAGAACATTCTCCAAAAAAATCAGTAAATATATAGAAAATATACACAGCCAGTAGATAAGACCTTTAAGAAGCATGACTATGAAAGCAAGAAGACCCGGCATTAGCTTGATGGGATCAAAACAAAGTTTTGAGTTGTTGCTTAAAAGTAGGAAATGGGAAATAAGCACATTTAAATTTTGATTAGAAAGAGTAAATAGAGAAGGAGTATTTGTGAAGGAAAGCCAAAAAGAGAAAACAAAAACAAACCAAAACAATAACAAAAAAAAACTAATGTAATCCAGTCCTCATGCAGATAGAAGGGCATGAGGCCAAGGGTATGTGGAAGGAGGAGACATAGACAAGGGAAAGGAAGAAATTCTATTGTGACAGGAAGTAAAAATGCTAGGTCAGCAGCAAGTAATTATACTGATTAGAGCAGGAAGTTGAAGGAATTATTTCCTGATCTTTTTTATTTTCTTTTTACGCAGGAGATGAGTTTAGGAAACAGTTTAAAAAGCTACCAGGGAAAATAGGAGAGCCAATGAAGGTTGTGAGAAAGGACCGCTGGGCAGTGTGAGAGCCCAAGTGTAGAGGAAAGCCAGTGTTTTGTGTAATGGAGACAATCAGTGTACACTGCGTATCTCAGGAAGCTCTCAACCAGTACACAAGGGGGAGGCAGAGAATTGAGTTGATCTAAGCATGGAGCGTTCCTCCAGGCAGACCCTCTATTGGTTAGAGTAAAGGTTGAGCAGCTATGACGAAACAAACAAACAAACAAAAAACCCCAATACACAGTGGCTTAAATAAAATGGAAGTTTATTTTCTTTCTCACTTAGTAGTCACAAGATGAAAAGTCCAAGTGACCAGAAGGCTTGGATTCATGAGCTTATTCAGGGAACTAAATTCCTACCATCCCATCCCCATCTGTGTTGTCAGAGTTGGTTCGCTGGTTCTTCTGTGTTCTACCTCATGGAGAAGAAGGAAGAGGAAGTCTGGAGCAAGGTGTTTTGTTTTTAAAAGGAAAGTAAAATTGCAGACTTCACTTGCACTCACATTCATTGCTGAGAACTTAGTCCTGTGGTCACCCCTAGCTAAGAGATGCTAGAAAATACAGAAGAGGAGATGGATTGGCATGGAGGGGATCTGTAACCTTCAGGAGTATCAAAAAGGTCAAAGGTTAGTGGAGGGAAGGGCTGCTGGTTGAACCCTAAAGCCTGGACTGAATCAAGGAGTAAAGAGAACTTAAGAGACTATGGTCTTGGATCGAACTAGAGGTATTATGCTAAGTGAAGTAAGTCAGTCAGAGAAAGACAATTATCATATGGTCTCTCTGATATAAGGACACTGTGGTAGGGTAGGGGGTTGTGGGGGGAAGAGAGGGGGAAAAAATGAAACAAGATGGGTCAGGAGAGGGAGACAAACCGTAAGAGCCTCTTAATCAAAGGAAACAAACTGAGGGTTGCTGGGGGTGGGAGAGGAGGGATAGGGTGACTGGGTTATGGACACTGGGGAGAGTATGTACTACGGTGACTGCTGTGAATTGTGTAAGACTGATGATTCACAGACCTTACCCCTGAAGCAAATAATACATTAAATGTTAATAAAATATTTTAAAAATAGAGAGAGAGACTGTGGTCTGGATAGAACACAGCCTTTGTAGTAATGGTGAAAAGGGGACAATAGGTATTAGTGATCAGAGAGTAGGGTTTTAGATTTCAGAGGTGGAGGAGTTCAGGGTGATAACTATTTCTGGGATAGTGTGTGACTAATGTGGCATAGAGATAGGGATGATAATAGAACGCTGCAGAAATTTTCATTATTGACCTTTTCAGGTGTCACCTAACTATGGCCTATCTAATGTCATAAACTGGAGTATGAAACTTTGACCAAACACCTCTTATAGGTCCTAAAATGTAAATGGATAAAGAGAAGTTAGGGGCAGCACCTTGGTGTATACCCTGACCTATTCGGTTGGCACTGCCACCAAGTGGCCAATGGTGAGAACTACACTTGGTGTTGGAATGGCCTAGCAGGTACTTGGCTTTCCAAGACCCAGCTTTCAGTTATGGAGGTCTACCAACTCTCTAGAGTAATTTTTGTGTGACAGCTTTCCAGGGAAATGAGAAATTTGCCAGTCTATTAAATGAGAAGTATATAAAAGATGTAGCCTGATAGGTGATCTATCCTAGCACATTTTTTATTTTCTTTGACAATTTAGGAAAAGGCTGTTTTCAGAAAAATGAAAAAATGGGACTAAACATTGAAAAAGTAAGGATGCTGCTACCATTTTTATAGACGACCGCATCTTCAGAAGCGTGCAGATTTCTTAGTGTGGATGGACATAGTGACATGGCAGACAACACAGATATTCACAAGTGTCACACACATTGTCTGCTCTCCTACCTTTCACCTTTTCTTGTATAATTAAGCTTTTCTTAACTCATACATAAGGACACTGTGTACCTTTGAAATGACCATTTGGAAGACAAAAATGAAACTAGTCAAAATTGAGAGACACATAGTAAACCAGTGGACGGTCCCCAATCTCTCCTTGACTTAATTGTGCCTTTTCAATAAAACTAGGTGAAAAGCGAAGATTGGAAGCTAAATGACTACCTTCATTTACTGAACAAATTCAACTATTATTTACTGAGGACTTACTATGGGCCAGGTAAGTGTTTACTGTGTTCAGAGTGATGGAGATCAAGTAATCAACAAAAGAGGCCCAAGTCCCTGTCCTCGCAGAGTTTACATTCCAGTGGACCAAGGTAGATACTGCTGCCCCTGTACTGTATCACAGAAGAAACTGAGGTTCAGAAATACAGTATAGCAAGTAAGTGACATAATGAGGTTTTAGGCACATGTCTGTCCTCCAGTAAAACCTGTGCTCGTTATCTCTATCCTACAAGCAAGTACCTCTGTCTCATTTGTCAGTCCCACAGATTCTACCATAATGGTCTTTACAAAGACTTTCTGACACACACAATATCCTTGGCACCTAAAATATCTCTTGAAGCTCCCCTGATGAGAATCAGACTTGGCTACGGGCCTCCACATTCCTGTGACTGTCCTTTTATTACACTATTTGCTGCCTTATATTGAAATGGATCCACCATATACATCTGTCCCCCCTCACTGGATCATGAGTTCCTCAGGACAAGAGCAGGGTCTTACTTATCTTTGCGCCCCGCTGCAGCTCAGGCACTGGCAAGAGCAGGAAGCAGTGGCAGAGAATGTACACAGACTAGCGTCTTGGAAATGCTCATTGGCTTGCAACCTCAGCCCACTCACCCCCTTTACTATATCGTGACAGATTCCTTATAAATTCTTGTTCACCTGAATCTGTTTGATTTAGTCTGCAGAGGGAACAGAGTTGCCAAAGGAAAGAGAGCCAGACTAAGAGGCTCAGCCTTGCAGGTAGATATATTTCATTATTCCCATGAGTACAATACCTCCAAATAGACTTAGGCACAAACCCCTCAACTACCACCTGATAAAGTACTTTCTTATATTTAATCTATATTAATAAAATGGATAGTTACCATTTGTTTACTTTGTAGAGTGGGTAGGGCAAGTTTTATTTTCCTTACTTTATCCGTGATGAAGTTGAGACTCCAAAACATTAAATGACCTTCCACACAGCACAAAACATACAAAATGAGTCCTTAGACTTGGTTCCAGTTCATGCCTAGATTCATACCTAGATCTGTCTTCCTTATCGTTTTGTTCTTCTAATTTTTTCAAGATTATTTATTAAGTTATTGAGACTGGTTTCAGGGGAACTTGGGTGGCTCAATGGGTTAAGGTTCAGCTCAGGTCATGATTGTGATGTCCCGGGATGGATCTGCACATTGGGCTCCCTGCTCAGCAGGGAGTCTGCTTCTTCCTCTGCTTCTCCCCCCCTGCTCATGCTTTCTCTCTCTCTCTCTCTCTTTCTCTCTCTCTCTCTCAAATAAATAAACAAATAATCTTTTTTTAAAAAAAAGACTGATTGTGAATGATCCTCTGAATTTTAATATCAATTCTGCTACAAACATGTTTTGTAATTTGGAATTTGTCAAATACCTCATGCCTTTTTATACCTCATGTCAGTTAACTCAGTTAACTGACTGACTGAGTTAACCATGAGTTACCTCATGCTTTCAATCTCTCTCTCTCTCTCTCTCAAATAAATAAACAAATAATCTTTTTTTAAAAAAAGACTGGTTGTGAATGATCCTCTGAATTTTAACATCAATTCTGCTACAAACATGTTTTGTAATTTGGAATTTGTCAAATACCTCATGCCTTTTTTTTACTGTTTAGTACAGCTGTTTTTGTTCAGTACACAAAGACGATATATCTTTGAAATAAAAAGAGATGAGAGCACCTGGATGGCTTAGTTGGTTAAGCAGCCAACTCTTCTCAGGGTGGTGAGACTGAGCCCAGCATGGGGCTCATGCTGGGCACGAAGCCTGTTTAAGATTCTCTATCTCCCCCTCTCCCTCTGCTCTTCCACCCCCACTCCCATGTGAGCATACGCTCTCTCTTGTTTACAAAAAAAAAAAAAAAAAAGAGAGTGAGAGAGATGAAATTTGCTAGGATTGAGAAAAAAAGAGTTACCAGTGAATTGTCTTCAATCTCTTTATTGGATTTATGGTATCTCTTTACTAAAATTGGGATAGGGATAAACTAAATCATTTTCTGATATCTGTGTCAGTAAAATGAAGAGTATTTATATAATTTGTTTAGGATTTTATTTATTTATTTGAAAAAGAGAGAGCATGAGTGGGGAGGAGAAGGAGAAAGAGACAAACACCTCCACCACCCTACCACCGCACTAGCCCATTCCCACCCCGCTGCTGAACAAGGAGCTGAAGCTGGGCTTGATCCCAGGACGCTGGGATCATGACCTGAGTGAAAGGTAGAGGCTTAACTGACTGAGTTACTCAGGTACCCCAAGCATTTGTAAATTATTAAGACAACAATTTGAAAATATAAATGTTGTAGATAAAAAAAAAATGTGAGCTTTTAAACATTTCATAATTTCTCTTAAAAATGAACTCAGTATAGGAGCGCCTGGGTGGCTGAGTTGGTTAAGTGGCTGCCTTCAACTCAGGTCATGATTCCAGGGTCCTGGGATTGAGCCCTGCATCGGGGCCTGCATCGGGCTCCCTGCTCAGCAGAGAGTCTGTTTCTCTCTTCCTCTGGCTGTCACTCTGCTTACTTGTGCTCTCTCTATGTCTGTCAAATAAGTAAAAAAAACTTTAAAAAAAATTTTTTTAATTAACTCAGTATAATTACAGCAATGAAATTAAGAGTTGGATCTTTCCAAGAACAAAATCATAAAAAAAAACTAAGATTGCAGAAAAATGGAACACATGCAAAATGAATGCTCCAATTTTCTACCCAAAGCTGGACAGAGTGAGGTTGTTCCTGCTAGTGATGGACTTAGTACAGTAGATCCGCTTGCAAAAGATTCTTTTGTGTATCCAGACTGCTAAATTTACCATTGAGCAAATGTCTGCTAGTACATTTCTATACAACCAGTTGTCAGTTTGCACATTTATGATTCATGAGCAGTAACATATACATTCAGACTTGTGCTAAAGAAACCCAGCCAAGCGGTTGCTTCGCATACATTTGTACGGTGAGATGACATGTTTTCTTTCTACCCTCTTCTCTGCTCACTCTCTGAAACCAAGCTCAAACCACCACAGCTGAGTCTCTCCCTCACAGTTAGTCATGCCTTCTCCTGTGCTCTCAGAGAACATGTATGTACACGTGTGTGCATGTGTGTGTATGTGTGTTCATGAAGCTCATTGGATGTGGTTACAAAACGGTAAAACCTAAGAATTGTAAGCTGCCGAGCCCTGGGAAGGTACTCATGGTCACCCACAGGAAGTATCATGGCACCTACATTCCTTCTCTCTTTCCAGTTTGCACCTAATCTTGAAGGCAAACACTCCCATCCCTTCCCCATAGGATGAGCAGGACACATAGTTGGTTGTCCCAGGCACTCGCAACACTGGCATTAGACACTATGAATAATCCCACTGGAACAAAGGCATTAAGTGGAATTGTCCCAAGCAAACTGAAATACGGGGTAACCTGAGCAGTAAGTAGTATGCACTTCTTAAGAGCAGTTTAGAAGTCAATTATCTCTATAAACTCTGGACTCAAAGTGAAACCTGAGCAAGTGAATTAGCTGAGACTGAAAATTGGGTCCTGGTATTTCCATCTCAGCCCAAGAAGCGCTGGAAACATGGCGGACAGTTACTGGACCTGCTACAACAGGAGAAATATCAACCGGATTAAACCAGGGTCAGTTTACTTAAATTTCCTTGATTAAAGTTTTTTACAAATTTTGAGATTTTTTACAAAAAAGGATGGAATTGGATATGAACTCCTACATCTGTTTCTATATTATATGCAGTTCACCACATACAGTTACGTTTAGGGTATCTGATCAGTAGACGGTACGCAGTTCTCATCCCAAAGATTAAAGGCAGTGGTTCACAGTAAAGCTCTGCTTATGTTTTTTCAAATAACAAAAGCAAGACTGAGGATTCTCTACCTACCTAACCAGTCAAAGTTCTGATCCCCCAAATTACCTTTTTCAGGAATATGGAATTAATATGTTTTATTTCCATCCAAAAAAATATATATCATACCTCCATTTCATACTGTACTATAATTGTTGCTTATTTTTCCCACAAGATTCCAAATATCCCTCTTCATTGGAAGGGATGATATCTTGTTCATCTTTTTATTCCTAGTGCCTAGAATAATTACTAGTGCTAGTAGGTGGTTTGGCTTGTTGGTTGAATGGCTGACTAGCTGTCTGGTTGATTTTCTAGTTAGTTGCTTGTTTGGTTGGTCAATTTCCAGTTAGTTGGTTGACTGCCTGGTTGGCTGATTAGTTGGCTAGTTGACTGGTTGGTTGGCTGGCTACTTGGTGGATGAGTGGGTTGGCTCTGTGGCTGAATGGCAGGTTGGTTTATATCTAACTAGCTAACTGGTTGTTTGATCAACTTTTGCAATTTTCCATTCTAAAAATTTCCAAAAGTGTATACTGACACAACTTTATTATATCACAAAATCCCAAGAAAAGCAAGTTAAGGTTAAGTAGCTGATTATAACCCTCTTCAGCAGGAAATTATAAGCACTTCAAGGTGTGATATCCTGTTTTTATTATTGGTCTAGCTCTAAGAGTATTTTTCCGGGCTTGCCAAATGCACACAAGATATGATTGAAAGATTATTGGGCAGAATATTGTCAAGTTCATCACTTGCCTTTCTACCCTTATAGATTAAGTTCTTCAAGTTTCTGATCATTCTGTCGTTGGATTGGTGTCTTTAAGCATGCCTTTAAAAAGTACCACTTAAATACCTTAAGGAAAATAATGAAGCTTTAATACACTTTAGTTAATAGATAACAACTTACTATAGACCAACCAGTCATGGGCAAATATAGCATAAAGAAAGAAGCTCACCCTAAGAGAAGGAAAATGCATAAAAGTTCAACTGACTTTTCATTTTGTCTTAACACATCCTAGGTCATAGTCATTTATGGCTGCTAAAACAGCATACATGACAATCTATGATGATACTTCAAGAAGTTGGGGAAGATTAAGTATAAATGTTTGCATGTACCTTATTGCCACTAGTGAGTTTTGAACACAAGCACCTGTGAGTGTTTGAAATAAATGCATATGCCAAAGCCCCTTAACATAAACAGATCTCAACAATGATGCATAGTTACCAAAATAAATAAAAAGGGAGTTGTTACTTATCTGTTTCCTAAAACCTGTATTTTTCTTTGGTGCTTGACATTGTGGCTAAGCTTGAAAAAGAGGTCTCCTGTATGTGCTCTACATTTTTCAAAAATAAGGAGAAATAGGGATTAACCAGTGTTTCAGGTAATTCATTCTCATTTTTTATTCCAACATGGTTTCTGAGTAACTTTAATAGTAAACATTAGATAGGTGATTTTAAAAAACAATGAAAGTAATTAAAAATTGATCAATTTAATTTATTGGTCATTTATTTAAAAATAAATGTTCATATACTGATTATAAAATCATTCTGAAATATGGCTGGCATCAGCAGTGGAAAATAGCTTTTAATCATTAAGAAACTTGGAGCTATACAATACAAGTCATTGATGGGAAATGCAGCAGCCATGAAAAAGTAAATGGAGACTTAATAATAAGCAAAATTTTAGAGAGTCTAATTAAGGCTTGAGAATCATTGCCAATTGTTACAAGAGTTCGTTTCAGGTTTCTTAATAGCAAGTCTAGGATTTACATAACTGCCCTTAATTAAGATATTATGATATAAAGGTACAAAAATGAAATGAGTTTGGGAAGCAATGGTTACTGCAGTCCTCTTCAGAGCCTTTACCATGTCAATGTGCATTATAACTCTCTAAGAAGAGTGAGGAGTCATATAACATATGTTGTGTCCCAGGCCCTTTTCCACTCCATCCGTTATCTATTGCCACAATAATTCTGGGTGACAAACCATATCGAATTCAGTGGCTATAAACAATCATCATTTATTTTGACAGATCTATAGTTTGGCTGAAACAGCTCTGCTTCCAGCTATACAGCTGTGGATCCGGGTGCTCCCCGCTTCTCTCACCCTCTTCAGCCTAGTAGGTCAGGCAGAACCTGTTCTTAGGCAGAAGCAGAGGGACAAAAGAGGCAATGAAAAGGTAAGACATCTCTTAAGTTGTAGTCTGAGAACTGTCAAACTATCTCTCTAATCTAAAGTCAACCAGACGAAGCAAGCCACAGGGCCAGGCCGAAGAAAGGGGCAATGGAATATTCTCTGTCCACAACGAGGCCATTGCAATCTAGTGGATCCAGGAGAACTAAAGGACCTGGACCAGTAACTCAACCCATCACAACCATAAAACCCTCTGTTTACAGGTAACTTGATGGCATTAGTGTTGGACAGAACACACTTACAGAAACACTGAACAATCTCATTGGTATTGATGCAATGCTCATGTGAGTGGGCGTGTAATGACATAAGACAGTAACATCCTGAGACGCAGCAGTCTGAGAGTTTTAAAACATCATAATCTACATGAGCATCCCCTAGGAGATGCCTAGCAAAGAGACAGTCTTTCTGTTGGTGGGGCTTTAAAAGCCCTCCCACTGTCACAGCTCGCTAGGAATTCAATCTCTAGAGTGAACATGAGCACAGTGAGTTCCATTTGGGAAGAGAGCACTTCTTTGAGGATACTCAGCATTTCCAGAGCATTTCAGCCAGAATACTGTTAAGCTTTTTGGAGGGAGGCAGATCCTCCCATAGAGTGAAAGATTAGAACTCAGTTCTCAGAGCTGAGCTTTGAGAAAATGTAGAGCCTTTTTACAACGGGTGCCTCCAGATGCAAACTGCAAGACAAGTCTCACCCCACCCCTACCTCTAGCCCCCACCCCCGCCTTGAGTTTACTTGAAAAAGACTCGGAATCTGGTCAAGGATAATAAAGTTATACAGGGAAATAAACTTCAAGAATTTACTCTGGAGAACATGTAAATTATATGAACTCAGTAGACTGCATTTTTTTTAAAGATTTTATTTATTTATTTGACAGAGAGAAACTACAAGTAGACGGAGAGGCAGGCAGAGAGAGAGAGAGGGAGGCAGGCTCCCTGCTGAGCAGAGAGCCCGATGCGGGACTCGATCCCAGGACCCTGATATCATGACCTGAGCCGAAGGTAGTGGCTTAACCCACTGAGCCACCCAGGCGCCCAGTAGACTGCATTTTTATATTAACAGAGAAGTAGTAAATGTTTTTCAATGAGGATATTGCAGTGGAAGTTTCAGTAACAGGTAAGAATTAGCCCAAGAGATGGATGAGGTGGGGGTTTTTTCCTCTTTCCTCAAAGGTGCCCTGATAAAATCTCATGTGCCACATTTGCTAATAATCACACACCCTTCTAGGATCTTGGCTGCTAAATCTCCCACTTTGAACTCTCTGTAAGTTTTCTTTAAATTCCATTTCCTGTATTCCTCCCCTTGGCTTCTCTGCAAGAGCTTTTAGAACACATACTCATTTCGAGGCTATATCTTTTTACATAAAACATTAAGGTAAGTTCCAGTTCTAAAGTTTATAATCAGTGACTCCATACTTGCTTTTAAACATTCTGATCTGTTGAATTTTGGAGCCAATTTCTTTACTCTCTCAAGGTCTTTTTTTTTTTTTTTTAATATGTACATACATGACATTTCACCATGGCACTCTGACCACCCAGATTCTAGAAGGAGGAGGATTCTGAAAGATGCTGCAATCACCATTAATCATCATAGGGACCACTTACTGAGCACTTACTACCTGCCAGGCATGGTTTAAGTGCACTTGTATATGCCATCACCATGAAGCCTCACAGCATCCCTAGGAAGGAAGCACTTAATAGTCCTCATTTTACAGAAGGGTCAACTGAGGATGAGAGACATTAACAAACCTGTCCAAGGTCAAACAACTAATAGTAAATTATGAGGCTGGGATGGAATCAGGGCTGACTTGTCCTCCTAACCCTGTGAGGCTCTCTTGGGTAAGAAGTGACCCAGGTCCGGTTTTATAAATGTCACCTCATTTGCTAAGTAGCAACTGATCGGATCTGATGGGTAGGAAAGCATGAAGCTCATGGTCACTATGAAGCAGCTTTTCGGCTTGAGTTTATAATTTGGGAGCTACTGAAGAGATTGAATCAGGCTAAGTCAAAGTTTCCGAAAAGAAACTAGCTCCTTGGTGTTATTGTAAGTTTCCCCTCCCACCTTCCCTCCAATCTTTCCTTTGAATCTTTGGGACATTAACAAACATTTTTTTGGGGGAAAAAAAAAGGCAAGTCCAAATTCTATTCCCTCACTCTTCAGCTGAAAACATCTACAAAGATCCACAGGAACATGATTACCAGTCACTAGAAACAATAGCTCTGGGAAGAGCAGAGACGTTTTAACATTGCATTCACTAGGGCTTCCCAAGCTCCTAGAAGATTTCAGGGCACACAGAAGGTGCTCAATAAAAGTGCTGATTGAATTAAGTGGCTTTAAGTAGCCCCAGTAAATCCCCTGCTCGGGGCTGAGGCCGTTTCTTTCTCCTGGCACTCCCTTTGGAAGTGGAGGTAGGGTTGGCTCCAGACCTGTCTTAGCCCGCGCTCCCGACCCAGACCCTCCCACTCCTCCCCACCTTCCCCCAGAGGGACGGCTGCCCGGGGCGACTTTGCATCTGCTAGGTCTCCAGTCCCCGCACAGAAGGGCGTTCGGGCCGCTTGCCGCCGTGTCACTCCAGGGGGAGGACAGTGAACCCTCAGGTGACGTTTCAGCTGGCCGGAGCTCGGAGCCACGGGAGCCTAGAGTGTGCGCGTCCGAGGTGCTGGGGTCCGCGTTGGGGGACTGTCCCCGCCGGCTCCATCTGCTGCCCCCCCCCAAAGGGAGGGCTCACTACAGGTGTCCGATCTCAGTGAGCATCTTCTCTCCAGCCCGGGAAGGTACCGAGTGTGCTTCTGGGGCGGCGCCTGAGGGGAGGACGGGGTGGGGGGGGTGGCGGGGAGGGGGCGACTAGTTTCATACTCAGTGAAGAAAATGGAAACAAAAGTGGGAAAAGAAAGGCAGTATGGCTTTCAGGGAAGCAGCAGCTTCAGCTCAGACAGGTGGAGCGCACGGAGCTTGTTTCTAAAAAGGGTGGAAGAGAGTGGCAACGGCGACGCATTGATCCCTGGGTTGTTTTCCTATCAGGATGCCTTTTCTGAACTAGAAAGGCCAAGGACATTTCCACACCCTTGGTACGTCTCTTGCTCAGCTTCTGCCTGTGTCGGTGTTCGCTCGCCCGTTTGGACAGCCTTCTGTGACGCCCCCTCCCCACTTGTCTAACTTTAAATTACTCATAGATCACAGGAGGTGTGCAGGGTCTTCTGAACTTCCCTGATGGCCTCCGAGTTAGCAGGGAACTGGGTTGAGAGGGATGGAAGGAGCCTAGATTTTGCACATCAGTCTGGGGCTTCTCAGAGCCTTTGAGAAATTCTTAAAGTTCTTTCTTTAGCAATGGCAGTGTGATTTCTTATGCTTCTTAATAAGGTTTTGCCCCAAAACCTTATTGGTATCTTCATTTGTAGTGGAATCTTCTTATTAAAACACCCCTGAAACTACTACTAAAGAATCAGGCAGAAACACAGAATTGTTTCCACTTGAGGTATGCACGGAAATTTCACTGAATTTAGCTCAGCACAGATTTACAGGTTGGGGTATTTTCAGTGAATGTTTTTTTAACTTTTTAATATTGTATTTTCTACTTAAATATATTTGTTAGTATAATATAGTGGGTAGAGATGTGGGGAGGGGGTGCTGACGGGCTGGATATGACTGGGTTGGGTTGGTAACCCATTATTTGTATTTCATTTGGATCATGACATCTGTTTAATGTCACCATTGAATTGGCCTTTTGCAGAGCAGACGTGTCCTCATCTATCATCTCATGCCATGACAAGATAATTACAAGGGCAATATTGTTTGACTTTTAGCCTAGTACTAGTTGTTATACTGCCCAAAGCAATCCAATTCCAAGAAAAGAGTTTTTCGAGCCTAGGGAATAAAGTACCATCAATAGACCATCTAATGTTTCTGAAATAATATAGACTGTTAAACAGAGATCAAGTTGGGAAAGAAAACCACAGGCACTTCAAAGAGGAGGCAGGAACAGTCCTGTGGGTCCAAGATGCTGTTAGAGAACCAATTCCATTTTTAGTATCTGCTTAGTTTTTCCCAAACACCAAAAATGGATTTGGGGGCAAGATCTATTGCAGTGAGAAGTCCAGTATCAATCAAGAAGCGAGCCTTTAGCACTTAGCACAAGCTATGAGCTGAATGTATAAGGTGCTGTGGTTATCCCCCTGGACATCCCAAGCTCCCCAGCTTACTAGGTTAGTCCCAGAGTAGGATACTGGGCTTTCTCTCAGAAGGACCTTTGGAAGTCCATTAGACCTGATGGATGGGGCAGTGTCTAGTCAGAGGTCCTAGGTCCTTAGGAAGGACAGTCACATCTCACATGCCACAAAGTCAAAAGATAGAAAATGCTCCTGTGCCTTGAAGACCTTGCCTTTCTCCATGACACCCTCTCCAGGACTATGACACTCCCTTCTGTGATCCACAGGGAAGGAACCAAAAGCTGTCACTTATCTTCTGTCTCATAGTTACTCATCCCCAAAACTTTATACATTTATTTTTAACATCCTGATCTTCAGAAGTGAAATGAAATAAAATATGGATAGGGGAAACTGAGGAAAGCTGGAGATGGGGAAAGATCGGGCTGGGGCAGGAGGAGACCTCTTTGTGCTTCAGGGGAGAAGAAAAGAAAAGAAAGAACTTTTTCAAGAGCCTACTCTGTTAAGCAATGTCTGAATGCTTCATTTCATTAAATCTTTGCAAGAAATATGTTAGGTAAAGAGTGTCACTCTTATTTCACCAATGAGGGAACCATCACTGGGGAAAATGAGGCTTGGAGAGGTGGGTGACTAGCAGAAGTTACACAGCAAGAAAGTGACAGGGCTAAGATTAGGCCTTAATATCACTGCCTGATTCCTCCAGAGAGGTAAGCATGCTTTACCTCTGAGGGCAGGTAAGAAAAGCCAGTGTGGCTCTGCTCTTCCTGTCTATCCACTTCCCAGCTTTCTTTGGGAGTTGGAGCTTAAGCTAAATCTGCCAAAATCTATGCCCCAGGGACATGTATGGACACAAGGTCTCTTGCAGAAGAGGTGGACCCTAGAGGCTGCTCCCCTTTTTTCCCCATCCTTTATCTGCATCCCTGCTCTCATTCCTCTTTACCCCAAACTCTCAAATGCTGAGTGTCCGGAAACATTAGCACATGCACTTTCTTTCCCCTGAGGTCCCACATTCTCACCTCACGCTGGGTTTCTTCTTTCTATCCCGCACCAAAATATTGGGGATGTTATAAAGATCCCGACAAATAAAGCAGGAGATCTACACTTAAGGATCCAGATGAGGCATGGCTTCAAAGTCTGCAGAATCCAAGCCCTGCCATTTCCCAAGCAGCTGGATCCCCTGGTGAGGGTGGGGTGGGGGAGGGGTGTTGAATGGGAATGCTCAGCCAGAATTAGGGGTTCCTTCATCTTGGGAGAGGGCAGGAGGAAAAGCAAACGGAGACAGAGAGAAGACTAAATAAGACTAGGCCAAACTGTATGACTATAGAGAAGTGCTTAAAAATTAGATTTGACTGTAAAATTAGAGCTGACAAAAAATTAGTGCTGGCTAAATGACAGTCCTTTTACAATTTCTTATGGCTTGCGGCTAATTACCATGCAGCACAATAACAACTATGTATTTCATTAAATACACATCAGAGTAACTTTGGTACATTTTATTTAATTAAATAATAAAAGAATTCTTAACTCTTTCTATATAGTCATCGTTTTAAAATGTTTTTTAAATTCCAGTTAGTTAACATACAGTGTAATATTGGTTTCAGGTGTACAATATAGTGGATTCAACACTTCCATACAACACCCGATGCTCATCCCAAGTATGCTCCTTAATCCCCATCACCTATTTCACCCATCCCCCCTCACCCCCTCCCTTCTGGTTACCATCTGTAGATTCTCCATAGTTAAGAGTCTGTATCTTGGTTTACCTCTCTCTCTCTTTTTTCTCCCTTTGCTCATTTATTTTGTTTCTTAAATTCCACATTTAAGTGAAATCATATGGTATTTGTCTTTCTCTGACTGACTTATTTCACTTAGTATAAAACTATCTAGTTCCAAACATGTTGCTGCAGATGACAAGAGTTCATTCTTTTTTATGGCTGAGTAATATTCCACAATGTGTGTGTGGAGATATATAGATATAAATGTAGATGTATATATCTATATGTATAGATATATACATATATATACACAAATAGATACACACACATACACACACACCTCACTTCTTTATCCATTTATCTATTGATGGACATGCGCTATTTCCATAATTTGGCTTTTGTAGATAATGCTGCTGTGAACATCAGGGTGCATGTGTCCCTTTGAATAAGTACTCTTGTATTCTTTGGGTAAATACCTAGTAGCACAATTGATGGAGGGTAAGGTAGTTCTATTTTTCACTTTTTGAGGAAACTCCATACTTTTTTCCAGTGTGGCTGTACCAGTTTGCATTCCCACCAACAGTGGAAGAGCATTCCCCATTCTCCACAGCCTCACCAACACCTTTTGTTTCTTATTGTTTTATTTTAGCCATTCTAACAGGTGTGAGGTGATAGCTCATTATAGTTTTGATTTGCATTTCCCTGATAATGAATGATGTTGAGCAACTTTTCATGTATCTATACGTCTTCTTTGGAAAAATGTCTATTCACATCTTCCCCTTTTTTTATTGGATTATTCATTTTGTGGGGTGTTGAGTTTTGTAAGTTCTTTATAGATTCTGGATACTAACCTTTTACCAGATATGTCATTTACAATATCTTCTCCCATTCCATATGTTGCTTTTAGTTTTTTTGTTTGTTTGTTTGTTTAAGATTTTATTTATTTGACAGACAGAGATCACAAGCAGGCAGAGAGAAAGAGAGAGAGAGAGAGAAGCAGGCTCCCCGTTGAGCAAGGAGCCTGATATAGGGCTTGATCCTAGGACCCTGAGATCATGACCGGAGCTGAAGGCAGAGGTTTAAACCACTGAGCCACCCAGGCAGCCCCTGCATTTAGTTTTTATATTGTTTCCTTTGCTGTGATTATTTCCTTTGCTTTTTATTTTGCTGTGATTATTTCCTTTGCTTTTTATTTTGGTGTAGTCCCAACAGTTCATTTTTGCTTTGGTTTTCCTTGCCTCAGGAGACATATCTAGAAAGAAATTGCTGCAGTCAATGCCAAAAAAGTTACTGCTTGTGCTTTCTTCTAGGATTTTTCTGGTTTCAGTTTCATATTTAGGTCTTTAAACTGTTTTGAATTTATTTTTGTGTATGGGTAATAAAGTGGTCCAGTTTCATTCTCTTGCATTTTGCTGTCCAGTTTTCCCAACATCATTTGTTGAAGAGACTTTTTCCCATTGTATATTCCTTCTTGCTTTGTCAAACGTTAATTAGCCATGTAGTTGTGGGTTCATCTTGGAGCTCTCTATTCTGTTCCATGTATTCATGGTCTATTTTTTTGCCAGTATTATATTGTTTTGATCACTACAGATTTGTAATATAACTTGAAGTCTGGTATTGTGATGCCTCCAGACCTGCTTTTCTTTTTTCAAGGTTGCTTTGGCTATTTGGGATCTTTTGAGGTTCCTGACAAATTTTAAGATTCTTTGTTTGAGTTCTGTGGAAAATGCTGTTGGTCTATATACTCATACCTAATAGAATTGCTCATGAACCCAAGAATCTGGCATGATCAAACACACACGATAGTGTGTTTACTTTATGACTCTAATATTCTGAAAGAACTAGATGGAAAGAAGAAGTTTTATCTTTAGGGATTTATATTAAGCATCTAAAACACTGGCAAAGCTTTTGCCACAATGAACTCTAGTCTCATACAGTCAGCAGTTCATTGCCACAAACTTGAAGTATGTAAATACTATTGGGTTCTAAAGTCATCAAAAATGAAGTCTCATCAACTGGTTCCCACCCTGTTCTAAATATATCCAATGTCCCAAGCCTTTTAGAAAAACTCAGCTACTGGGACGCCTGGGTGGCTCAGTTGGTTAAGCAGCTGCCTTCGGCTCAGGTCATGATCCCAGCATTCCGGGATCGAGTCCCACATCGAGCTCCTTGCTCGGCAGGGAACCTGCTTCTCCCTCTGCCTCTGCCTGCCATTTTGCCTGCCTGTGCTCGCTCTCTCTCCCTCTCTCTCTGACAAATAAATAAATTTAAAAAAATTAAGACAAAAAAAATAACTAAGCTACTCATTTTACAATACTCTGATCATTCATGTTCATTAAGACAGAACTTTATTCTAGGTTTTTTTTAACCCTAGAACTTGCAAATAAACTTGCATTAAAAAATGCCTTTTAAACTTGAAAATTGTACAAAAATAGCATGTATCGCTACTCTTTTTTAAAAGTCTAGGTAAGTGTTTTCCTCCAACAGAATTATTCAGAAATTAAAAAGAGAAACTACTCTCTTTGGTAGAATACATATAAAAACAACTTTTCAAATAGAAATGGCATAAAATTAACTATTAAGGCATTTCATTGAGTAAATTCTACCTAAAATACTTTATATTTTCAAAATCTAGGAGGGAATTTATGCAGTTTGTTCTTTATAAAGAACTTCTATCTGAGATTTTCTCAAGATGTTTCTTGGTCCTTTTCAAAGAGCAATGACAAGGATAATCCATTAACCCAATGTCCCAAAGGCTCTTTGGAGCAGTTTGGGTCCCTAAAGGGAAGGGATCATTTCAGGGAAACTGTGTCTATTGCTTCCCACATCTTTTCAGTAGAGGTCGAAGACTGACCACACAGACATGGAGGCTGAGAGAAATAGGCTCAGTTTTCCCCTACCACTCATTACCAGGGTGAATTGTGCAATGTCCTTGACCTCTTAGCCTCTGCATCCCCATTTGCAGAATGAAGATGACAGTAGTATCTGCTATGAATATGATTTTAAGAATTAAGATAATATACATGAAGTTTTGAGTACCATATCTGACACATTACACATATTCTATAAATTTGCTTATTGAGACTTCTTTGTGTTGGTTTTCACGTCTTCTCCTTTAATATGAAAATCTAGGCAGTAATTTTAAATTCCAGGTGTATTTCTGTACATATGATCTTGGAACCCTCCTTGACCATTGTAAATGTTTATTTTTAACAAGTACTTTATGTTTAGTTTTCTCATTGGAGTCACAGGTGTGTTTGTGAGTGTGACTGCACATGTGTGTAAGTGTAAATATTATCTAGCTCTTGGAGACCCAAAGCCTGGTCTCTTCACTGACTGATAAATACCTTGAGACTTTAACCTTAGTCATGGGTAAATATTTATTATGGTCATTCTTGGAGAGAAATCCAGTGTGTCATTCATTATATTAAAAAAGTTATAGATCTAATGATAGCCACTTGTGCCCCAAACAATCAGCTGTTATATGCCAAAAAGAAAAAAAGAAGAAAGAAAGAAAGGAAGGAAGGAAAGAAGGAAGGAAGGAAGGAAGGAAGGAAGGAAGGAAGGAAGGAAGGAATTGTGTGTCTTTAGCTAGCCCATCCTGACTCTCATTGGTCCTTGAGAGTCAAAAGTGAGAGGCAGATTAGTCAAAGATGAAGGGTAAAGTCTTTCTGTTCTGTCTCCCCCTATAACAAATGCTGTTGGTTGATTATTGTCTTCTTGCATTAAGTTTATGTGGCGGTGTGCATCAGATGAGTCTACGTCCATCCCTAGCCCTAGGGTGGGCGGGGAGGGGGGGATCTAGATTATTTCAGACCAAACACTGTAATTGTGCTCCTCTTACTATTTATTAGTATAGCAATGAACAAATGGCACAGTTCCAGCCATTGATGCTTGTGGGGAAGTCTGCAGGAGAGGCTGCTTGGGAAGGACTGCATGTTCTCCATTACTGTCCACAAAGAAGGGGTGGCTTATTTTCTGGTCTTTGTGCTTATGTGAGGATATGGTGTTTGAAGCTGCTGCCTTCTTCTTGTATCCCTGGGGGGACCAGCCTTGGAGAAAGGCTTACCTGATGAGGGAGCTGCAGTGGAGAAAGATGGAAAGAACCTAGAAACTGATGTCACTGTTAGGTCATCGAAATAAACAATCTTGGAACCACCAGATGTCTCCTGATTTGTCTGCTGTGTTTAAGCTATTTGAGGTTGGTCCTTTTCAAACTGGAAGTTGAAGGCATTCCAAGTGATTTATAAACCAGCCAAGGAAAACCAAACCAGAAATGTCTTGCAAGAAACTATCCCTTGGGAGATCAAATAGGTTAAATATTCTGTCTACAGCTGCCTTTATTCAAGGAACGCACATTATCTTTAATGATTGTTAACCTTATTTTAATACCTTTTTAAAAAAGACTAACCCTCTCTAGGCTTGTTAATCTCTTTTCCCCTTTTATTTGACTTCATTATTGGCTTGCAAATATGAAAAATACATATTATCTTTTGTACCCACATAGAATTTTTAAAATAATTTTTATTTTTATGTTTTATGCCAGTGAAGTGAATTGTACTCTCATTCATGTATTTATCTAGATTTTATCATGTTTCCTTTTTCTCTCTTTTTATATTTTTGCTCATTTTTCCTGTGTACTGTCTTGATCTCTTTTGCTTTCAGTATAGTTTATCTTTCAAATATGCACATTTCCGCTTTCAAAAGAAGCATGACATAGTGGAAAAAACACAAAATTTTGTGTCAAATTTTGGTTTAAATACTGGTTCTGCCACCCACTTTTTGTGGCCAATTCCTTTCCTACAGAAAAGGAATGGCAGGGAACCCAGAATGTATTTAGCTGTAAAACCAACCCCAAACTCAGTGTAAGGATTAGGATGGCCTGCTAGAGGCCCTGAAAATTTGTAATTACATACCTATCAAAATTGGAAGAGGAAGAGGGAAAGAAAATGGGAGGTTTCTTGTGTGTTACATGTGAGTCAAAGGATAATTTACTCAAGCTGACAAAACAAGTATTTAAAATATAAAAAAACTGATTGGGGCACCTGGGAGGCTCAGTGGGTTAAAGCCTCTGCCTTCAGCTCAGGTCATGATCCCGGGGTCCTGGGATCAAGCCCCACATTAGGCTCTCTGCTCAGCAGGGAGCCTGCTTCCCTCTCTCTCTCTGCCTGCCTCTCTCCTTACTTGTGATCTGTCTGTCAAATAAATAAATAAAATGTTTTAAAAAATAAATATATATATATATATACCAATAAAATGTACAAAGCTAAAAACTAAAAATATAACATGTTGGCCCAAAATGCAATAAAGAGGACAGGCCAGATACTTAAAGGCAAAGGGAAGAGCAAGTTGTGAAGGAGCAAACACGGAGCAGTTTGTGGCTGATTCCAAGACATGAACCAGCACTGTGGGAGTAGCAGGTACACAAGCTGAGGCAGGAGAGAGAAGCACAAGTCTGTCATCTAGCCTCACTGAGGTGGTGCACCTCGAGTCTGGGGGCAATGTGGAGGTACTAAGCAGACAAATTATATCATCTTTTTAGTACTGGCTGCAGAGGGAGCAAGACAAGAGGCAAGGAAGCCAGTTATGAAGTTATTCCGGTAACAGAGACCAGAACAGTAACCTAACGCATCCAAAGTCAGGGTAGTAGCAATGAGGCTAGAGACACGTGGGTGGATCTGGGGAAAGGAACAGAATGGAGAAGATCTTCTTCTTAATTAAACAGCAGGTAAGAGTGAAGGAGAAGACAATGCCAGGCGTGCAACTCGGCCAGCTGGGCGGAAGTGGTGCTCTCCTTGCAAACAGGGAACACGGGAGAAAGAGCAGTATATGGAGGATGATTAAGTTTAATTCTTAATGTATATTATTTGAGGTGCCTGTGGGAAATCCGAGGGTGATATTCAGGAACAAAGACAGAACTCTAGAATTGAAACACGCAGTGCAGGGTGCTGGCTGACAGTGCACGATTCAAGGCCAGACTCTTTGGCCAGTTCCTGACTCTGCACTTATCTGTAAAATAAGATCAATAATAGTTCTACCTCACAGGCTCACGGTGATGATTAAACCACTTAATTCCAATTAAAATTCTTAAAGTGCAGGACGTGTAGTAAGACCTCAGTCCATATCTTCTTCAACACCATGATTATCTTTTAGCAGCAATACACACATATGCATGCGAACACACACAAAATTATTGAAATCAGGAAAAGATAAGATCTTAGAGAGGAGGAGGAGGGGTAAGAGGTAAGAGGTAGTGGCTTAGGACCAAACATTAAGGTGTGTCAACACCTTAAGGACTGAGGGAAGAGAAACAAGCAAAGGAGACTGAGCAGAAGATGGAGACAGTAACAAGAAAACTAAGCAAGGTGGTGTTAAGGAAGTCAACAGAAAAGAGTGTTTTAAGGAGGAATTATGCAATAATGTTAGCTATTGCCAGGAAATCAACTAAAATAAGAATTCACTGTTTGTAGTCAACCATCAAATTATATAAGCTTGACAAGGACCGTTTCACTGGAGTGATGAGACAAAAGCTAGACTGTGACCATCTCAGATTTTCTGTTTGGGGTGGCCTGGGTGGCTCAGTTGGTTAAGCATCTGCCTTCAGCGCAGGGTCATGATCCCAGGGTGCTAAAATCGAGTTCCACATTAGACTCCCCACTCAACCTGCTTCTCCCTCTAACTCTGCCTGCCATTCCCCCTGCTTGTGCTCTCTCTCTCTCCATCAAATAAATAAATAAAATATAGTTTTTAAAATAACAAAAAAATTCTCTTTTTGGAACAATTAGGAGAAGGCTTGCTTCTAAAAGTTCAGAGTTGCAGACAATGATAATAAAAGAGGAGAGGGCTCTAGTTACAGGAAGGACAATTGTCACATGTATTCTGCTGCTGTGGATAGTACTTTGAGACATAATTCTCTACTCATGACATCTTCTATGAATAAACATCTAAGCATGAGGACTCAGAAGCAAGAAAAATCCTTTTCTAAAAGGGGTCTCTAACATCATGGCTGGCACCAGCTACATACACCTTGAGGAAGACCACTCTCCCTACAAATTATCTCACTACAAAGTACCTTTTGAGATGCAACATTTGTAACATGCGTTGGTACTGTTACATTCCTGAGCAGTCAGCCTGAGTAGAACTGTTGAAGAGGTGAGCTGATGTGTGTCATTAAGGTTTCCCTAGGAGGCAGCTCTGACATGGACTAGGAAACACTGAGGAGCAATTTTATTGTGGTGGGAGAGGAAGGGCCTAACCAAAGCAAGAAGAGGGACTAAGAGAAGGAGAACCCAAAAAAGGCCCATCTGAAAGGAACACAAAGATGGTTGGGGAGCAAGGGGTCTCCCGCACCAAGAAATCACAGTCCAGGATGTGGAATTAGATGCAAGGTATATGGGAAGTTGTCAGGGGGAACATGGGTTGGAGAGAGAAGCTATCTGTTAATTCAGTCAAAAAGCAGATGTTGAACATATGCCACATGTTTACAGTAACTCACAGGTTGGGGGAAGAGGATTGTGAACATAGCACTAAAAATCACAAGATCTGTACAAAACCTGAAAGCAAAGAGGCAGGTAAGACTTACAGCCCTCAGAGGAAAAAAAATGGAGGGTATTTCTCCAAGAAGGTGAGGCATTCCTAAAAAGAGACATTCTCCACATCACCAAGGAGGGACAGGTACTTTCATGCAGAGAGAACATGAGCAACGGCATAGATAGAAAATTAACAATGACAACAGCAATCGCCAGCACTTATTTCACGCTTCCTGCATGCCAGGTGCTCCCCTATTCCAACTCATGTCCTCAAAACAGCCTTAGGAAATGGGCTCTGTCATTCTCATTAAACAGGTCGGAAACTGAATTTACAAGACATTGAGAAATTTACCCACTTCTCAGTCCTGGCAGGGTAGAACCTGGATTCACTCCCTGCATCCCCAGTGGTTTTTTTTGGGGGGGGGGTTAAGATTTTATTTTTTTGGGGGGGGAGAGAGCATGAGAGAAGAGAGGTCAGCAGGAGAAGCAGAATCCCTGGGACTCCAGGATCATGACCCGAGACAGTCACTTAACCAACTGAGCCAGCCAGGTGCCCCCAGCATCCTCAGTCTTATACCCATACTCCACTGGCCAGGTCCCCTTTGAGGACAAGGCTTTTCCCAGAGGCCAGACTTTAGTTTTGAAGAAAACAGCTCAGGTCATAGGCTGATGCCCAGGATTAGATTGTCTTTTCTTTATGGCCACCCTTTTCATTTTTCTTGAAACTCTTACCTGTCCACAAAGAAGGGGTGGCTTATTTTCCAGTCTTTGTGCAGAAAAATACCAATTATTTTTATCTCAATTCTAGTAAATAAAATATCTATAAAACCTCATATACTGCCCTTTAGTTCCACAACAATCTCCTAGATACACAGAAGAAGAAGGAATTATAGAATATGGAGTTGGGGTAGGAGAAGTGTCCCTCTCCATCTACAAACACTTATTTAATTGACTAGTCTTTTTTTTCCCTCTGAAACCTTTTTTTTTTTTTTAAAGATTTATTTATCTTAGAGAGAGAGAGAGCACACGTAGGAGGACCAAGAAGAGGAAGAGAGAATCTCAAGCAGGTTCCACACTGAGTGTGGAACCCGACATGGGTTTCGATCTGAGAACCCTGAGATCATGATCTGAACCAAAACCAAGAGTGACGTAATTGACTGTGCCTCTGAGGCACCCGGCCCTCTGAAATCCTAAAGCAGCACAGGGAACTTGTGTAGAGGCAATTCTGAGTGAGAGAGAGATAGTGCCAGCAAAAGGAAGGCAGAACCACAAAGTTTGGGGAAAAGAAAAGAGGCCATTATAGCAACAGATATCTTCCTATCATTGGAAATTCAGTGGGCTAAGAGGATGCTAAGGAAATATATTAAATAAACTAATAGTTGTCAATTTCATTTTCTACATCAACACTTTAAAGATTGCGGGCATAGAGCCATGAGGAGAATTAAATTATTCACTTAATATTTATGAACACTAACTCTACATCTGTCATGATGCTTTAAATGCATCATTTCTTATAATCCTCAAAACAACCCTTATGGGGTAGGTACTAATATTATTCCCCAATTTACAGGTGAGGATTCTGAGGCATAGAAAAATGAAATGACCTGCCCAAGGTCACAGATAGTGTCAGAGCCAGGATTTAGTCTCAGGCACTCAGGCTCCAGAGCTTACACTCTTAATCATGAGACAAATCTCTAAGCCCTCTTACCTTTGTGAAATTATTTTAATAATTTAGTGGCTTCAGAAATGTTTCCTAGGCTATGGCTGGGTTCATATTAGGCATTCTTTCCCATAAGCACTCCTTATCAGGGGGCACCATTCAATTCAGGAGAGAGAGAGAGAGAAGGGCCACATCCTAAAAAGCCTGGGATGAAAACCAAATGTGTCCTCCCAAAAAAATGTTTTAAAAGGCACTAAGTTCACATGAGACTACTTAAATAATGCTAACAGAGTTTCAGCAACAATCTTTTTTTTCCTTTCCAGGATATGGGCTCAGGTGCCTGAAATGAGGAAGTTAGGTGCCCATGATTATTTTTTTAAGATTTTATTTATTAAAAAGAGCGAGAGAGAGAGCACAGCGGGGGAGAAGAGCAGAGGGAGAGTATGTCAAGGAGACCCCCTGCTGAGCACAGAGCCCAACACCCAGCTCGATCTCACCAAGTCAAGAGTCAGACACTCAACCCGCTGAGCCACCCAAGTGACCCGGTAATTTTTTATTATTAAATAAAACATCTTTATTTTTTGTCTTCCGTATTGAATAGGAAGTGATAAATGTATGAATTCATAACTTTTTATTTGGACCATGGCTTAGAATAGTCTGTACTTTTGAAATTAAAAATAATAACAATAATAAAAATAAACAAGCTGATGAATCATTATCTTTGATGACCAAGTTAAGAATTAGCAGTGAGGAAGACCCTTGTTTTTTTACTGTAGTAGATTTCTCATTGTCAACTAAGATGACTCTTATTTTATAAGCATTGACCTATTTGAAAGAAGTGTAACTTAGCTAAGTTTCTTTTGTTATTCACTACCCCATCCTGACATCTATTCAAATATGTAATAACTTTTTATCAAAAAACCTGCATACTAACACTAACGAGTACTAATATTTCATGCATCCATTCTGGGATTATACCGTCTGAATGAATACATCTTTTCTTTGACGTTTTGGAAATTAGTTTTATGTGAGCAGTACCTGCAGGTGGACCACTGAATATCAACAGAATAAAGGATTCTTCCACGCTGTCATTGCTGTTATATATCTCACTTCCACTTTTTAGGAGAGCTGGTGTTTGATTCAACCCTGAAAATCCCAATATGGATGCTGTTTTATTGGCGGTAATGTCTAGCCCTTAGAAAGATTATGTTTTAAAGTTCCCTCTCTCTCTCTCCCTCTCCCTTCTTCTCTCTCTTTCTCTCTCCATCTCTCTCTCTCTGCCTCTCTCTCTCTCTCTCTCTCTCTCTCTCACACACACACACACACACACACACACACACACACCAAGCAGCTTCAATCTCAGCCTGCCCTCCCTGACCTGGCAACCAGATGCCCCCAGGTAAGCTTGTCTCTCTTTAGCATGAGAACAGTCCAGATTCAAAAGAGTATATTGACCTTCCTTTGGTCCATCTCACTCATGCCCAAAGGAGAGTCTGCAGTGGGAAAAGTCATATATCTAGAAACCTGTATTTAGCATAGGTCCCTAGCTGGTTGAATAAAGCTTGCTAGTGTACTTTTAGAATGCTTACTTTCTTATTAGTTTATAGATAAACTACAAAACAATAAACTATTACAAAATAATAAAGCTCTAAAACCATAGTCATTATATAAATTGAAATGATCAAATTAAACAAAAATCTGTACCAAACATGAGTCACTATGTTCATATAAGGCTACTTAAATAATGCTACCAGATTTTCAGGAGCAAACAACATTCTTCTCCAAATAAAAACTTGCAGATCATCGGGCAAAGTGCCAACCCATAAAACAAAAAATTATTTTTTCTTTTTAACTTAATATCTTCACCATGAAGAAGCATCTATTTTTCAGAAATTTTCTTCTTTAACCCTATTTAAGATTATGCCTCATATCATTCCTAAAGATAATATGAAGTAGATCAGAATTATACTAACGAAAGGGTATTAAACTGGTGATAATGTAAATGATTATTGTATAAATTATTATCAAGGTTTTTTTTCTAGTCAGATTTCTAAGGAAGAGCTCTGTTCAGCAGAAATATGAGCCACCAACGCAAGCCACATGTTAAAGTTTTCCAGCAGCCACATTTAAAAAGTAAAAAGAAACAGGTGGAATTAACTTTAATAACATATTTTATAATAGTATACTTCAGTTAGCCCATTATATAAAAAAATTATTATTTCCATATATAATCAATATAAACTAGTTATTGAGGAGTTATTTTCTATTTTTTCACACGTTGTCTTAAAATTCCAATGGATTTGACAATTACAGTGCATCTCAATTCAAACAAGCCATGTTTCAAGTGCTCAGCAGTCACATGTAGTCAGTGGCTACTTTGGTTCTGGGGAAAGTTCAGTTTCATATGTAAACTACACTACTATATTAGGTGATAGGAAAAAATGATGTCAAAAAACATGACTCCTGCCCTCAGTGAGGACAAAATGCAGGAATTCTTTCAGGCTGAGGAATTTTCTGAAAGGATACAGGACTACTAGCATAAATATGCCTTTCTGCAATTTATAGACTTCCCCAAGACACTTGACATCCATCTGTCAGAAAGTGGATAAAATATGCCAATTTTATTAAAACAAAGCACTCTAATACCATCAGCCAGAAAACTGTTTTAATAAATATATAAACCTATGCTGTCTACAAAGTAAATAAACCACCCCCCCCTTAGATGTGGCGCCCTTGGGCAGTGCATGACCTGCACAATTGTAGCAGGAGCACTACTGGTTCTCTTGGCCCAATTCTAGCCATGGCACCTTCTCCTCTCCCCAAACTCTCCCTGCTCACACTCCAACCAACATCAGAAGAGCAGGACTCTCTAACACTGCTTCAGAAAGTCCACTGCCCCCTCATTCTTTTTTTTTTTTTTTTAAAGATTTTATTTATTTATTTGACAGAGAGAAATAACAAGTAGTCGGAGAGGCAGGCAGAGAGAGAGAGGAGGAAGCAGGCTCCCTGCTGAGCAAAGAGCCCGATGCGGGACTCGATCCCAGGACCCTGAGACCATGACCTGAGCCGAAGGCAGCGGCTTAACCCACTGAGCCACCCAGGCGCCCTGCCCCCTCATTCTGATGATAGTACAAGTTACGAAGAAGGGTACCTGGCTTCCTTTATCTGTATCCCCCACCCCACCCTCAACATGCCATTCCTCCTTCAAGGAAGGTCAATGGATGACCTATACTTCTACTGTCTTGACTTCCCATAGCCTCTGCCAGAGTCTAAAAGCTAGGCAAAACTGGAACATTCCCCCTTAATGCAACCTGCTTCCTGAGAAAGTTCAGATGGCAATCCTTAATTCTGCATCCTGCATTTAGTCCAATACTTTGTTTTCTCAGGGGTGTTCACGTGATAAGCAATATTTGCGCTGTGGATATGAAAGTCGACATTCTCAGTTAAGTTTGTTTCAAGATTCATCAAGCATTCATGGAGGGTCATCTTCCGGGAGCTGCTGAATGCTTGTCTTTGGGTGGGGTCCTGGCAGACAGGCTGCTCAGTTGTACTTTCTTCCTTCACGTTTCTCCATGCCTTTGCCACCCAACACTAGACCCTCCGCTGAGTTGACTCTGAGAGCGCTTTCTTTTTTCTAGCCTACTTAATTTGTGGGTATGATTATTGAGCTTACCGCACATTAAAAGTATTTACATTCAGTTTATATTTATTTCCAGAAATAAACATATGATATGGCCCAAGACTGAATGTTAGCATGATAAAGTATACTCATCATCTAGACTTCACTGTGGTTCCACTGACTGGTAATAATAGTCTTTCTTCTAAGTAAGTGAGTCATCTTCGCTCAAAGCTGAGGGAACAGCATGACATTTTGAGTTTCTAAGTCAACACTTTGTTGTACTTTTTTAAATATAAGGATAAGTGGAATTGACTTACCTAATTGCACACAGAAGCCACAAAGCCCTAGGGCCCAGAAAATTTGTAGAGGCCAAAGAAAATGTTTTAATTTTTTCTAAACTCAAAAGGGAAAAGGAAATAGAATCCAACCTGGATTATATCTGTATTTATACCAAGGCAATTATAAAATATAACTTTTAAGTTTTAATGGAGGAAGAGGCTTAGGAAAGCAAAACTCTCTAGGACCCAGCAGAATACTGGCACTTCCCTACTCTGGCTGATACCACAACTCCTGTGAACAATCTCGTGGACACTCTGTTCTTCATAAATGAAGAGTATATTTCCTTCAAAATTTATTTCCAACTACTGTTTAAAAAAAAAAAATTTTCTTTAGCAAAATGATAAGCTGGGGTTTTCCAAAGCATCCGAAGAGTTTAGAAAAAGAAGGCCTAGAATGTGAGAGTCTAGACTCTCTAACCTGTTTTGAAATCTGCAGAAAACATTCCCTTCCAGCTATACAGTTCAAGGTCAAAGGAGATTTTGAACGTGCTAATTAAAATGTTAGATAATGCTTGAGCAGAAGAAGACTCATTCTTATTCACACATTTTGAGAGTGATTCATGAATGAGTGGGTAACATGTCAGACTGTATCCCAGACCTTAATCGCTTATCAAAAGTTAAGCATTTACTTACATCAAACCAAATTTACTAAATATAACTTCATAATAAAAGTGAAATTAAACTTAGAACAAAATCAGTAAGTCAGGTAGGTGTTAGCATTATGGTCTCTATAAGCTTAAGATTGCTCTTGATGTGGAATGTGTGAGTAGCTGACAGAGAAATGTGTGCGGCAAGAGGCCAGCAAGCATATGAGGCAAGAACTCCAGCAAAGGATGCAAATCCCTCAAATTAAAGGTAAAACAAATTTGAGCAGCAGGCCTTGGATTCCAGCCAACGCTCCTTTCCTTAGCAAGGCCTGAGCAGTCCAGATGCAGAGACTGAAAGGTGCTGGTACAAAAGCAGCTGCCAGAAAGTGAGCTGAGAGGACCCAGGGTCTCTAAGACCCTAGGTTCATCAATAAATATGAGGTAGTTGGGGAGAGCTGTCAAAAAGCTATAGGTGATGTTTCATGAAAGATGAAAGGCTTGGCGAGCCTGCAGCAGCCAGAGCTAAGGTAGCATTTTGGAACAACAGCATGGGCAGCTGTTGGTTTGAAGGACTGAGCTGTGGAGCAGCTGAGCCCCACAAGCAGTGCCTACCACAGCCAGACTCCTTCACACCATTCCTCACCGCTGGCTTCATCTCCTAGAGCAATAATGCCAACCACAGATGCCCTAAATCCATGCAGAACTGGTGTACCAGACTATAAGTGGTTTTCACTTAGGCTAAAAAAAATTCAGACATTAAAACGTTGAGACTTGGGGCGCCTGGGTGGCTCAGTGGGTTAAGCCACTGCCTTCGACTCAGGTCATGATCCCAGGGTCCTGGGATCAAGCCCCACATCTGGCTCTCTGCTCAGCAGGGAGCCTGCTTCATCCCCACTCCACCCCCCCCCGCCTACTTGTGATCTCTGTCTGTCAAATAAATAAATAAATAATAAAATCTTAAAAAAAAAGAAAAAAAGAAAGTTGAGACTTGTGCAAAATCACATAGTTAACAAAATGCTTAGGTGGCTCAGTTGGCTAAGTGTCTAACTCTCATTTCAGCTCAGGTTATGGTCTCAGAATCCTGGGGACAGCTCAGGTCATGATCTCAGGGTCGTGGGTTCAAACCCTGTATCAGGCTCCACACACTATGGATCCTGCTTATCCCTCTCCCTTTACTCCTCCGCCCTCTCTCTCTCTCTCAAATAAATAATTAAAATCTTTTAAAAAAGAAAAAAGAAAAAGGTTGAGACGTGCAAAATCACAAAGTTTTCTAAGGCTATAGATTCTGAACTGTAACAGAGACAATATTTTGTAATTGTTGTTATTTGTAGAGATAATTAAGGATTATGCAACCAAAACATGTAGGAAACAGGTAGTTGTTAAGCAATTAATGAAAACAGTATGCTGTTTTCCTGGATTTTGTGTTTAGGGTATTTTCACCTTTTAAAAAATTTGCGAAGTGTCATGCCTTCTCTCATTCTAAAGAAACATCTACACTGAAATGTGTATTGTGACTTTGTTTTTACTTAAAGAGTACCCCCCATTGAATAAGCTAAATCACCCACAAATCTGCATGTGTTCCTGACCATCTGCATACCCACCACCAGATGTAAGGTCCAATTCCTTCATCATCCCAATGAAGAGAACCTTCTCTCTGGTTAAGTTGGGAAAAGAATCCAAATGAAGGGTGGTGTACATATTTGAACTAAAAAGTGAAATGTCTTTGTATCAATCAAGGGTGAACATAAAGTTTGGTTGGTTAGGCTGCATTGATTACAGTGTTGAGCTACTACTTACCCAAAGGAGACAGGTGAGAGGGAGAAATGAAGTGGTGTGTATGCTGAAAACACAATCCCAGCCAATCTGGCCATATTTGTTCATCATCATCACCAACTCGTGATATAGTCATCATCAGGCTAAACTCTGTTAGTCCCTTCTCTCCAGCTTCTCCTTGTCACTTAGAGATATATGGGAAGCTCAGAAGTGAGAGTAATCCCTAGAAAGTTTTCTTTCTAGATGTGAGAGGTCACCAAGCCTGGCTTCCCATGCTTAGATCAGGTCATTGTAGCTACTATCTAGGCAATAATGACAGGGTCAAGGGAGTGAGCCCTTTTCTTCTGGTTCTCTTTATTGTTTGAAGTGTTTGAGCTAAAATTACTGGTGCTATGTCTTGTTAAAGTGATTAAACAAGGAGGCCATTTGACCGAGGTGGTCCTAATGTCTTGGTAGCTTATATAATAAACTTCAGCCCTAAGCTGAAGTCAATGCACTTGAATCCACAAAAATAACACTTAAGAATCAACAATCAAAAACAACCAATGAGGCTTTCCCAAATAAAACAACCACAAGCTACAGCCAATTAAATAATTTTCTTGTGTTGCTTCTGCATCTTCTCTAGAAAAACCTTTCCCCTTGCCCCCGTCAGTGGGGCACTTCTAACCACTTTCAGTTTGGTGTTCCTTGATTCCAATTGATGTCTGCTCAAATAAACTCTAGAAAAAAAATTTAAATGTACCTCAGTTTATACCTTTAAAGAGTTTCTAAAGCCACTCACTGTAGATTAAAGTTTAAAAAGGGTGGGGGGGAACACCTGGGTGGCTCAGTCAGTAAGTGTCCAACTCTTGATTTTGGCTCAGGTCATGATCTCAGGGTCTGGAACCAAGCCCAGGGTTGGGCTCTGCACTGGGTGTGGAGCCTGCCTAAGTTTCTCTCTCTCCCTCTCCCCACACCACCCTTATTCTCTTGCTCTCCTTCTCTCTTTCACCCTCTCTTCAAAAAAAAAAAAAAAAAAAAAAGGGTTGATCCTTAACCACAGCCCTGCCTTGGTTCACAAATCTTTTTTTTTTTTTTTAAAGATTTTATTTATTTATTTGACAGAGAGAGATCACAAGTAGGCAGAGAGGCAGGCAGAGAGAGAGGGAAGCAGGCTCCCTGCTGAGCAGAGAGCCCGATGCGGGACTCGATCCCAGGACCCTGAGATCATGACCTGAGCCAAAGGCAGCGGCTTAACCCACTGAGCCACCCAGGCACCCACTTGGTTCACAAATCTTAATCCTACAACTCTTATCACTCCATTCCGTGCTCAGGTTCTACACTCTCATAAGGAAGCTCTACTGAATTTGATGATGATGATGATGATGACTAGTTTAACAGAACACTTACTAGAACTCAATATGCTTAACACTTTTTCATATGATCACATTAATCATCACAACCATACTTTGTGATAGATACTATTATTATTACTGTTGTACCAGTGGGGGAACTGAGACTTAGAGAAATTACTTCAACAAAGTTACAGATTGCAAGTGGCAGGATTCAGTAAATTTTAATAAACCTTAAACCTTTATATATTAGAAAAATTCCAGGAGGTGGAAATTTTGTTGATCTTGTTCTTTGCTATTAGACATCATAAAATTTTTTGAAAAAATAAGTGAGCATGCCTGGAGATAATTAAAAGAGAGATTCTCCAAGATGCCCGGGGGGCTCAGTCAATTAAGCGTCTGACTCTTGATTTCAGTTCAGGTCATGATCTCAGGATCTGAGATCATGGAACTGAGTTCTGCAACAGCCTTCTTGCTTAGCAGGAAGTCTGCTCAAAGATTATCTCTCCTCCCCTTCTGCCCCATGCCCCATTTGCACTCTCTTTCTCTCTCTCTCTCTCTCTAAAATAAATAAATAAACCTTTAAATAAAATAAAATAAAATAAAGATTCTCCAAAGAGAGGTTTTAATAGAATGGAGGGAGATATTTGAATTAGGTGAAAAATAAAGAACCCTGATGAGTTGGGCCATAACTTGGAAAATAATTCTATATAACTTGGACCTATAGGTGATGTGGGGAGGGTCAGGGCTATAGTAGGTAAATGTATGTGTTATATTTTGTGCCTCATGACCACTGAAACATCCTTATTGATGTAGCTAGTTAGTAGAAGCAGAACTTTTTCCCATATAATTGTTTTTTCTGATATTTAACCTGAAAGGAATGACAAGACAAACAGCCATAAAGCTGGTTCATCGGATTCACTTAATCCCATCAACATGATTATGTTCATTGAAAAATTGTCAAGGATTATTATTTTAGGATTCATTTTTTAAAATAGTTGAAATTGTGTGAAATATCACTGCAATGTACGTGAATTCATCATCCGTTGATTTATTCTCTGCGTCACGCTCTTCTTTGCCATGTACGTTTTCCTACCACTTTTTCAGACTTAACACTCTCGCTTTTTCTTAAAAAAAAATCTAATTTCCTTTCTGTCCATTCCTCCTTTTGCTTGTCCTAGTCATCATGAATAAATTGTGTATGTATGAAGATGTCAGTGTACATAGATGAACGATGTGAATCAGAATACATTAAACTGACACTGTCAGTCTTCTCTCAACACCAACCTCACAAGCATAAATTTCCCCCTTTTATTTTTTTAAGAAGAAAATCTTCCTACAAAAAGATGTCTTCAACTAGTTAGGACCAGATTTCTGGAGTTTTATTCCACATAAGTGTCAAAACTTGCAATTTAATAAATGAGAAAGAGTTTTACATCTAAAAGTTTCAAGGGGAAAGTACTTTCACTTAATACCTGGGTGGAAGGATTTACCCTCGAGGTACCACATGAGGACCAACAGTGGCCATACAGATAGTTTTCTGCAAAGGAGTATTTATAAGTTAATCTTTTTTTAAATTTTTATTATTATTTCTTTTGAGAGAGAGAGAGAGAACTCAAGCATGTGAAGGTGGCGGGGAGGGACTGACGGAGATGGAGAGAAATTCTTAGGCAGGCTCCATGCTAGCTCAGATTCCAATGCAGAGGCTCAATCTCATGCCCTTGAGATCATGACCTGAGCCAAAATCAAGAGTCAGACATTTAACCAAATGAGCCACCCAGGCGCCCCAAAGTTAATCTTATTTAAGTACTGATTTTCCTTTTTTTTTTTTTTTAAATTTGTATTTAAATTCCAGTTGGTTAACATATAATGTAATGTTAAGTTCAGGTGTACATTTTAGTGATTCAACACTGGGGTATAACATCTGTTACTCATCACAACAAGTGCACGCCTTCATCCCATCAACTGTTTTATTGATTCCCCCCACCCACCTTCCCTCTGGTAACCATCAGTTCATCCTCTCTAGTTAAGAGTCTGTTTCTTGGTCTGCCTCTCTTTTCTTCCCCCTATGATCATTTGTTTTGTTTCCTAAATTCCACATATAAATGAAATGCACCCTGATATTTATAGCAGCATTACTAATAATAGCCAAAGTATGGAAAGAGCCCAAATGTCTCTCAACTGATGAATGGATAAAGAACTTGTGGTAAGTATCTATGTATGTACACACACACACACACACACACACACACACACACATACAAAGAACTATTACTCAACCATAAAAAAAGAATGAAATTTTTCCATTTGCAATGATGTGGCTGGAGCTTGAATTTTAATGCTAAGCAAACTAAGTCAATCAGAGAAAGCACTGGTTTTCATGATAAAATTAGAAGGCATTGTCCTGGATGAAAATGGCCATTAGATATAATGAATTCTTACCTAAGAATTGAGAGATTCTTACCTAAGAATTAAGAGATTTTACACAGATTCTTTTTGTAAAAGATTTTTTAAAAATAACCTTCTGAGTACATATTAACAATATTTAAAATATGAACATAATTTAAATAAATAATGCTTAAAACTTTTTCAACAACTAATATTCCACAATAATCAGTGAATTAATATTTCATTTCTGTATATTTAACTAGTGAGCAGTGTCTATAAGGATTAGATAAGAATACCGTATAAGGATAAGAAATAAGGATAAGAAAGATAAGAATATGGTACTTGCTGAGCCTGGTGAAGCACCAAATATTGTTGACCAGTAGCTTTTCATGTTTAGCTTTCCTCATGCTCATATACTAGAGGGAAAGCAGGCCACTGCCTGTCACAGGTAACAAGACAAGGTAAAGGACAAGAAGGTTATTTTCCTTGACATAGGTTTATTATTCAATTGATGCATTTCTCAAATTTGAAATTAGGTGAGTTGGTAAAGCAAGAAATTTTTTATAAATATGACAGAAGGACTCATAAAATTTTAATTGCATAGAACTTTTACAGATTCAGCAATTTGAATTCCAACATTTATAGGAAATGCTATACAATGGTTTTAATTCGCATCAGGAGAAAAACACTAACTGCCAGAGTAACAGGGCTCTTCACCTTGTCAGGTTTTTAATGACATGAGCAAAGATTATAGATTAAAGGTTATGGTTTACATTCAGGGTTCTTTCTACATATGGTGTTCTTTCACAGATAACTTTTTCCCCATTCTCTGATGTTCCTTTCTTCCTCAGAGAACTTGAGAACTGGGATAAATAAAGGAAGAGGTACAGAGAGATGGAAAGGTGAGGCTGAAGAGATTTGGGCTGAGATTTTAATAGCTCAAAAGCTGTTGATCACAGGTGAGCCTTCTGACTTTGCAATTTTTTTATTAAATGCTAAAAAAAAAAAAAACCACACACTTATATCAATTATACTCCCAAATCTTAGACATGAGATCATTAGTCTTAGAAACATTTATTAGCATGACTGTTGGCTAAAACTTGGGGAGTCATATTCCTGTAAATTATATTTGGAGAAGAGATAATTAAATACATAAATGATTTGGGAGATAATAGATAATGCTCTACATAATTCATTATGTAGGAAAATGTTTACCTACATCTTAAATTTTAATCATTTCTATAAAATACATTTATGTTCCCCAAATCTATTATTTTGAATGTATAATCCATATCTTCTTTATCAAACTTGCTGAAATGCTTAAAACAATTGTTATAAAAGTTCATTTTCACCTATTAAACACTAGATTTTTGTGTATCCCCCAGAATCTTTCTTAAGGATTGGTTTTTCATGATCTAAATAACAGAATGAAGACTGAAATAAATTAGTCATCTTGGCTTTTTCAAATAGCCACATTTGTTGCTTTTAAAACAACATGAGGTACCTGACTGTGAATATGTTTCTCTGTATGAGATCATTTAATGAGTTCAGCCAGTCGGTCATATATAACTGTTTTGCTTGAAAATGGCTTTTTTGCAAAATTTTTGCATATGTTTTGACATGAAATTTCAGCATAACAGAAACTCAATCAAAGTTAACATTTATATTTGCTGATTTTTAATGTTTGAAATAACAGGAAAGAAATACGGAACAGCACAGAGGCAAGGTAGAAAAATTAAGCATAAGATAAGTATTAATAAAGAAGAAAAACAAAGATTCAGATTACTGCTTTGAAACTGTATGGTTAGGTATTAGACTGCATTTTAAAAGCTCTTTTTACTGTTAATATAACCTGCAGAGCCATACATAGAACCCTCCCATCAATCTGACTTTTCTAGTTATCACTCCTTTGCTTTTCTTTATATTTTCACTATTATATCTATCTCTAATTATGTAGATTTGTTTTGCCTGTATTTCTAAATTCTGTGTAAATGAAATCATACTGTATGAATTGTTGCCTTTGCCTAACTTTAAGTCATTAGATTCAACCATGCTATTGTGTGTACTGGTAGTCTGTCCCCTCTAGTACTCAAAGTGTTTCATTGTGTGAGTCTATCACACTTGATTTCTCCATCCCGTTGTTAAGGGCATTTTAACTATTTTCAGTTTAGGACATTTAAAACAAATATTTCTATGAGCACATGAGAGCACTCATTCTGATACATATAAACCTATCTCTAGGTATGTCCCATCTCGAGGGAAGTTTCTGGGTCATGGAATAATACATATATATTCAACTATGATGATTAATGCCTCCTTGTTTTCCAAAGCAGTTTATCAATTTATACTCCTACAGTGGGGGTTGTTTCTGTGGCTCTGTATCCTCACCAGCACTTGGAACTCTCAGACTTGAAAGTTTGTACCAGTCTGATAGTTATATGCAGATATCCCATTGTGGTTTCTATTTGCCTTTTCTTTTTTTTTTTTAATTTTTATTTTTTATAACATATAATATATTTTTATCCCCAGGGGTACAGGTCTGTGAATCGCCAGGTTTACACACTTCACAGCACTCACCATATAACACACCCTCCCCAATGTCCATAACCCCACCCCCCTTCTCCCACCCCCCTCCCCCCAGCAACCCTCAGTTTGTTTTGTGAGATTAAGAGTCACTTATGGTTTGTCTCCCTCCCAATCCCATCCTGTTTCATTTATTCTTCTCCTATCCCCTTAAGCCCCCATGTTGCATCTCCACTTCCTCGTATCAGGGAGATCATATGATAGTTGTCTTTCTCCTATTGACTTATTTCGCTAAGCATGATACGCTCTAGTTCCATCCACGTCGATCTATTTGCTTTTTCTTTATCACCAATGATACTGAATACCTTACAAAATGTTTATTGACCATTGGATACCTGTTTTGTAATTGCCTGTTGAAGTCTATGGCCATTTTTCTGCTGAGTTGTCTATATTTATCTAATTGGTTCTAATATTCAGAACAAGAGCCTTTTGTTGGTTGTATGTTTTAGAAATACACTGTGAGGCTTACATTTTTGGCTATCTTAATAATATCTTTTTTCCCAATTTCCATGTTACCTTTTATTTTTTGTTAACATATTTTACCAATAGGTCACTGACTGAATTATTCCATCTAGAAAATGAAATAGTCACTCTGCCCCATTTTTCAAATATCCATTTTGTCCTTTCACATACATTTTTTATTATTGAGGTACCAATCCTTTTAACAAGTTTTTAAATGAATGGTAGTGTTGAATATTGAATAAGCACAATGTAATACAGCAGACCTCTAGCACTTTTTCATCTTGCACAACTAAAACTTTATACCCATTAAACAGCAACTCACCATTGTCTCTTTCTACTACCATTGGCCATCATTGTTTCTCTGAGTTCAGCTTTTTTAAGTTCCATATATAAATGAGAACATACTGTATTTGCCTTTGTCTGACTTACTTCACTTAGCATAATACTCTCAAATTCCATCCATGTTGTCACAAAAAGCAGGATTTCCTTCTTTTTCATGGCTGAATAATATTTCTCTCTCTCTCTGTGTGTGTGTGTGTGTGTGTGTTTGGTGTTTTCTTTATTCATTCATCCATTAGGTTGTTTCCATATCTTGGCAATTGCAAATAATCATACCATAAACATGGGAATACATATATATCTTTAAGATACTGATTTCCTTTCCTTCAGATATATACACAGGATTGTGATTGCTGGATCTTATGGTAATTCTTTTTCTAATTTAGTAAGGAAACTCCATATTGTTTCCAATAGTGGCTGTACTAATTTACATTTCTTCCAATAGTGCAAAAAAAATTCCCTTTCCTCCACATCCTCACCAACACTTATTTCTTGTCTTTTTTATTTTAGCCATTTTAACAAGTGTGAGGTGATCTCATTGTGGTTTTAATTTGCATTTCCCTGATGATTAGTGATGTTGAGCATCTTTTCATGTGTTTATTGGCCATTCAGGTGTCTTCTTTGGAAAGGTGTCTATTCAAATCCTTTGTCCATTTTTTAATTGTACTATCTGTATCTTACTACTGAGTTGTATGAGTTCCTTATTTTTTTGATATAAACTGCTTATCAGATGAAATGTTTGCAAATATTTTCTGCCATTCCATATGTTGCCTTTTCATTTTGCTGATAGTTTCTTTTGCTGCTCAGAAGCTTGTTAGTTTGATGTAGTCTCATTACTTATTTTTACTCTTGTTCCTTGCACTTCTGGTATCATTTCCAAAAAACTTGTTGTCAAGACCAGTGTTGAGGCACTTTTTCCCTGCATTTTCTTCTTGTAGTTTTACAATTTAGGGTCTTACTTTTAAGTTTAATCCATTTCAAGCAGTATATAAGTAATGCTTATATCTTTGACTGCTTGCTGCCATTAACCTCAAAAAATATTTTGAGAGTTCCCTGGGGCCTTGGGATAACTGCTTTCCCCTTCAAAAAGAATTTGCATTTGCATCTGCCCAAAACTAGGGGCCTCATACTCCTGGACCATAAATTCAAGTCCTGAGAGTCCCTGGGCTAATTTGAGTACTCAGAGTACAAATCTGAGAGAGGATTCTTCTGGACCCTCCTAATGAAGGGTCTCTGGAAGCCACAACCCCAGAGATCCATTTTCTCCTCCATTCCGAATATAGCAAGGCAACCATCTGAGCAGTTTCCAGTGGTGGCAGAGGTAGGAGAGAATAATCTAAATCCAGTTCATCCATACCTGAGGATGTAATGTCTGGGGCTCCAGCTCAGGAGAAGCATTCTTCTGCAAAATCTTCCACCTTTGTAAGCTGTGGGCCTTGACCTCTCTCTGGACATGATTACAGACATGGAACCAGAGCTCAAACGGCTGTGGCAACAATACATGCCTTCTGGATAAAGACAGCCATGGTGCTTTAATATTCTGCTTACCTCCCAGTTACAGGATCTCATCCAACACTGGTCAGATCTTGAACATTTTTAAACTGCTGTATACACACACATACACATATTCATACATATACATATCAACTTTTGTCCAGCATACTATATTGTTTTCAGTGGGAGGGTTAATCCGAGTTAGCCAATTTACCATTACCAGAAACAAGACTTAGAAGCAAATAATTTTCCAGATCTATTTCAGTTTCTTTACTTGTTTTTTAGCACACTTTTCCTGTGCCATAATTATACTTTGTATGTGATACTCCCCTAGCTATAATACTTTTTCCTTCCCGCATTGTCCTTTACTGATCTGTTTTTTAAACGTATGAATTTATTTTATTTATTTATTTATTTATTTATTTATCTTGAGAGAGAGAGAGCGCGCCCTGGTGGTGGGGTGGGTGCAGAGGGAGAGGAAGAGAGACAATCTTAGAGAGTCTCCACACCCAGCACAGGGCCCCACACAGCGCTCGATCTCAGGACCTGAGCCAAGATCAAGACTCAGACACTCCACCAACTGAGCCACCCAGTTACCCCTAATGAGCTGACTCTTACTCATCCTTGAAGATAGCCCAGGAATCATCTCAGGAAATCTTGTTGCATTCCATTCCCAAATCATCAGAGTTGGTGTCCCCAGCACTTTACTGCAGACAGAGAAGAGATGTTTAACAGTGTAAGTATTGCAGGGGTTCTAGTCAATACTAGTAGATACGCAGACAAATAAGAACAGATGCCAGCTGTAAATGACCAGTACCAATGTGTACTGAGTAAGTATCAGCAGTGTTCAAAGAATGTACAATAAGGTGTGATAACATATGCATATTATCACAGTGCACTGCTCTGTAACCTGCTGTTTACATATCCCCTTTGATAATCTGTGAGGCCAGAATGCACAGAGAACAGTCCTATTCACCTGGAATCTTATGTTGCGTGGGTTATTAATACAAAGAAGGCCCCAATAAATACTTTTTTCAATGAAGTTAAAGAAATGTTATTTTCGTGGAACTGCTTAAAAAACTCATTAAATAAATCACTTCTTATCCTTTCACAGCTTTAACCACTGGAAGTTCATAAACAATGAATTCACTTCAGTCATCCTGTTGGAACACCTCTGCTGAACTTTTGAACAAATCCTGCAATAAAGAGTCTGCTTATCAAACCCTCAGAATTGTGGATACAATTATCCTCCCTTCTATGATTGGGATTATCTGTTCAATGGGGCTAGTTGGCAATGTCCTCATTGTATTCACTATAATAAGGTAAGAGCTTCTATTGTTTTCCAGAATTTAGGCACATTCCATACTCACTAAATGAATCCTTTTCCCTCTATAGGATTTTTCTTAATGAAATCGGTTTTGGAAAGATTTGGTTAAGAGCATTAAAGAAGGTTCTACAGATATTAGCATCACATATTAAGTAACATCTGAGTTGCAAAACTCAAATTGAAAAGACGGAAACAATGCTTCCTGCTGGGTTGGTAAATTTTTAGAGCCATGATTCTCAATCTTAGCCCCTTATAGGATTACCTGGGGAGCTTTCAAAAACCCTAATACATAGTTTCATCTCAGACCAATTAATTCAGAATCTCTAGAGCTGGAGCCCAGGCATGGAGTAAAACTACAACACAACCATTTTATTTTCAACTTTCAACAATAGGAGTTATCCTGTGTACAGCTCAGAGATGGTTATACAGCCAATAAAGATGGAATTTCGATATTTATTCTTAAAAAAAAAAAAAAAAACTCTGCCCCCCCCCATCCCAGTTAGTTAAAGAGATTATTTTGCACTCATTTGGGCAAGAGAAAGATTCCACCTGATCACCCAAAGATTCGGGCAGTCACCAAGGGTGAGCTGTTCCCCTCAGTGTAGACCAGCCCTATGTAGGCCAAACTGAGAGCCATCTGTTCCCAACACCTGCTGGCTTTGCTTCACATCTCCCACCTCACTCAGGTAATTCCCTCCGTCCTCTCAACCCTGTGGCATAAAGCTCAACCTGGAAAATAATAATACATTTACTTGTTTCCCATGGGTTCAGAGGTAGTGTGCAGAGTCAGTGTGCCCCATCACTGCTTGATATCTTTGCTATCCTGATAATTTTTACATTTAAGCTTTACTTGTTTTAATCAACATAAGATCTTAAATGTTATTGCCCTAGTCTCTAATCATGCTTATAATCATCATTAAAGAAAATTTCATCCATGCTTCTATATAAGAAAACACAGTTGAGAGTACCTCCTAGTAGGTCAATATTAACACATAACTACAACAGTCTTTTGCGTATCATATTACACTTACAAAGCAGATTGCAACTCTGTTGCAATCTCATTTAATCCTGAAAAGAGCAGTACTATTATTATACCCATTTAGGGAAAGAGACTTAGGAAAGAGAATAACTTGTCCAGCATCACACAGCTAGAAAGTGATAGTCCTGGAATTGAACTCGGATCCCATGATTGAGAATCCCAGGCTATTTTCTCCACACTAATAAAAACAAACAAATTGGGGCACTTGGGTAGCTCAGTTGGTTAAGCATCTGCCTACCACTCAGGTCATGATCCCAGGGTCCTGGAATAGAACCCCACATTGGGCTCCCTGCTCAGTGGGAGCCTGCTTTTTCCACTGCTCTTCCCTGCCTGCTTTCTCAAATAAATAAATAAAAATCGTTTTTTAAAAATCATCAAAACTAGAAAGATGGGTGTATCTACCATGTGGATAAAAGAATCATCACAGAAGCAATTAAGAACAAGAGCAGCCATCATGATGGTGATAGAGATGACACTCACCCTCCCTGAGAAAGCTCATAACTGGTCGCTTTCCCCAGGTGGCTTCTCATCAGCATGCCCACTTTCAAATTTTTATTGTCATTATCTCTGCAGCTAAGTGTAGCATTATGAATGGCATTTTTTACATCATCCATTACTGAAGATTTATTTAATATATTAGAATTTTACTGTCAATGAATTCAAGGCATTTTGTATTGTATTCTGTAAAGTCATTTGTGAACATCAAGCACTTTATTTTTTTTTATTTAAATTTTAGGTAGTTAACATATGGTGCAATATTGGTTTCTGGAATATCAAGCATTTTACATTAATTTTTTTAAGTGCTAGAAGTAGTTCAACGCAGTATGTATTACTAATACCTATTGCAAGCCCAGCACCAAGGGTTATGAAAATATCAAAGAAATGTGGCAGCATCTGACTCTAAAAAGTTCCCACTTAGTGGAAAAGATAAGATTTAAACACATAATCAGGGTGCCTGGGTGGCTCATTTGTTAAGCATCTGCCTTTGGTTTAGGTCATGATCCCAGGGTCCTGGGATCCAGCCCCACATCGAGCTCCCTGCTTGGCAGGAAGCCTGCTTCTCCTCTCCCACTCTCCCTGCTTGTGTTCCCTCTCTTGCTGTCTCTCTCTCTCTCTCTCTCTCTGTCAAATAAATAAATAAAAATCTTTTTTAAAAAAGATTTAAACACATAAAATTGAAAAATAATATAAGACATCAGAAACAATCAAGTGGAAAAAAAAAAAAGATGGCTCAAATAATGAGTTCCAGGAAGGAAAATAGAGGTAATCAGATATTCTCAGGAAGGTTCAAGGAGGAAATAATACCAAGTAGAGGGTTAATAGTCAGAAACATGAGAATGTTTCTAGCTCTCTCTTGTTTGCCTGTTGCTCCTGCTCACTTCTCCTTCCATCTTCCTCTCATACTCCTTGGTATTTTTGCTGTCCTCTCCTAGAGATACATGCAGCGTACCTCACACCCATAGATCTAGCCTTGGCCTCCCTGGGGAGAAATCAAGTTCTTTGCAGAACTGGTTGCATTTTTTACAGGCAACATTTATATGCAAAGACTCTTCAATGTTAAATTTCAGACACTGTGAAAAGCTATTGAAGAGGTATATGGGGACACAGAAAATTCTTGGTTCCCCTCAAATTACACCAATAGATAATGGTCTGACCCTATCTACCCATCTGGAGACAAAGCTGGAAAAAAAGAAGAAATGTGGAGTATGAACTCTTCCAAAAGTCGATACTGAGCTATAATTCCTGGAAACAGATTCTCAGCATAAAACAAATAACCATTTAACTAGAAAAAAGAAAACCTGTGCCATCATACTGACCAATTTATTTGCAATGACTGTGAAAAATCTGTCCTTTGTATCATTACCATTTTATAGATAATATGTGAGAAGATATATGTTAACAGAGCATTTAAGATGAATCTTTTAGTCTCACAAAAAACATTTGGAAGCAACTTAATTTTAACTTTCATTACTAGGACTTTAATATTTTTCTTTGCAAATTGCTCTCCAAAAATGTATTCATCTTTTAAAAGTCATGTGGAAGCAAATTAATTTTAATTTCTTTTTTGGCTTGGAATTAATCTAACACTTTTTTTAAAAATTGCTCTCCAAAAATTTTAAGGCAATTTGATATTAATATTTTCAACATGTCTTGCCATGATCTTTTACTTGTTGCCTTCTTAACAGATGGGTGGCCTAATTAGAATACTAAAACTACACTAAAAATAAGGAGAAATAGATACATTTAAAGATTTAGGGACTCTCCTATTTATGATGAATATTTATCTCAGAAAATGAATAGAACTAAAATCAGTAAGATCATTAGTGATACTGGGAAGAAAGCAATGAACTAACTTCTAACTTTGCACAGGAAAACTAGAAACATGTATAAAAAAACAGATTTGAGGAAGACGGAGTTTCCAGAATAAGAGGTTCTGTGTGGCTATTTTTAAGAGTAAGAAGCAATTTGTGCATTAGGAAGGTGACTATAAAGTAGTGAGGCCAGATCATTACTAGTCTGTCACACGTTAAATTCACAGCTAGTCAAAAGGAAGCTAGATTAGAAAATGTAGGAGGGAAATTGGGCCAATTATAACATAATCATTTCTCCCTTTTAGTCTTCAGAGAGAGACTAGCGAACTTAACCCCATTACATAACTATATTTCCACAGTCTTCAGTGGGCCCTGGGAAGCTACTTCCACAAAGAAGAGGATGTTCTTCTCCATCAGTCCCTCATCACTACCTCCTGAACACATCATTCACCTGTCTGCTGACAGACAGCTTCATGTAGGCAAAGACTCTGAGGGATGCTCTTCTTCCCGATAAATAAAAAGTCCTGTTCTGTCATTCCCTAACCTCAACTCCCTATAAAGTCAACAAATTCACACTAAACCATGAATTATTAAAACACCTTACTTTAAACCCTCCTAACGACGTCTACATTTTATACAGAGATTACAAGAGGGTCAATGCTTTAACCTGAAGGAACACTAATAATCTGATGGTGGAAGACCATTTGCTAAGACAGATGGGGAGGGGAAATACTTAGAAAAAGGCTTCTTTCTTTCTCCAAGCCAGCTTAAATCCTAACTACTGGCTCCCTGTGACCCAGCCCTCAGCCATTCTCAGAGTATCAGTCATACGTAAGCTCTTGCTGGGATAGACCGTACCCTTGCTGCACACATACCTTATGTTTTAGATACTGCAGAACTTTTCAGTCACATCTATTCACCTGAAATGGAAAGTTGTTCAGAGAGCCTCCTTGCGGTGGTGCACCAAGTGCACCAAAACAACTCTGGAATGTAAAGGGGTTGAATGCCTTGCCCAAGGACACTATGAGGGCATAGAAATGAAAATGGAATTCCCAGGCAGATTCTCTTTCAACTGTATTACACTATGTATCTAGAGCAAGGCTGACAAATATGTCCCTTGACCCTAAACTTTCCCATCCATGCCAGTCATCTCCAATCTGAGCACAGGTTTGTCCTGTAAGTAGTACCTGGGTGAAGATGAGGAATTCTTTCCAGCACAGTGTGCTCCACAAAATCACTACTAATCCATTGGAGTTGGTTGGTTCACAATAGGAATTTAATTCAATTAGAGTTAAAAACCTAACAGGGGTTGGTAAGAAAACCCAGAGATACACAAAAGCAGAAAGCTTCTACCCTGTCCTACCACCATCTCCCACCCCAACACCACTTCCCTTCTCCTGGCTCCTGAGCTGGATGGAGAAAAAAAGGCAGGTGGTTTTACGGACCTCAGGAGTGTGGGCTGCCTAATGGGAGCTACAGCCAGAATGGGGTCTGGGGCCATGGAACAGGGACTACGGGATGAAGGTGGAACCATAGATGGAATGCAGCCACTGCCCAGAGATGCCAACAGTAGAAAGAACAAGGAATTGCCCTGGCTTCTCCTCTCCTCCATCTTCCAGTTTCCCCCCAGTAGTGCTTCCTATTGGCCAAAACCAACCAAAAACCAGTTGGCAAGGACACCTAGGAACACAGTTGGAGGAGGTGGGGAATGGATTTGAGAGCAAACTGACCAGTGAAACGGCCTCCTGTGTGTGTGGTATTGTATGTTTCAGCAGTTTTCTTTAATCCATAGCATATATTCTCATTTCTGACTGTAAAATGTAAACACATATTTAATAAAAAAAAATTTTTTTTAAGATTTTTATTTATTTATTTGACGGACAGAGATCACAAGTAGGCAGAAAGGCAGACAGAGAGAGAAGGAGGGGGAAGCAGGCTCCCTGCTGAGCAGAGAGCCTGATGCGGGGCTCGATCCCATGACCTGAGCTGAAGGCAGAGGCTTTAAACCACTGAGCCACCCAGGCACCCCTTAATAGAAAAATTTTAAAGTCAAAATCAGTCCTATTACTATTACCCAATAGGTAATCACTGTAACCAATAGATAAATGATTGCAACATATTTTTAAACACATGTTGCCATACATTATTTAGATGTTACATAAATGTATGCTATATACATAATTAGGAATTTTTTACTGAATCAGTATGTTTCCCTTTTGATTAAATATCCTTGCAAACTATGATTTATAACAACTATATAATTTATTGCAGGGTAATGAGGAAAACCATAATTTGTTTTATCATTCTCCAAATTAGTGAACATTAGATATGGCCATGTTAACCATATGGAAAACATGTTAGCTAAAATGATCACGCTAGTCTACATTTTTTATTTTAAAAGTTACATGAGAGATAGAAATCTAATGAAGCCTGGCAATGGAAAATCTGGAAATAAATTAGACCTAAAAAAAGAATGCAAGTTATATAGGTAGAGATTTTACAATTTCTCTTTATTTGTGTTTTAATTTCTATGCTGTCACTTTGAGTAAAGAAAGCAGTAATAGATATAATGTGTTATTTTTGTTGCCCTATTATCTTATGCCCAGATCATCTTTTGCTTCAGAATTCTCCTTTTCTATACAGAATATCATTTAGAAACACTTAATTTTTTTAATTGCCAGTTAATGGCCTGAACTGTCCTCAACAATGGAATTACCATAATTCATTATCAGTAAATGATGGGTCCTGTCTGGAGAAGAGTAAGGGCCGTGAATCTAATTGCTGTAATTAGACCCTAAGCAAGCACTTTATATCCCAATTCAAATGGAAATAACATCTGCTTATAGGCTAAGATTTATGGGAGTTTTTGTGGTGTTTCTGCTTTGTTTTTTTGTTTTTTGTTTTTCAATGTGGAAATTTTTCTACCTGACCTCTAGGGTCTATCCTTCATCCCTGCCCATCTCCCATTGCCACAGGCCTGGAGAAGACAGGATGAGAGACCAAGGACAATCCTTGGCTGCTCTTCTGGTTGACAACAAGATCTTTTCCTCAAATCTCGTCTCATTTGGGGTCTTTCTGATATGAGTCACCACCTGCTGGGGACAAGGAGTCAACATAATTTATAGTGGCATCGCCAACGCCCAGAGCGTGGTTGCTGAGTTAAGTACTCAACGGCAGTAACTTCCCACACAACGTGGACTTGCCAGGGCCTGGGTAAAATATCCTCGCTGACTAGTATCACAAGAGGATTCACTGGCTTAGAAATAAAATTCACGGGCTGTAGAATTTTTAGCCAATGAATAATAAAGACGCACACTAGCCTCCAAGCAAGGAGCAAAGCCCTGAACTAGCAACTGTGACATAATCTTAGGGCTAATTTTTTATATGCTCTTAAAAGTCATATTTGTCCTCAGTTCAGATGCCACTTCTTCCAAGAAAACTGCTTTGACTGTCCCCAAGGGAGGGACAGAGGCCTGTTTTGTGTGGTCCCTGTGCTTGTGCTAGCTTTCTCTCATCACCCTACGGGATCGTGTATTTAGATGTATCTACAGTACAAACTCTTTGATGCTCTGGTTTATAGATTATTTAGCTTTGCAGCCCCAGAGCACAATATTATGCTTGACCTAAAATTGTATTCAATAAAATATTTGTTGAATTAACGAATATCATCTCCCAGATAAAGATGTTACCTGTTTATTATTGTATGTCACAACTCCTTGAACACAGGGACCAAGTGAATTTTTAATATAAATTTCTGCTCTTAGGAAATTCTTTTGCCTATGAAGAAGAGTGCCATATCTAGGTAGCATTGAAATCACTCCCCTCAGCAGAAGCCATGAGATCATCCTCCCTGCCTCTACCTGTTTACCCTTTTCAGATTTCTTCTCTTACGTTGTCTGGATTTTGACACCTTAATTTATAGTCTTTGCTAGTGGGTTAAAGTTTCTTAGGATATTTCTAAGTAAAGGTTGAAATTTCTTTAGCAATGACCGGTTAGGATTGACTTCCACTTCAGTGGGGGAAAAAAAATGCATTATACGATGGAAACCATTTGTTTTCCCTGTTCTGCTATCTTTGGTGATAGGCATAAGCAAGGACTTAGCCTTTCCCTGGAGTAAGCTTCAAGTTGGTATAATTTGTTGCTATGTAGAAACTACCTCCAAAACTTAGTGGCTTAAAACAATAAACATTTATTATCTCACACCATTTCAAGGGGTGAGAATCCAGGAACAACTTAACTGGGTGGTTCCTGCTTGGAGTCTCTCACCAAACAGCAATTACACTCCCCTCCAAGGCAACAGGAGCATCTACTTCCAAAGTAGCTCACTCACACACCTGGAAGACTGGTGCTGGCTGTTGACAGCATGTGGACCTCTCCATGTGGACATCCCCAAAGAGTTGCTTGAGTATCTTCCCAAGATGGCAGCTGGCTACCCCAGAGAAAGTGATCCAAGAGAGAGCAAGGAGGAACCCTATAATGTCTTTATGTTCTATGTCACACATTGTCATGTGTGACATATTCCATGTGTGAAAAGTGGGTTACTAAGCCCAACCACCCTCAAAGTGACGGAACTAGGTTCCACCTTTCAAAAGCAGTATCAGAGACTTTGTGGCCATATTTTTAAGCTACCACAGTTAGTTATTAGATATATAGTTCATATATATATATTAGATTCAATATTAGATTCAATATATATATATTAGATATATATATTATTAGATATATAGTTCAGAATGTTTAAATATGCACAAGACTAAGCATTTGTATGTGCATTTGGGCAGGTGTTCCTTTAACTTCTTTTTAAAATTCATTTTTACAATCAACAATTTGCAACAGGTGGCATAAATTGAAGAAGGTGCATACGGTCAATATCAATCCTTAGTTTCCATGCTTTTCTTTCAGGTCCAGGAAAAAAACCATTCCTGACATTTATATCTGCAACCTGGCTGTAGCTGATCTGGTTCACATCATTGGAATGCCTTTTCTTATTCATCAGTGGGCCCGGGGAGGAGAGTGGGTGTTTGGGGGGCCCCTCTGCACCATTATCACGTCGCTGGATACCTGCAACCAGTTTGCTTGTAGCGCCATCATGACCGTGATGAGTGTGGACAGGTAAGTAAAGAAACTTTGAAATAGCTTAACATAATTCAGAAGTGCCTGTTATTTCCCACTGTCATCCCAACTTAAGCAACATTGGTGCTGGTTTGTAACAGCCAAGTTCCTCTTCCTTTGCTAGTTTCATTGGGGGACTTAAAAATCTTTCCAACTTTCATAGAAATACATTTTTTAATGGAAAACTTAAGACACTAAAATCTCCTTTTTGAAAATCATTCTTTTTAACTTTAGTTTTATTTATAATTCACTGAAAGATTAAAAAATAATATCTGGAAATCATGAAAAGCTGGAAGCCAGAATGAGTGCATCGTTCTTTCAATAAGGAAGCTGAGGTCGCAACAAGTGAGCGGCTTTTCTGAAGGCACTTGGCAAGTCAGTGGCAGAGTTGAGAACTAAAGTAGGTCTCCTCACTCTGTTCAGGGCTCTTTCTGGTATGTTCACTATCTCACTGGTATGTTCAATATCTCACAGACTCCTGTGATCACCTAGCAGCTTGAAGGAATCTGGGGAATAGATCTGGGCTCCTGAATAGCTATAAAGAGATGTTCCAGTACCAGGAAGACCATACTTTACAATTTTTATACCCCTTGTTATGACTGGTTAATGCAAATGCTACCATTTTACATCATTAGAAGTGCATTTGACTGTGACCTGGAATGTAAAAAATTAGTTTACAACAATGTAAACTAATGTTATTAAAGGAGACAATAGTGATGGTGGGTATTTGTGAAGCCAGTGAGTGGTGGAGCCCAGTCCAGGACAAAGCTGTCTTTAGAGAGTGCAGGTTGCTAGTAATTACCTCCTTAACTGGCCTCTGTAGGAAGCAGGCAAACTAGGATGTCCCTGCATCATTCAGAAGCTAGGACCTCCAGACTAGGTCTTAGCAGCTTTCTCCAAATAGAAACAAGCCCTAAAGATCAATAATATGCATAACGGGAATTGTCTCAGAGACCAACCCACATAAAATCTCCATCCATCTTCCCATCCCTACCCCAAGCCAGCACACTTAACCGCCCCACCACGATCTGCTTTATCTGTCTCCCTTGTTGCCAATATATCACATAGTTTAGTTTATTTTGTGTGTGCATGTATGTGTGTACTGTTTATTGTTCAGCTTCCCCTGCCCCTCAGACGTAAATTCCACAAAGGCAGGGTCTTTGATCATTAATATATCCCAAGTATCTGTGTGACAGTGCCTGGCACAGGGGTACTCAGAAAATATTGATGAATGAATGACTCTCAGTCTTGAGGGCTATGTTAAATTTCCCTGGGTCCATCTGCAACTCCTTTCTCAACTCTGTCTCTTTTACCCTTCCACATGTGCCTTTGGGGTGGAGAAGTGATGAACAGTTTTTCAAACGAATTAACGAAGGAATAGCAAGGTTTAAAGAAATCATTCACTGAATCATTATTATTCAGACATGAATAATGATGGTGATGTTCAATGTACTTTTTATAACCTGTTGCTTTCCTGTAAAAGAATTCTCAAAATATAGAGTATGCTTCTCAATTTATAATTAACACTGCATTTTTAAAATCAATGTACTGTGTAGGTCTGGTTAGTTCAGCTGATGCCAGCCAAGGCTGAAAGTGTCTTGAGTAAAGGCTGGTGAGCCTGCCAGCATCCCAACACAGGGAGAGGGCTCCGCACAGGGCAGGCCCACTGCAAGAAAGTTAAGTACAAGTCTTACCAACTGTAATCCCATTCTCAGAGATAATAAAATTTCTTGCAACCCTAAACCCTGAAAGCAGGAGAGTATTGGCTTTTTCTTTAAATAAGGGAAATCGTACGTCTTCTGTAAACCTCTTACGCAAACAAAGAGAACGGACATTGTCCTCATTGGAACAGACCGGCTATACACATTTCCTAAGGCTCACAGGTTCTTTTACTGTGAGTGAATGTGTGCATGTGCATGTGTGTCTTATACACCTGAATTTCATTGTTTTTAAATCTAGTGGACACACTATGCTAAAATTTTACTTCAGAATTGACACTAGGACCCTTATCCTTCTCTCTGCCCTCACTCGATTA